>NC_135357.1:35075690-35385690 GCF_051622035.1 Arctopsyche grandis
GGGTTGAGAGTGTGTAGTGACGGAACGTGCGAACGGTGCGAGAGCTTGCCAGCGAATAGCTCAGGAATTCAGCGCGATTCTATTTATTGACGTGACCGCTACGCGTTTGCGCGCGTGCGCGTCATGATGCAATTAGCGCCTCTGCCGTCGGCTCTGTGCACCAAAAGCGACTACAGGCGATTTTCAACGGTTTTCAACTCATTCTGAAGCGTTCTCTCGAATCGACAACGTCTCTTCGGACCGCTCTCTTTAACAATGCCGCCCAAGACGAGTGGTAAGGCCGCTAAGAAATCTGGAGGCAAAGCCCAGAAGAACATCTCCAAGGGGGATGGAAAGAAGAAGAACAAGCGCAGGAGGAAGGAGAGCTACGCCATCTACATCTACAAGGTGTTGAAGCAGGTGCACCCCGACACCGGCATCTCGTCGAAGGCGATGAGCATCATGAACAGCTTCGTCAACGACATCTTCGAGCGCATCGCAGCCGAGGCTTCTCGTCTCGCCCACTACAACAAACGCTCCACCATCACTTCTCGGGAAATCCAGACTGCAGTCCGTCTCTTGCTTCCGGGAGAGTTGGCCAAGCACGCTGTCTCTGAAGGCACCAAAGCCGTCACCAAATACACCAGCTCCAAATAAACAATGACGCCTCGCACCATCATTCAAAAGGCCCTTTTCAGGGCCATCAATATTCTTTACAAATAAAATTTTGGTTGAAAATGAACAATTTCATCACTTGCATATTAATATTTTTTTATAGCACTTGTCCTTACAAGCGTATTCTGCCTTCCTCAATTATGGCACTGGAGATTTTTTTTAATATGCTATGGATATCCACCATAGGCGTGGTTCTATTATTTTGAAATCCATCATCCGCCCACAAATCACGTACGCGAGCCCCGTGTGGGCTCACACTACCATCTCCAACAGATCCATACTCAGACTGCAGACAGTACAAAACAAATTCTTGCGTGCCGCGGGCAACTACGACTGGTACACAAGAAACACTATAATTCACAATGACCTAAACATTGACTACCTTGACAAACACGTACACAAACTTGCCGTAAACTACTTCAAGTCTCTCGGCAAGGTAGACAATCCCTTAATAAATTCCCTCAGCAAAACCAAACTAATAATTAACCAAAGGCCCATCGACATTCTGAAGATGGGTATAGGCTAAAATTAGCATCCATTTAACTAACCAGACTCAACCACCTCCAAACGGTCCATACCCGTTAACCACCCACTAACACACTAACCCCGACAGTATCCCACAGATGTTGCACTAATTTTGCTTAGTGTTCCAGATCGACAAACACTCCACAAGCGAGCAGCCGCCAGCCCGCACCACAAACATCACCGAGAGTCCGATCCCATACAACTCGTTCGATAGATAGGTTAAGGGAGTGTCACTACCCTATAAACTATCGTTAAAACGCAGCCACAAAGAAGTATTATTTTGAGATTTGAAACAAAAATGCACAGAAAAAAAATAGTTGTGGGTCAGTATAAACCTTTGTGCTTCAAATAGTTTTAATTTTTCGTAGTGGTATAAATTACGGTAATTGGATTATTATTAGTCACAAAGACAATTTTTGCCATGAAAATCGCGAATACGCAATATTTGGCACTCGTTCCCGTTTATTATGATGAACTTTTCGGCTGACAGGTGTTCCGTTATAGAGATTTTAGTGACTGACCAGTGATCACCGAACCATAAATTACATCCCACCATGCAGCACGAGATAATTAAAAAGATGGGCCATTTTTGATACCGCTATGCTTCAAAGGGTTGATTGATTTTTTGATTAATCAAAAAAATATATAAACCATGCATATGGTGGATATAAATGGCATATTAAAAAATAATTTCTCTAGTGCCTTAATTAAGGAAGGGAGAAGTCTAATACGTTTGTATGGATGAGACGCTGGGTTCCAGCCCTTTTAATGGTGTAATTATCTTTTCATTCTAAGTGATTAACAACTAGCGATTAGCAGTCCCAGCTACCTACTTTTTTATTGTCGTACTTAATTTCATACCTGCTATTTAAAAATACTACACTACCTACTCAGTCCTAATGCGTTTTTTTTTTTTTGAGTAGGTATATATGTAAATGATAACTTCTCACAATTCTGCCTTATTTTACTACTACATAACTATTCTTTGGTAGATTGTGGTTAATGTTTTAACGATAGTTTCTGCTGGGTAGTGAAACTTCCTAGACATATCTATCTGGTGAATTATATAAGATCAATCTCTCGTTGATATTGTGTGGGCTGCGGCTGCTCACTTGTTGAATGTTTATTAGACTAAAACACTAAGCAAAATTGGTGCATCATCTGTGGGATACTGTTGGGGTTAGTGTGTATACTATGGGTGGTTAACAGGTTTTGGACCATTTTTGGTGGTGGTTTACTCTGACTAATTTGAATGAATGCTAATTTTAGCCTATATTTGTTTTCAAAATGTCGATAGGTCTTTGGTCTTTCTTTATAAGACCCTTTTTTATGGGTACATTAATACTGGACAGGGATAAGAATTATTACTGTGGGTTATTCTTTTTGGAAATGGGACGATCTCTTTCAAAACGGACGTATGAATAAGTTGTGGACAAACAAAAAACAGTTGCAAGTCGCAGTTCTTAAAGCAATGCTAATTACCAAAGCAAATTTGTTCCTCAGAGAAATATAATATAAGACCAAATAGATTACATATTTATTTTCACATTTAACTGAAAAAATATACGTTTTCTTGAATACACATAGATATGTACGTAAATAAAAATTGGTAAATGTCCCGTTTTGAGGAAAAAAATAAATGATTCGTTATTCATACTCCATTCGCGCATTCGTACACGTCTATATAGAATGTGCCAAAGAATAGAGGTTATGTGCCGACTAGGTATGACCAGACTTTTAATTGTACAATGATTATTTCACTCATAACGTGGTTCATTTTCCACATACCTTAATTATCTGACTGGCACAAATTATATGTTCGAACATTAACTTTCCAATAGCATGACATTGTTCATCAACGAAATTCACACTAAAAACGTGGACGAGTTCAAAACGCAAACTTCGCCATCAATTTGGAACTTCATTTATGTTTCGCATTACAAAGCATCATATACATTTGTTTTACTTCGAGACTGGTGCTTTATTACCGGTCTCCGTGACGAGACAGAATGTTAAATTACAGAAAACGCAAATATCGAAAATCGAAAGATCTTAAGTCGAAAGATAAAAAAAAAAAAAATGGTACCTTCCGTATTCTGCGCGCGCACATTAATACGGGAGGAAAAGCCTGTTCCTCTTGTTCCTGTTGAATCCTGCTCGCAAAAATTAAGTGAGTATGTACCGTTTACCATGCACCATTTTTTTTTTGATCTTTCGATTTTCGATCTTTGTGTTTTCTGTAATTTTACATTCTGTCTCGTCACGTAGACCCCTTTATTACATACCTCTTATACAGTTCACATGGTTTTCGTTTAAGAAGTCATTTTTTATAACATCCACACTATGAATACATTATCATTTCTGTGTTAAAATGCAATTAGACAATACAATCGCACCCATGAAATGCCAACTCATCTATTGATTGAAAACTACTAAATGATTTTAACATATTTTTTTTAATTTAAACAGCTGTAATAGCGATAGTGTTCATAATCCCAATTTGTTTCACAACTATTTCCTTCTTACCTGCCGCTTTAGAAATTACATCCTTATTTGCATTTTTTTAATAGATTATACGTTCAACCCAAATTCTATCTGGTTTGATGGTAGTTGATTCAGGCACAAGTTAGCTTTAATTTTTATTTATATTTTCAAAAAATTCTAATCGATACAAATTTTCTGTAGTGACTTAAAATAAATCTGCTCAGAATTTAATATTAGAGTATGTAAAAATAACTTTCAGCATGATTTCGCATATTACTCATCATCTCATATGGCGTCAGTAAAATTGCATAACCTGAAAAAAGTTGCAGTTCATTCAGTGATTGAATTAATTCCGAAATATACATATTGGTGGCCCTGAAAAGGGCCTTTTTTTTTGTTAACGTATGGATCTAGTGACTATCAAAAGGCTTAAGCACGTTCTCCACGGATACGTCTGGCCAATTGGATGTCTTTGGGCATGATGGTGACGCGCTTGGCGTGGATTGCGCACAAGTTGGTATCTTCAAAGAGACCGACGAGGTAAGCTTCGCTAGCTTCCTGGAGAGCCATAACAGCAGAGCTCTGGAAACGCAGGTCGGTCTTGAAGTCCTGGGCGATCTCACGAACCAGGCGCTGGAAAGGCAGTTTACGGATGAGGAGTTCAGTGCTCTTCTGGTAACGACGGATTTCTCGGAGGGCGACAGTTCCGGGACGATAACGATGGGGCTTCTTCACTCCTCCGGTGGCGGGCGCACTCTTGCGAGCGGCTTTCGTGGCCAGTTGTTTGCGGGGAGCTTTTCCTCCGGTGGATTTACGGGCAGTCTGCTTGGTACGGGCCATTGCGTCAGTTGCGGATGAGACACGTCTGCACGGAACGGGAGACGGGAGTCGAATGATTCTCGACACTTTCGCGCCGCTATTTATAGTAAATCTGCTGCGGTGGCGCGGCCGCCAATTCGGCATTTTTACGTCGTTTTTGGTTATTTTGGAATCGTGAACAACATCTAAACTCTCATTGTACAAATTTAAAAAAGTAAAATTAAAATTCGAGCGAGAATATTGGACAATATGTGAATTTCTAATTGGAACAATGGTATACCCCCTCCCTTTTCCATAAACAGCTGCGTTGGTTTCCCGCCATTTCATTCTGTGCCGCCATTTTGTTATCGATTTACAAACCGTGGGAATATAATTTTTTGTATCAGATTCATAATGCTTCAACATAAATGGCTAAATAAAATTGTCTTTTTATTAAAAGAAACACTTTATTATTGTTGTACATTTATGTTGATATTCACTGTCATACTAAATAAAAATATTTATAATTGGAAAATATGGGTGATGGCTAAATTTATCAATTTTAGACACATTCATAATGTTATATTTGTGTCAACGGACTATTTCAGTCGTATACCTGAATTTACATCAACCTTTTTTTTACGAGTGCTTAAATTTTTTAGTATTTCGGCACAGATAATTTACTACCTGGCCTACGATAGTGGGTTATGCTTTTTCAATAGTTTTATGGGAACGAGATCTTACACTTACTTATCGGTTATGCATATGCTGTATCCAGAGATTAACGGACAAGTATATTTTGCCCACAAAAAATAGTTCTTTATTATCAACTTGTTTTTTTTGCTCTTGCTGTAACTACCTAGAGTTAGCACGAAACATTTATGTACAATAATATTGGTTTGACTTTATGTATATATGTACATTTAATATTATATTGTCGGCTTAGTAGTAGAAAATTTTATGTTAAAAGTTGACTTTTTTTACCTAATAGAGCAACTGAACTAAGCGATAAATATGCAATATATGTCTTCGCTAGTTACTTATTACAAGAATACTCTTCTAATACTTTAATTTCATGTTTTAGGTATTCTCACATGTACTTATGTATAATAATCGTATTTCAATTTGATAACTAACTATTAAAACGAGTTAATAGAAAGTATATATGTGTATAAATTGAGAATTTGATGGAAAGAAGTCTATACATTACGGTATTTAATTCAAAATTCGTGTCAATAAAATAAAAAGTAAAGCATCGATGTATATACATATGTATTTCGAGGACAAACTATTGCTGCTACTTTATTATTAATCATGTATGATTTCATATTACATATGTACATACGTGCAATCTATAAATTCATACGTACAATATGTATTAAATTTCAAATGACTTACATAAATGTGAGAAATAAGAATAAACACAAGTAATGATTTTCTTAATAACATTTTCAAATGGATTACAAAACAATTCACATTATTACCGTCCTTCACCGAAAATGATACGGTCATATATTAATTTTACTCGAAAATTGCTTTAGGTAATTGCTATACCTTCAGGTATAGACTTCTAGGTATGCATTATGATAGGAATTATTTTCGGGGAATGACGGTACTAGTCTTCGACTGTCGATGAATTCTTTTGGTACAAAAAATGATGGCTATTTATTTTTTAGTAGAATCATATGCTTTGAACATTAATTGTTATATGCCAGTGTCTACGACTAGACACCCTGTATTACCTTCAATTTTTTTTAATTGAACAGGAGCCATCGACTACATTCAAGACGCTATTGCAATGTGATTTCAAACGAAGCCGATTAGGTATCAAACAGTTTGGTGGCCCTGAAAAGGGCCTTTTTTTACAAGCTTTTTATTGGTTTTAATTTGAATATGTAAATGGTAGATATTTAGCCGCCGAATCCGTAGAGGGTGCGACCTTGTCTCTTGAGAGCGTAGACCACGTCCATGGCAGTGACGGTTTTGCGCTTGGCGTGCTCGGTGTAGGTGACGGCATCCCTGATCACGTTTTCTAGGAACACCTTGAGAACGCCTCGGGTCTCTTCGTAGATCAGACCCGAGATACGCTTGACTCCTCCACGGCGAGCGAGACGTCTGATGGCAGGTTTGGTGATGCCCTGGATGTTGTCTCGCAACACCTTCCTGTGACGTTTAGCGCCTCCTTTTCCCAACCCCTTTCCTCCCTTTCCGCGACCAGTCATCTTGAATCAGCAGAGTTCGTCGAACGAGAGCGAAAAACAGCACGTCCGCGCGTGGCGAGCTACGGCAGTCGAGTGAGTTTTGGCTCCAAAGGCGCCTATATTTATAGTAGTGCATGTGGTCAGGGGTGCCACACCTTTGCAAATAATGCAATGAAATGTGCTGCATGAAGAAACGACATTTGAAACAGCAATAATGAAAACTAAAACTATATAAATAATAATGTCAACTCTGTGTCCCAAGTTGTAATCAACATTTTAATACAAATGTTGTTTTTGTAAGCTTGTATCAGGCTATATTTAGGGTGACCATATGTTCCTTTTTGGCTGGGACAGTCCCATTTTTTAGGTGATTTGTATTCGTCCCGATTTGTATTGTCCCATATTGTACGTAATTTTATGGATGTATGTAATGTATGTGTATGTGTATATGTATATGTATATGTGTATGTATGTATATGTATATATGTGTATTTTTATATTTATGTATGTGTATTTGTGTATACGTGTAAGTATTTGTGTATATATGGATGGTGTACATATATGTTTATATAATTGTCTTTGGCCAGGAAGGCGCATTGGGTTTACCTGTAAGGCCTTCTTGGTGTAAATTAAATAAAAAAATAAAATAAAATAAAATATATATAAAATTGAATGTCTGTCTGACTGTCTCGTATAGGATCCTAAACCACTGAACCGATTACAATGGAACTTTCAGGATTTGTTGTATGCATGTCCGGAAAGCGTACTGTGAAAAAAAAAACGGGGAAAAATCTCTTAATAATAATATACGAAATTATGATTTTACCGACGCGAAAGTTTGAAGTGCTTTTGTGTAATCAAGGAAATGTGTTCGTTGGTAACCACGTTAACAGTTGGTTATTGACGACACGACGTTGAAGAAATGTAAGTAGAACTCCATCCACCACTTGAAATGGGAACGGGAATTGCATGCCTTATTCTGGCGTTGCAACGAATGCCAGGTTCAGCTAGTTATTATATAAATATACACACATGCAATATATTCGTTTATAGTTACATTTAAATATTTTGTAATATGATTTATGTCACCAAAAGGAGTCCCAGGCTCTGGGAAAAAATAACTCCGGGCTCTATGACAAACTAAAAAAAAGATCTTATAAATCTATTTTTAAAATGCGAAAAATCTATTAGAACTTAGAAAAATATTTATGTATATGTTTTTTTACTATAAAGTATGATGTGACAAGTACGATTTCACATGGACTCAAAGAGTGCGGGGATCGAAAAATAATAAACATTTAGCATTTAATGAATACATGTATTTTTATGTAGAATAGTATAAAATATCAATATCAGCAGTCCGGGCCCTGGAATTTTAGCCCCCACTGCCCCCCCCCCCCTCTCCTTGGCCCTGCATGGTTCTGAAAAAAATCTCTGTTCTCTTATTTTTTTTCAATTTCTGTTTTTAAAAAAATGTCATTCAGGTAGAAATTATATTACTTAACAAAATTAAAAATTAAAAAATTCAGTTGAACACAATTTTCGCAATTAAATGGAACTGAGAATATATTTTTGGAAAATTTTTAACTATTTTTATTTGTTCATTTTACATGCTTCAGAAATAATCCCCTCTGCAGCGCATGCATATCGAATATGACAGTGGTGGCTAAGAGTGCTGTGAACCTTTTTTTTATAATAAAAATTCCACCCAAAAATGGCTGACGTGGCATCGCTGGCATATTAAATATTTTTTTATCCCGTTGCTTTTTTGCTTGTCCACAAGAATTGTATAATTATAATTCCTTGACTTGATAGAAAAATAAATAAAACTTTTAAACATACAACACATTATTTTTAATAGGCGAGGGGGAGGCTAGAGAGGACAATTTCCTGTAGTCAGTTCTGAGCATCATGGTCACCCTAGTTATATATGATTTTTTTTTTCGAAAACTTCACTGTTCGTTTCCAATGGTTTACGATACCTTACCATTTCGTCTCCTTCACTTTCATATTATTTTACACAATTGTTGATAATTTCTAGTTTTCAATTATGACTGTTTTGAATTTACATTTCCCTTCTTGGTTTATTTACAATCAATATAATGATATATGTTTTACAATGTACAATAAAATTGATTTCGAACTACGTACATCCTGACATTTATATTCATAAATAATGTAATTTACACATTTCTAATGACAAATTAATATTTAAACCTTCAAAAGTACACCAACAAGTAATCATTCCATCAAATAAATTCTTTAAAATCATATATGTACCTACAAATATTTATTTATATTCAATGATTTATTTTTAAAATGTTTGCAATATTAAACATTGCTTGCCATTTTCATTTATTTAAAATTGATTCATTTACATTTTTGGTAAATTATCTATTAAAGACACGTAACATCTTTTGATATAAATCCCATATTTTAATATGGAATATGAGAAACTATTAAATTTCTTACAGGAATCTTATTGTTTAATTTAATCAGAATCTAAATTTTACATAAATTTAATGTATTTGTTCAGAATAATTACAAACGTATGACAAAAAAATATGAAAATTATTAAAAATTTTACTGTTTCTTCTTATGCCTAATAATGGTTTAACGACAGTTCAAACAGTACTTATTTTTGTATATTAAATTTAATTTTATAATAACAAAATTCATTACAAATTCATTCAGTATTTATTTTTAATGTTAATAACTATTAAGTACACAAAATGTTTTTTCCTTACACTGAAAAAAAAAAGTACACGATGTGATACGTTCTTCATACTGTCGAACATTGTTTGAAAAAGCACAGTTAAATTCCAGTAAATATAAAAATGAATGATTTAAATTTATTATTATAATAACTAAAGAAGGTTTTTAAATCATATTTATATATAGAACATATTTTAATAAACAATTACGATTATAGTTGTTAAGTATTGAAGTCTGATGTGATTTTTCTATGTACGTGTTACGATTGGTCGTTTCAATATCGTCTAAATACGTTATTTGAAAACTTACCATATTGAAACCTTTCAAAAATAATCGCTTAAGTATTTAAGAATCAAATGAAATCATTACGCTGATTGTAAATTAATTAAGTAAGTTTTTATTTCATTTTTAATGACACTTCACGTGACGACTGGATCGAATTCTCAAATTGTATTTATCACAAATTGCGCATGGAAACGTATATGCTATCGAAGTCTAGATTTTTAGGTGAATGGAATCCTCATTTGTGATATCCGTTTTAAATACATCAATATATTGCGGCCGTTTTTTAGAAAATTACAGATTTTGGGATGATACAAAGCAGAAATAAGAACGATTTGATGAAGAATCTGAACAGAGTGAACGCGTGAGTTCGGCGAGCTCCGTCGAGCGCTCAATGCCCCGACCGTGCAATGGCGAAATTCACTCGCGTCTCAGCTCGAAACGCTCGTTCTCAAACTCTTTCTCCAATTTTCAAAACTGGGAAGAACAAAAATGGCAGACGTCGCATCTCCAGTCGCAGCCTCTCCTCTACCGACGACTCCGGCCAAGAAGTCCAAAACGGCAACCGCCAAGAAGCCCCAGAAGAAGCCCACTCATCCCAAGACCTCTGATATGGTCAACAACGCTATCTTGGGTCTCAAGGAAAGGGGTGGATCTTCCCTGCAGGCCATCAAGAAGTTCATCTCAGCCACCTACAAGGTGGACGCTGACAAGCTGGCTCCTTTCATCAGAAAGTACTTGAAAGGCGCAGTCGACTCTGGAGCTTTAGTTCGCACCAAAGGCAAAGGTGCTGCTGGAAGTTTCAAACTGGAGGCCAAAGCAAAGGGTGCTCCCGCCGCTAAGAAGACCAAATCCGCCCCTAAGAAAGTCGCAGCCGCCGCTAAGAGCCCCGCCAAGACAACCGGACGCGTCCAGAAGCGCAAATCCGCCGCAGCTAAGAAAAGTACAACTGCAGCAGCCAAGCCCAAGAAAGCCGCTGCCAAGAAGACTACTGCTGCCGCTTCTCCTGCTAAGAAAGCCGCCAAGTCTAAAACGCCCACTAAGGCCAAGACAACCACAAAGCCCCCAACAAAGAAGCCCAAAGCGCCCAAACCCAAGAAGGCCGGAGTAGCCGCTAAAAGCAAGACCATCAAGAAGACCGCAGCAAAGAAGTAATCTTGTTTACGTTTGATGACGATCGCCTTTCGGGGTAAAACGCTACTACTAGCGCACAACCAAAAAGCCCTTTTCAGGGCTATCAATAGATTTGAATAATTCGGAAATATTTTGTCAACATCTGAATGCATATGTCTTTCTTTACAGCTATCAAATTAATTGTAGGTCACATGTAGTAGGTACTTGTCCAAATTGGCAGCACGGTATATTATTGTTTCATTTGAAGAACTCCCAATTTTCGACATCCAGAATAAGAAAATGATCTATATTGTATGTGTCGAAACTATGGATGGTCATGTTTTTAAGTAATTACAGTACATTTCTTGGAACGTGTAGCTTCTTGATGAGACGTATCGAGTTTTTTCGCTGATGAGTTGAATTTAAATGAAATAAAATCCAATTTGTGGTTTACGGTTTCATTATAACGCAATAAATACGATCTTGAAATCGAATATGATGCAAAATTTATTTAAACGACTTATTCTCTCAGAAGTGTGACCATGACACATTTTATTAATGATAAAAAAAGATTTAGATGTATTCAAGGACAAGCAGTCCGCTGTAAATATTGATATGATTGGTTTGTATGGTAGACTTTGATTTTAGCCCTTTTTTCATTGAACATAGAAGAAACTGATTTCGAATAATCCTGCAATAGACATTTAATACCCATCGGAAATCATCTGTTGCTAACGGCAAGTAAACCTGAAAAAAGAAACCATAGCGAAATTCTATGACGTGTCAAAATGTTAACCAAAACATTGTAAAGAGATTGGTAGCCCTGAAAAGGGCTTTTTAAGTTGGTTGTTGTTAGCGCTTTACGCCAAAAGGCGATAGTCGTAAAATCAAATTACTTCTTCGCGGCGGTTTTCTTGATGGTCTTGCTTTTGGCTGCTACTCCGGCCTTTTTGGGCTTGGGAGCTTTCGGCTTCTTGGTTGGGGGCTTTACAGTTTTCTTCGCCTTAGTGGGAGATTTAGACTTTGCGGCTTTCTTAGCTGGAGAGGCGGCGGCAGCTGTCTTTTTGGCGGCGGCTTTTTTGGGCTTGGCTGCTGCGGTTGTAGTTTTCTTAGCCGCAATGGATTTGCGCTTTTGGACGCGTCCAGTGACCTTTGCGGGGCTTTTGGCAGCAGCTGCGGCTTTCTTAGGGGCAGCTTTAGTCTTCTTAGCGGCGGGAGCACCTTTGGTTTTGGTTTCCAATTTGAAACTTCCAGCGGCGCCTTTGCCTTTGGTGCGAACCAAAGCACCAGAGTCGACTGCACCTTTCAAGTACTTTCTGATGAAAGGAGCCAGTTTGTCAGCGTCCACCTTGTAGGTGGCGGAGATGAACTTCTTGATGGCCTGCAGCGAAGATCCACCCCTTTCCTTGAGACCCAAGATAGCGTTGTTGACCATATCAGAGGTCTTGGGATGGGTGGGCTTCTTCTGAGGCTTTTTGGCAGCGGCGGCTTTGGTCTTCTTGGCCGGAGACGCCAGAACGGGAGAGGCTGCGATCGGATCTGCGGTATCTGCCATCTTTGCGATTTCCAAGTCGAGAATCGATGAGGAAACTTGAGAACGAGCGTATCGAGCTGAAGTCAGTCAAAGACGCGAATGATTCGAGTACTTGCGCTATCTGGGCATTGAGCGCTCGACGGAGCTCGCCGAACTCACGCGCCCACTCTGTTCAGTTTCTTCATCAAATCGTTCTCATTTCTGCTTCGCCTTGTCCCAAAATCTAGGTTTTCTTAAAAAACTGCGCAATTTAATCGTTGCGTTGAAAACGGCAATCGTTTATAAGGGTTTTATCTTCGTAAAAAGCTAAAATCTATTGTTCAATTCGCATCAGCTTGAAATCAATGACTGATTCAATTTCAGAATGCATCCGCATCGTCACGCGGAGTGTCATTAAATGTGGAATAAATACTCAATTTAAATGTTTACAACTGTTTTTACTGTCTAATATCGTTCTTAAATATTTAGATAAATGTTCAAAAACTATTTCAAGTGTATAATTAACGTAATAAAGTAATGAGATGGAATTGAAACCACCAATCGTAACACACAGAACAGTCACATCAGTCTTCAATACTCGACAATACAAATTATCATAGCTGACTAAAATAAATATTTTTTTGTATGAAATCATTCAGTAATTCTTATAAGAAATTTCCTTGTCTAATTGCAGTATTTATTTAAGTAGTAATAGGATTTATCAGCATAATAAGACATCGATTTCGTTTGTATGGAAAATATGGACATCGTCATATCAATGAATAATTTCATTATTCCTTTATTTTGATAACTTTTGTTTGTTAAATTTCATTTAAATATATTCTATAACATTGATACTCATGCAAAATTTCGTTATGAATTTAACATGCATACATATATTTATATTTAAAAAAATACACTTTGTAAACGTACATACATATTTATGCGTTGTAAACTGTAAAACACTTTTCAAACAGATTTTTCAATAGAATACACCCGTATAAATACATATTACAATTTATTCTTTGAATGAATTTGATATTCTATAGAAATTATAGATATAACTAGATTTTTTAAATAATAAAATTTTTATTTTATTTAAGTTAATTGTCCGCATATTTTAAAAATAATCAGCCTAAATTTTCTAATATAAATGCCGCTATGTCTTCCAATTAAACAATCATCATGTTTTGTAAAATTATGTACGTACAATAAACATGACAATTTTGTTAATTTAATCTGTGATTCTATTGATATATAATATACGTAATTCTTTACCGATATGTAATCCAAATACTAATTTATATTATGTTTGTTGTGTTAAAGACATATTTGGTTTTATAAATTGGATCTCAAAGTCGACGCTTAGTTTAAATAATATTTTTTGGTATCATTATTAAAAAATATGGTATATGTATGTATTGAGACGACGTAAATTATAATTGTTATTAATTTATATAAATTAGAATCCATATTTAAATGTTTAAAGTTATCAAAACAATTGAAATAATGTAATAACTACTGTAATGTAATTACTAATAAGCTGACATTTTAATAAACGAATATCTATTGGGAATACTAATGTAAAATGTCCAATATCAATACATCAATGACAGAACTTCTATAATAATTCATTATAATAAAATAAAAGGAGGATAAATGTATAATATTAGGCTTTTACAATAGAAAGTCGTGTAAAATAACGGATGCGCACGAAATCGAAAGAGACCATTCCAAGACAAGGACAGAAATAGCGGGTATTGTCAACCGTCGGCAGTGAATACATTTAATACAATATTTTTTATATCACAAACTAAAATTGTAAATATACCTACATGAGATTATCTGAACACAATGGAATACCTATAAATCTAGTACGTATTTAATATTTTATGAAATAATTTTATTAATTTAAAAACAATTACACGAAATATTGTTTATGATTATTTTTAGCCGATATTAATAAAATTTACTTTGATGATGCTTTTTTGTATTTCTCATTTTATCATTTTCATCAAATATGCATTTTAATGTATTATGATAGCATTGAATAGTTTGCATTTCGAAATAATGGTTATTTTGAAAATTATGTCAATAAAAATTAGATGCTAAATCTTTTCGTTAAAATTAAACATGAAAATGCTGAAATTGAACAAAAAATTATGGCAAAAATACGGGTCCCTTATAAAATACTCTACTGATGGTTATAGAACTGACACGGATACTGATATTCGATGATGAACATAAAAAATGAAGATGATTAAATTATTTTATATTAAACTTAACATGATAAATTTTCAATTCATTTCCAGTCCGATGTTGAGCACAGATATAAACTTGGTTAAACTTTCAACTTTTTGAATTGATTCGAAATGAAAACTGCTCAGTTAATAAAGGATCGTAATTTTTATTATGTTCCAAGCCATTTTTGGATCGAAAGTAAAAGAACCAAAATTTGAAATTAATATAAACGAGTTTCGCAATTTTATTTTTACCAAAAATAATTTAAACAAACGCTTTTTTATTTTATTTTTGTGTAGGGGGAAGGGATTTCAAGCTCCACCACTGAGGTTTTGAATTCGTTTTTAAAACCCAGTCGGTTGTTAATACAGTAATTGGATTATTACGCAGATTGCAATCGCCCAAAAGACAATTTTTGCCACGAAAATCACGAATACGTAAAATTTGGCACTCGTTTTACTCAATTGAACAATAAATTTTTAGCTGATAATCATAGACCGGCGCGAACTTGCACACCATTGTTCATTTTTATGGTGAACTTTTTTTTTGCTCTCTAGCTTTGTAGTTAAAACGCCCTATTTCCTGGAAAAAGCAGTATTACCAGCATAGGCCGGCACGACCAGAGTAATGTTATAATAACAGAAGGGCCCTTACGAATGAATAAATTGTGTCAATATTACGCGGTACGTCTAAATTTACGTATAAAAATGAATCCCATGTTGTTTATTATGTGTTTTTTAATGCATTGTGCAATATTTAACGATGCTTGCCCATCTTGCGAGTAATATAAACAAACAGAGAAGTTTTTATCGGACATACGTCGAGCACCAAGCATCAAATACGACTGATGCTAAAATTATTTAGGAATGTCTGTGGACAATCGTTACTTGACAACAATATAACGCCTAAAGCCACTTCTATTATTATAACTAGTGAGCGGCCCTAGGATGCGCCAGCTCGAAGTAAATGCTTTTCTTTTGTTAATTTCTACTGTTAACCTTTTTTTTTTTGCTCCTTAGAGCAAAAAAAAAGGTTATCAATAGAAATTACCAATAGGATCCCGTGTCAGCGCAATGATGCGCCGCTCTTTAATTATAACATTTCTCTGGGTACGAACCTGCGCACCATTGTTCATTTTAATGGTGAATTTTCCTCTTTCCTGGAAAAACATGCTTCACCGCCGAAGACTAATTACACTGAGCAACAAAAAATCACGTTTTTGAGTTACCAGAGCGGAGACTAACCAATCTTTACTAAGTTTGACCCACTGAATTCGAATATGATATTGATTCGAATAGAAATCCGTAAAAAAAAAATATTTTTGATTCGCTAGACAATTAATTAGAAGTATTTTAAAGCAATCAAATATAACAATAACTAGGAAAAATATCCGACTATTGATTCCAATACTCACTTTGAGTGTAACAATCCTAAATTTTGAGTTAAAGACCGCAAAAATCACGGATTTTTTTAAACGCTCATATCTCGTAAACGATCACCCACCATCAAAAATCAATATCATATTCGAATTCAGTGGGTCAAACTTAGTAAAGATTGGCTAGTCTCCGCTCTGGTATTTTTTTTGTTGCTCAGTGTTATCAGACTCACTTGGTACATGCAATAGCATTAATGAATTTAGTTACAAGGCTTCTTCTAATTTCACATTCATATTTCATACGAGTTTGCATTATTTTAAAATGTAAGTTTACCGAAATAAATTATTTAAATAAATAATATATTTTTGTATAACGATACAGGTAGTTTAATGATAAGAATATTTGGAAAAGCATATTTACTATTTATTAGTTCGATTGTGGCAAAGGTTGGTTGCACCTGACCGGCCGCGTGGGCTTAAATACGGGCGTTTTCGTGCTGGAAGCCATTCGCTCGCCAGAGTTCGTCCGGTTCGGACGTCTGTCAGCTGTTTTCACTTGACGAATCTTTCGCTAGCCGAAGATGACCGGTCGTGGCAAGGGAGGAAAGGGGTTGGGAAAAGGGGGCGCTAAACGTCACAGGAAGGTGTTGCGAGACAACATCCAGGGCATCACCAAACCCGCCATCAGACGTCTCGCCCGCCGTGGAGGAGTCAAGCGTATCTCGGGTCTGATCTACGAGGAAACCAGAGGTGTCCTCAAGGTATTCCTAGAAAACGTGATCAGGGATGCCGTCACCTACACCGAGCACGCCAAGCGCAAGACCGTCACTGCCATGGACGTGGTCTACGCCCTCAAGAGACAAGGACGCACCCTCTACGGATTCGGCGGTTAAACATCGCATGCTACTATAACATCTTCAATCTGCATATCAACAGGCATCAATTTCAAAACGGCCCTTTTCAGGGCCACCAACCTATTTAATAAACGAATCGGTTTCGTTTGAAGTCACATTGCAATAATAGCGCTTCATATTCACGTACGTGTAACGTGAGACATTGACAACGTTTCGTCATATCAGCAGTAGTGATATGTAATGGAATTTCTCAATGCATATAAATATATGCTGACATGGCATTAATAGAACAATGTTTCGCAAGTTTCATTTTTCATAAACAATGGGTTTCAAATATATTATTTGTCAAATCAACAGTCTATTAGTCATCAGTGTTGCAATAATTTAGGTGTCACGTCTCGAATGTGAAATTGCGGTGCACCTGGTTTTTCGCCATTTCTTATTAAACAAATTGAGACGTTTCATATTTGTATCTTGTGGGTAAAAGTTTACAGTCTTCACTCCCGTGCCTAGATTTGATATATTAATTGAGGAGAATTTTAATTTTGAACGAAATTTTAAGGCAAAGAATAAATAATGATTTTGATATTAAAGTTGAGGAAGTAATGCTTGACGATGAAGACTTTACATGTGAAAACTTTTCTGATAATGACTCCACTGGGGCTATATGCGAAGGTGTAAAAGAAGAGATGGTTGATGTAACTGATGATTCAACGGTATTTACTTTGAATTTGATTTGTGATTTTTAAATGCTTTTTATTATCACGAAATTATGTTCACAATACATCTTATATCTATTTTAATAGCTACTGATCTACTGATCAATTTCTATTTTACAATTTAATTTAATTTGGTTAGCAATCATAGTATTATGTTATTCTAATGTTAATCTACAGCATAATAGGAAAAAGAGCTCAAAAATCTATGCTCGTTGATGTAAATTTATTGTGTATTATAGTTATATTTTAAGCCATTTAACATGTCTGGTACCAAGCCGATATGGAGTGCATTACGTTTGGAAATTATTGTTATCTATTCGAAGTAATGGTAACAATAATTGTGGTTAATATTTAGTTGAATTATCGTGATGATCACAATATATAAATAGAGCA
Source organism: Arctopsyche grandis (assembly GCF_051622035.1). Taxonomy (NCBI): domain Eukaryota; kingdom Metazoa; phylum Arthropoda; class Insecta; order Trichoptera; family Hydropsychidae; genus Arctopsyche; species Arctopsyche grandis. Next base: position 35,093,558 of record NC_135357.1, read on the forward strand.
GGTAGAAAACGGCAAACAAAGTCGTATTAAAAAGATAAAAACAGTACAGTAAAAAAAGGTAGAATTGTGAGAAGTGACCATATACTTACCCAAAAAAAAAAAAACTGAGTAGGTATTGTGATATTTATAATAGCAGGTAGAAAAAATTAAGTACCAGCAATAAAAAAATAGGTAGCGGTACTGCTTATCTAGTCGATAATAATAATCCATTAGAATGAAAGGATTATAGTACGCCATAAAGTGTAGTAAATATATACCAATGTATGCAAGCGATGAAATTGTTAATTTTCAACCAAATTTTAGTTTGTAAAGAATATTGGTGGCCCTGAAAAGGGCCTTTTAAAATTGTATCAGAAGTGCAGGAGCGTCGTCGTTTATTTGGAGCTGGTGTACTTGGTGACGGCCTTTGTGCCTTCAGAGACGGCGTGCTTAGCCAACTCTCCCGGAAGTAAGAGACGGACTGCAGTCTGGATTTCCCGAGAAGTGATGGTGGAGCGTTTGTTGTAGTGGGCGAGACGAGAAGCCTCGGCTGCGATGCGCTCGAAGATGTCGTTGACGAAGCTGTTCATGATGCTCATCGCCTTCGACGAGATGCCGGTGTCGGGGTGCACCTGCTTCAACACCTTGTAGATGTAGATGGCGTAACTCTCCTTCCTCCTGCGCTTGTTCTTCTTCTTTCCATCCCCCTTCGAGATGTTCTTCTGGGCTTTGCCTCCAGATATAGAGAGTTCGCGCCCAGCGCCCGCAGTGCTCGGACGTGTCCCGCCGCGCAGTCGTTGTCGTTACCCGCGCTACAAACAGCTGTCTATAACAGCTGCGTCGCCGAAACCGCGATGTAACTACCGCTCGACTCTCCGAACGCGTCCCTCTGGGAATGAGAAGCTGTCCTAGCAACAGCCAAATAAACAAAAGTGATAGTGACAGTGACAAGTGACAAGTGACAGTGACACAACAAACAAAAAAAAAAAAAAAAACCCACCCACAAGATGGCCAGTGTGCGGCGCGATGGCCGTGGTGGCAGTGACACTAGCGCTAAAACGCATAAATTCACGGAACATGACTTTAAAAAACTCGTGAAGGCGTACCAAGAAATGAGGGAAGAAAACGCTTCCCTCAAAAAGTTAATCGCGACTCACGCAGCCCAACGAGCAGCTGACCAAGCAGCCCACTCCGCCCAACTGGGAAACCTCGCGTCAAACATGTCGCAGGCTCAGTCGACAACGACGACCACAAAGACGAAGGATATGGCCACATCCCCTCAGACGTCACCACGCAAAAACGGTAAGCGTAGAATGACGAGCCCACTCAACACCACACACACACAATTACAGTCGCCCCCACCCATCAGCAACAGATACGCGGCACTTGCGGAATCCGACTTCGACTCCGATTCCGAATCCGTGCAGTCTAACAAAATGGAGGTTACTTCCGCTGCCAAGTCCCCACCCGCATCAGCAGCCGCACCTGAACCCACACAACCACCCACACCTACACAATCACCCACACCTACCCAAACACCTGCACCTACACAAACACCTGCACCACAACCAGAGGAATACTCCTTCCCTGTTGGCATCATCCGAAATCGGAAACATATTCAGAAGCGTCCAATTCACAACACACCCACCCAACAAGCGGCCCTCAGCACACCGTCGGCAAACACGCCTCAAATTCGTACACCCCCCCAGACCACAAGCCCCGCTCACCCATCCAGAAACACCGTTTCGGATGTGCTTCCCAAACCTAAAGTTGCTCCAATCTTTCTAAGGTTGCCATCGGACTACAAGGTAGTTCAAAGGAAACTCGACGGACGTAACCTCAAATTCACAGCCGTCTACTCTGAAAACAGAGTCAAAATCACACCATGCACCATCGATGATTACCGCCAAATCACAAAAATGCTCCAAGATGAACAATTCCAATTCTATGCCCACCCTCTAACGGAAGACAAACCGCTCAAACTGGTCATTAGAGGCATTAGCCCCAACTATTCCGAGTCAGAAGTCCTCGCCGAGTTGGCCGATCTTGGCTACAAAGCCAGTAAAGCCACCGTCATGAAATCACGACGTGACAAGCGCGACATGCCCATGTTCACTGTCGAAACCACACGTGACGAAGAGGGGAAGAAGTTGTTCAACCTCTCCAGCATCTTCGGCCAACTGGTTCGCACCGAATCACTTCGCCGTGGTGATACTGTACCGCAGTGTCACCGCTGCCAAGGCTTCGGTCACGGCTCCTACAACTGCCATGTCGCCCCCCTGTGCATCAAATGTGCAGGACCCCATTTGACCACTGACTGTGTGTCAACAACCTCCACTCCAACTTGCACCAGCTGCAGAGGCCCTCACGTTTCCAGCTACAGAGGCTGCCCTTCAAATCCCAACAACAAAAGCAGGAAGAACTCCCGCCAACCCCGAAACCCCAACCCCTCCCACCCCCAACCAACGAAGACCAACGTACCGCAATATAGACACGAAAACTCAAATTTCCCTCCCCTAACCCCTCCCACCCAACAACCCAACATCAACACTAGCTGGAACCCAAACCAAGACCTTTCAAATCGGATGAGCAAAATCGAACAGTCCATTGACTCGATAAATGCCATCCTGCTCATGCTCACCCACCAACATAAAAAATGACTTGCTACCTCAAGATCGTTTACTGGAACGCCTGCAGCATACTCAGCAAGCGTGTCGAATTCGAGCAATTCTTGCTCCAACACTCCATTGATATCGCACTAGTAAACGAAACTTGGCTCAAACCTGGCAATCGACTAAACTTCCCAAACTACACCACATACAGAAACGACAGAATAGGCAAAGCCGCCGGCGGCACTGCCATATTCATCAAACACACAATTCAACACAACTTGGCCCCGCGGCCGATCACCACAGGGATAGAACTGACGTCGGTAGAAGTTTGGACTAACACTGGCACCCCACTCATCCTCCACGCAGTATACAACCCACCAAAACAACACTTACTCACCACAGACTTGGACAAAATATTCAACACCAACAAAGCCACCATTGCCGCAGGCGACCTTAACGCCAAACATTCCAGATGGAACAGTCAAGCCACTAACAATAATGGAAAAATTCTTTTAAGTTACTCCCAACTTTCAAACCCAAAAGTTTCCGTCACGGCCCCAGACGAACCCACAAGAATCCCCATTAACTTCAAAGGCAGACCCGATATCTTAGACATCGTTCTAACTCAAAATTTTCCGGGCGCGCAGTCCCTGACTGTAGTAAATGATCTTTCTTCCGACCATCACCCGGTCATACTAGAACTCACCAACACACCCGTAACTATAAACCCCATCCTCCGAAGTACCATATCTTGGGAGAAATTCTCAACTCTCCTTCATCACACCGTCACTTACCCCCACTCAATTCACACCACCCAAGAAATAGACTCCGCTATTAACATACTCACGGATGAAATACAGTCAGCCTTAGACGCCAGCACCACCACCACACCCCACTCCCCTTTGCACCCGCAAGCTTTACCCCCCGACATTCGCGATCTTATTCGCCTTAAGAATAGAGCTAGGAAGGCATTCCAAAGGTACAAGGACCCAATCCTCAAACAGCGAATGAACAGACTTCAACAAGACGTTAAAAATGCCTTGTGGCAACTACGAAACGACAACTGGGATACCAAACTCAGAGCGCTAGAAGACGGACATAACGGTTTCTGGAAACTGTCAAAAATCTTCAGAAGCAACGGCAACAGGATCGACAGGATCAAAGTTGGAGATAAGTTCGTCTACTCCACCGCCGATAAAGCGGAAGCCCTAGCCGACAGTCTCCAGGACCAATTCTCTCTCTCAAACTTCAACCTGCAAAGTGACTTTTGCCAAATGGTTGAAAGCTCCGTCAACAGCTACCTCGAAAACCCAGCCCCAGTACCCATTGTCGCCACTTCGCCGCTTGAAGTCCTAAACATCATCAAAACTATCGCCGCCAAAAAGGCCCCTGGCCCTGACGGAATTTCCAACAAAGCTCTAAAAGAACTCCCTCAAAAAGCCATCGCTGCACTCACGGCAATACTAAATGCCACCAACAGAATCTGCTACTTTCCGAGTCAATGGAAACTCGCCAATGTCATTCTCATCAGAAAACCCTACTCGAACCCCTCCCTCGCAACAAGTTACCGACCCATCAGCTTGCTATCCTCACTGAGTAAGATCCTGGAACGGATCTTAATCTCAAATCTCAACAGCGAAATCGCAAATATTGACCTTCTTCCCAAAACACAATTTGGCTTCAGACCCCAACACTCTGCCGTTCACCAGATTCACAGAGTTGTTGAAACCGTTATAGACGGTTTCGACCACAACATGTCTACTGGAGCAATCTTCCTAGACATTTCCAAAGCCTTCGATAAAGTCTGGCACTCTGGCCTCCTTTACAAAATGATTGCCGCCAACATCACCCCCCACTCAATACGTTCTATCGCATCCTTCCTAAGAGAAAGGAGATTTCAGGTCAAACTCAAGGACCGCATATCAACTCAGCGAGGCATCTCCGCTGGGGTACCCCAAGGCTCCATCCTCGGCCCCACGCTATTCAACCTTTACACACACGACATACCCACTCCTACACATAGGTACACAAACATCGCACAGTACGCCGACGACACGGCCATCTTAGCGAGCTCCGTCGGCCCCAAGGGAGTCTCGCTCGCCCTCCAGAAGTACTCGGACCAACTGGTAGCGTGGTACGATAAATGGCTGATGAAAATCAACCCGGATAAAAGTCAGGCAATATTCTTCTCCAGACGTAAAAAACGGTGCAAACCAGCCAAGCCAGTCATTATAAACGACAAACCAGTCAACTGGACCACGTCTACCCGCTACCTGGGGGTAATAATCGACCGCAAATTAACCTGGAGACCCCACATCACTAACGCGGTGCGTAAAGCTAGGGCAGTTGCGTCAAAGCTTTACCCACTATGCAAACCAAACAGCAAGCTCTCGCTTAAAAACAAGTGCTTGCTGTATAAATCCATCATCCGCCCACAAATCACGTACGCGAGCCCCGTGTGGGCTCACACTACCATCTCCAACAGATCCATACTCAGACTACAGACAATTCAAAACAAATTCTTGCGTGCCACGGGCAACTACGACTGGTACACAAGAAACACTATAATTCACAATGACCTAAGCATTGACTACCTCGACAAACACGTACACAAACTTGCCGTGAACTACTTCAAGTCTCTCGGCAAAATAGACAATCCCCTGATCAATTCCCTCAGTGTGACCAAACTCACGTCCAACCAAAGACCCATCGACATTCTGAAGATGGGTATAGGCTAAAATAGCACCCAATTTAATTAACCAGACTCAACCACCTCCAAACGGTCCATACCCGTTAACCACCCACTAACACACTAACCCCGACAGTATCCCACAGATGTTGCACTAATTTTGCTTAGTGTTCCAGATCGACAAACACCCCACAAGCGAGCAGCCGCCAGCCCGCACCACAAACATCACCGAGAGTCCGATCCCATACAACACGTTCGATGGATAGGTTAAGGGAGTGGCACTCCCTATAAACTATCGTTAAAACGCAGCCACAACTACTGCCTCCAGATTTCTTAGCGGCCTTACCACTCGTCTTGGGCGGCATTGTTAAAGAGAGCGGTCCGAAGAGACGTTGTCGATTCGAGAGAACGCTTCAGAATGAGTTGAAAACCGTTGAAAATCGGTTGTAGTCACTATGGGTGCACAGAGTCGACGGCAGAGGCGCTAGTTGCGTCACGACGTGCGCGCGCATACTCGTAGTGGTCACGTCAATAAATACAATCGCGTTGAATTCCTGAGGCATCCGCTGGCGAGCTCTCGCACCGTTCGCACGTTCCGTCACTACACACTCTCAACCCGACATGTCCGGCCGTGGTAAAGGAGGCAAGGTGAAGGGAAAGGCAAAGTCTCGCTCCAGCCGGGCTGGTCTCCAGTTCCCCGTGGGCAGGATCCATCGTCTGCTGAGGAAAGGCAATTATGCCGAGCGCGTGGGAGCCGGAGCCCCCGTCTACTTGGCTGCCGTCATGGAATATTTGGCCGCTGAAGTCCTCGAGTTGGCCGGAAACGCCGCTCGTGACAACAAGAAGACCAGAATCATCCCTCGCCATCTCCAGTTGGCCATCCGCAACGACGAGGAATTGAATAAATTGCTCTCTGGAGTGACCATCGCTCAAGGAGGCGTCCTGCCCAACATCCAAGCCGTCTTGTTGCCCAAGAAGACCGAAAAGAAGGCTTAGACGTAACATCCGACTACATGACGAAGAAAAAATACTGACGAAAAAATTTTAAGTTTGCCGTTCATATGCCCATCTCAAATAAAGGCCCTTTTCAGGGCCACCACTGCTCTTACAATCGGCTATATTTTTGACATGCACGTGTATTGCGATATATTTACTCTGATTTTGTAGTTTATATTAGATTAATTCCGACGATGTACACAAGTTGTCGGTAATGCCCGACCGACGCGATGATGGCAATCGCATTGATTATGTAATGAAATACAATTGGTAAAAATAGTGCCATTCTAGAGGTATGCTTTTATATAAAAGTTCACAGACGAACAAGTTGATAGATCAACCGTTGCCCTAATATACCCACAGACGTACAACATTGTTGGCCGACTACGTTGTTCGTCTGTGGGTGTCTTTATATTACATGCAAAATTTTCAAATTATGAGGTATGCATACCTCTTCGTTGAATTCGAAATGACAGCTGCACCCTGCAATAATACAGAGAACGTTACCTGCCCGGCCGGTTTGTTTGCTTTTGTCGGTTACTAAACCCAACCCCTCAGCCTTAAAAGTATAAACAAGAGATGTGGATGCCGTATATGTACCTATATGGTGCATAATAAAAATACATAAATAGCACTGAGCAACAAAAAATCACGTTTATGAGCAGAAATGCGCCAGCACAGAAAAAAATGGGATCCTTTTGTCAATTTCGCCGATCTCTGTTTATGAGTTAACAGAGCGGACACTAATCATTGATTCAGTGGCGTAGCGTTAATTCCAGGCGCCCCCCCGCAAAATATTTTAAGCCCCCCCCCCTATATATTCATATTATTTCCTCACAGCAAAATAACTTTCCAAATTAATAATTCATACCTCTTTTACGTAGAAAAACTTTTTTCTGGACTCATTGGCAAACACGACTATTTTGTTAAAATTTAATACTAATTATTGCTAATACTTAAAGACGATGTTGTGACATAGTTGACCTTAAGTAATTTCTAATAAGTTTCAACTTGTGAACGAGCGCTCCGTAGTGGCTACAGTTACCGGAAGCGTGAGGAACAAGATGATTTAAATTATAAAAATTACAAATGAAGAGTTTTGCCAAATTATGAACACGATCTTCTTTATTTTTACAAGGTTTATTTTCTTTTAAGCACGAACGGAAATCAAGTATCTGATCAGGCAACGATTTGTCAAAATCATTGACATATTAGTTGGCTAGAGACATAGCTTCATGATATACATATGTATATATATGTACATATATGTAAATCGTCATCTGATAATTGTTTTGCAGGAAAGCGAACTTTGAAACAATGTTTAAATAACGTGATACGAACCTTCATTTGCACTTAGGTTACGTTTAGTGCCGCATAAAAATTGTTCAAAATTTCTTTTAATGGATCCTGGAATCGTATATCATGCCTAACTTCATCAAAATGCTTTTAGATTCAATTTGGCTTCAACCCTAATATTGTTGAAATTGTTACGAATCCTTCAAATTTATTTCTAAAATTACTGATATCGCAATATGCATTTCTAATCATAGACTGAGCACCGATATCAGCGTTTTTTGATTGAAGGAACTTTGAAACAAAGTTGAGAATCCGAAGAATTTTTCAAGAAGCACGAGTAGGAGAATAAATTCGAAACTTTCCATTTTATTTTTTAGTCACTTTTCTTTGATTGTTCATCATTTCTTTTACTTTTTAAAATTATTTTTGTAAGAAATTTTAAAACATCTGTACATATACATATGTACCTACATATATATCGAAGTGCATTAATAGAGTCTAATCAAGCAGTCCATTGTTTAAAGTAACTGATGATGAATTTTCCTTAAAAACTTCCCACCTGTTAATATTGACAGCTAAAAATTTATAAATTTATAATGAAGAGTATTCAGAGGTAAGTGGAGTCAGGTCGAGGTACAAGAAAACACGCAGGCAGGTTCCAAGTCTTTATTAGCTGCTCGTCAGGTGGAGGCCAGGATCCGAATGCCACCGCTTCTTTGTGGCTGCGTTTTAACGATAGTTTATAGGGAGTGCCACTCCCTTAACCTATCCATCGAACGTGTTGTATGGGATCGGACTCTCGGTGATGTTTGTGGTGCGGGCTGGCGGCTGCTCGCTTGTGGGGTGTTTGTCGATCTGGAACACTAAGCAAAATTAGTGCATCATCTGTGGGATACTGTCGGGGTTAGTGTGTTAGTGGGTGGTTAACGGGTATGGACCGTTTGGAGGTGGTTGAGTCTGGTTAATTAAATTGGGTGCTATTTTAGCCTATACCATCTTTCAATGCCACCGTTCGAGAGCGCACCATACTTATAAATACTCAACGCTCAGCGCATACACGTATTACATGTGTATAATCATTGGTCAAGGAGTCTGGCGCAGCCATTGGCCGCAACGCCCGACTCCACCATTGGTCGGCGTCACCATGACGTCACCGGTCTACGGGCGTCTCTCTTAATAACTTTACACAACCCCCTTCTTAAGAGAGATCGTCCCGATCGACCCATTAATTATACGCAGTTACATACAATTATAAAACAGTTACATACATATAGGATCCGGATGGGAAGGATTCCAAGCGAAACGCACAGATTATGTGTCAGACTATTTATTGTAACATGTCTTCGGGCTTGCTCTCAAGTGACCATAACAACACGCATCCGGTCTCTCCCATGCATACCACACACATACTTTATCCCTAGCAGTTTGACCAACCACACATACGGCTCGGCTCGTTTAAAAATCATTCCTACATACATTACATAAAGTTATAGAACAGTAAAACTAAATTATAAAACAGTAACACTTAAAACAATTACGACAGTCAATATTCGACACGGCACGCCTCCGATCTCTCCTTTCACGACAAACGAGCCGGCCGTGCCGCTGGCGTCCAGTTTGTTCACTTCGGGTGTTTTGCGTGCACGGTGATCGGTCTGACCCGTAACAGGCCGATCACTGCTCGTTTCCCGAAGCCGCCTCCTCGTCGTCGTCTTCATCCTCGTCGTTCGTTGGCTCCAGCTTCCGGACCCTCTTCTTGCGGCACAACCGGCTAATGTGTCCCGTTTGTCCGCAGTTCCAGCACGTTGGAGTAGTAGTGGCTGGTCGCGCTGTCTGGTCCGATGACACCCATCGTGGGGGTCGCACGGCCGGTCGAGATGGTCTGAACGCTCCCGCGTCGGGACGTACTGTTCTCGACGTTGGTTGTGCCGACCGTTGTTCCTTCGCTTCGAAGATGACGGCTTGTCGTGTTGCGTCGGCTCTGGTTATCACGTCCGCTGTAGTCGGGGTGATCCGGAGCGCGCCAAGTTTGGCCCGTAGACTGGGGTACGTGAAGGAGTTCGCCGCTATGCACACGGTCATGCGTTCGACTGCTTCGGCGTTCGTGTGGACGCCCTCCAGCATGTCTTCGCAGAGGGCTCGTATCGCATCTACGTGTTCCGCGGCTTGTTCTTCCGCACTCCATCTTCTCTGCTCCGCTGCCGCATGGCATGCAATCGGTGTGCCCTGTCGTCTGAAGCATATCTCTGATCTCTGTGGTTCTGGATGTACGTGGGCTTTCGGCTGCGTTGGTTTCGCAGACTTCTCCCAGGACTGCAAAAACGTGGCGAAGGTGTTTTGCAGGGACTGGACCTGCTCTTGGCAGCTCGCCATTCCCTGGCTTAGCTCCTTGTAGCTCGACTGCGGTGTCCTTGGCACCCGGCTCCTCGGCTCCTCCCGGCTCCTCGGCTCCTCCCGTCTCCGTCCTCTGTTGCTCGGCTCCCCAGGGCTTTGTTCTCGATTCGGCTCCATTTCTTCCGGCAGCGATGAAGATCCTGAATCCGCACCTTTGTGGCTCCTTGTCCCAACCATGTAGATCCCACTTCTACCCAACCATGTAGATCCCAGGTCGAGGTACAAGAAAACACGCAGGCAGGTTCCAAGTCTTTATTGCTGCTCGTCCGGTGGAGGTCAGGATCCGAATGCCACCGATCGAGAGCGTACCATTCTTATATCATGGAGCGCTCAGCGCATGCACGTATTATCATTGGTCAAGGAGTCTGGCGCAGCCATTGGCCGCAACGCCCGACTCCACCATTGGTCGGCGTCACCATGACGTCATCGGTCTACGGGCGTCTCTCTTCGTAACTTTACAATATATTTTTACGTTTTTACGCCTCATATAATTTTATTTTATTGTTTTAACACGTTGTTTTAACAAAAATATATACAAGAATAAGAGAGAATTTTCAGCTATATTTAAATACAATAAAACGCGATGCAAATAGATTAAAAAATAACAGAGGTTTTTAAAAAAATTATTGCAAATAAATTACAGAAGAAATTAAAAAATCCGCAAAAAGGGTACGCCGCTTTGCGGCACCCCCCAAGCCTCGGCGCCGCCCCGCATTGTGGGGTCTGCGGGTGCGGTAGTTACGCCACTGCATTGATTAGTAATCAATCTTTACTAAGTTTGACTCAATTAGAATACGATAATGAATTTTGTTGGTTCACTCTGGTTTACGAGATGTGAGCGTTTAAAAAAATGCGTGATTTTTACAGTTTTTTTTGTCTTTAACTCAAAATCTAGTATTGCTGTTCAAAATGAGTATTGGAATCAATAGTCAGATGTTTTTCCTATTGATTGTGATATTTCAGTGCTTTAAAATACTAAAGTCAAATATATATATTTTTTTCGTGATATTATGCGTTTATTTGGCCAGTTTTTTTTTTTTTTTTATTTCACCACGTTTATAACGATTGCTTTTCTATCTCAATATAATCTAATTTCGATCTAATATATACGTATTGTGACATTTTTAAAAAGTATTTCATTAAATACTAGTTGTTTTACCCGGCTTCGCTCAGGCTTTGTAATATATCAACTTAAACAATCTAATTAAAGCGAATCTAATAGCAAATCTTAATTTGTTTTTTTTATTAAATTTATTTCAATCGAAAAAAAATAATTTAAACATATCAATTCGTCGTCATAGAAACTTTGATTTGTTTTCGAAGCTCCCAACAAATCTTACATACATACATACAAAGTCTCTTTCGAAATTATATATTTGATCTACTGATATACTGTTAAAACAAAACAGCCCTTTTCAGGGTCACAACAAATATATTTCAGATTTATTTCTCTCCATGTACAAATATTTTTTTCAGTCGTGATTTTCTAATCTAAACAATCATACAAAATCTCTGAGATCTATAATAAAAAACTAATTTTTTTTTTTGTAGCAGCCTTGGCACCTTCATCACCTATGTATATAAAATGCGTATATACCGTCGCGGTTTCGGAAACCGGAACACTTGTGATTTTACGATTTTTGGGCAATAAAAATATTGTCCCTTTAGGTGTGTGGTTTTTAACGATCGGGTCTTTTAAATATGATTGTGTAACGTGGGGTGAAGTGGGTGGCTTTGACTGAACAGGGAAAGACCAGCAGAGATGGGAGTCTAAAGGAAACGACAGTTCTCAGAGAAAGCTGTGGTCCGACTCGACTTCCGAGTAGTAGTGGGTAATATTTTATAGATAGTTCCATGGAGTTTACTCCATGCCTATCGATCTAGCGAATTATCTGGGATCCGATTCGCGGTGATGTTGTGGTGCGGGCTGGCGGCTGCTCGCATTGCTGATTTGGATGGCTAGAACACTAAGCATAGGTTAGTGCATTAACTATGGGATACTGTTACGGTTAGTATGGTTAGTTTTATATTTAGAGGCTATAGTATTATGTTAGTGGCTTGGTTAACTTAACTTATGGTTACTGTTGTCATAATATATATTTACAGATTAATTCTATCTATCCTAGTTTAGCCTATACCCATCTTCAAGATGTCGATGGGCCTTTGATTGATCGTGAGTTTGGTCTCACCGAGGGAATTTATAAGAGGGTTGTCTATCTTGCCGAGAGACTTGAAGTAGTTCACGGCAAGTTTGTGTACGTGTTTGTCAAGGTGGTCAATGTTTAGGTCATTGTGAATTATAGTGTTTCTTGTGTACCAGTCGTAGTTGCCCGCGGCACGCAAGAATTTGTTTTGAACTGTCTGTAGTTTGAGTATGGATGTATTGGAGATGGTAGTGTGAGCCCACACGGGGCTCGCGTACGTGATTTGTGGGCGGATGATAGATTTATACAGCAAGCACTTGTTTTTAAGCGAGAGCTTGCTGTTGGGTTTGCATAGTGGGTAAAGCTTTGACGCAACTGCCCTAGCTCTGCGCACCGCGTTAGTGATGTGGGGTCTCCAGGTTAATTTGCGGTCGATTATTACCCCCAGGTAGCGGGTAGACGTGGTCCAGTTGACTGGTTGGTCGTTTATAATGACTGGCTTGGCTGGTTTGCACCGTTTTTTGCGTCTGGAGAAGAATATTGCCTGACTTTTATCCGGGTTGATTTTCATCAGCCATTTATCGTACCACGCTACCAGTTGGTCCGAGTACTTCTGGAGGGCGAGTGAGACTCCCTTGGGGCCGACGGAGCTCGCTAAGATGGCCGTGTCATCGGCGTACTGTGCGATGTTTGTGTACCTATGTGTAGGAGTGGGTATGTCGTGTGTGTAAAGGTTGAATAGCGTGGGGCCGAGGATGGAGCCTTGGGGTACGCCAGCGGAGATGCCTCGCTGAGTTGAAATGCGGTCCTTGAGTTTGACCTGAAATCTCCTTTCTCTTAGGAAGGATGCGATGGATCGTATTGAGTGGGGGGTGATGTTGGCAGCAATCATTTTGTAAAGGAGGCCAGAGTGCCAGACTTTATCGAAAGCTTTGGAAATGTCCAGGAAGATTGCTCCAGTAGACATGTTGTGGTCGAAGCCGTCTATAACGGTTTCAACAACTCTGTGAATCTGGTGAACGGCAGAATGTTGGGGTCTAAAACCAAATTGTGTTTTGGGAAGAAGGTCAATTTTTGCGATTTCGCTGTTGAGATTTGAGATTAGGATCCGTTCCAGGATCTTACTCAGTGAGGATAGCAAGCTGATTGGTCGGTAACTTGTTGCGAGGGAGGGGTTCGAGTAGGGTTTTCTGATGAGAATGACATTAGCGAGTTTCCATTGACTCGGAAAATAGCAGATTCTGTTGGTGGCATTTAGTATAGCTGTGAGTGCAGCGATGGCTTTTTGAGGGAGTTCTTTTAGAGCTTTGTTGGAGATTCCGTCAGGGCCAGGGGCCTTTTTGGCGGCGATGCTTTTGATAATATTTTGGACTTCAAGCGGCGAAGTGGCGACAATGGGTACTGGGGCTGGGTTTTCGAGGTAGCTATTGACGGAGCTTTCAACCATTTGGCAAAAGTCGCTTTGCAGATTAGAGTTTGAGAGCGAGAATTGGTCCTGGAGACTGTCAGCTAGGGCTTCCGCTTTATCGGCGGTGGAGTAGACAAAATTATCTCCAACTTTGATCCTGTCGATCCTATTGCCGTTGCTTCTGAAGATTTTTGACAGTTTCCAGAAACCGTTATGTCCGTCTTCTAGCGCTCTGAGTTTGGTATCCCAGTTGTCGTTTCGTAGTTGCCACAAGGCGTTTTTAACGTCTTGTTGAAGTCTGTTCATTCGCTGTTTGAGGATTGGGTCCTTGTTTCTTTGGAATGCCTTCCTAGCTCTATTCTTAAGGCGAATAAGATCGCGAATGTCGGGTGGTAAAGCTTGCGGGTGCAGGGGAGAGTGGGGAGTGGTGGTGGTGCTGGCTTCTAGGGCTGACTGTATTTCGTCAGTGAGTACGTTAATAGCCGAGTCTATCTCTTGGGTGGTGTGAATCGAGTGGGGGTAAGTGACGGTGTGATGAAGGAGAGTTGAGAATTTCTCCCATGATATGGTACTTCGGAGGATGGGGTTTATAGTTACAGGGGTGTTGGTGAGTTCTAGTATGACCGGGTGATGGTCGGAAGAGAGATCATTTACTACAGTCAAGGACTGCGCACCTGGAAAATTTTGAGTAAGAACGATGTCTAAGATATCAGGTCTACCTTTGAAGTTAATGGGGATTCTTGTGGGTTCATCTGGGGCCGTGACGGAGACTTTTGGGTTTGAGAGTTGGGAATAACTAAGGAGAATTTTCCCATTATTGTTAGTGGCTCGACTGTTCCATCTGGAATGTTTGGCGTTAAGGTCGCCTGCGGCAATGGTGGCTTTGTTGGTGTTGAATATGTTGTCTAAGTCGGTGGTGAGTAAGTGTTGATTTGGAGGGTTGTAGACTGCGTGGAGGATGAGTGGGGTGCCGGTGTTGGTCCAAACTTCTACCGACGTCAGTTCTATTCCTGTGGTGATCGGCCGCGGGGCCAAGTTGTGTTGGATCGTGTGTTTGATGAATATGGCAGTGCCGCCGGCGGCTTTGCCTATTCTGTCGTTTCTGTATGTAGTGTAGTTTGAGAAGTGTAGTCTATTACCGGGTTTGAGCCAAGTTTCGTTTACTAGTGCGATATCAATGGAGTGTTGGAGCAGAAATTGCTCGAATTCGACACGCTTGCAGAGTATGCTGCAAGCGTTCCAGTAAACGATCTTGAGGTAACAAGTCATTTTTTCTGTCGGGTGAGCATGATCAGGATGGCATTTATCGACTCAATGGACTGTTCGATTTTGCTCATCCGATTTGAAAGGTCTTGGTTTTGATTTGGGTTCCAGCTGGTGTTGATGTTGGTTTGTTGGGTGGGTGGGGTTAGGGGAGGAAAATTTGTGTCTACGTGTCTGTATTGCGGTACGTTGGTCTTCTTTGGTTGGGGGTGGGAGGGGTTGGGGTTTCGGGGTTGACTGGAGTTCTTCCTGCTTTTGTTGTTGGGATTTGAAGGGCAGCCTCTGTAGCTGGAAACGTGAGGGCCTCTGCAGCTGGTGCAGGTTGGGGTGGAGGCTGTTGACGCACAGTCAGTGGTCAAATGGGGTCCTGCACATTTGATGCATAAGGGGGCGACATTGCAGTTGTAGGAGCCATGTCCAAAGCCTTGGCAGCGGTGGCACTGCGGTACAGTGTCACCACGACGAAGTGATTCGATGCGAACCAGTTGGCCGAAAATGCTGGAGAGGTTGAATAATTTCTTCCCCTCTTCGTCGCGTGTGGTCTCGACTGTGAACATGGGCATGTTGCGCTTGTCACGTCGTGATTTCATGACGGTGGCTTTACTGGCTTTATAGCCAAGTTTGGCCAGTTCGGCGAGGACTTCCGATTCGGAGTAGTTGGGGTTAATGCCTCTAATGACTACTTTGAGCGGTTTGTCTTCCGTTAGAGGGTGGGCATAAAACTGAAATTGTTGCTCTTGGAGCAATTTCGTGATTTTACGGTAATCATCGATGGTGAGAGGGGAGATTTTTACTCTGTTTTCAGAGTAGACGGCCGTGAACTTGTAGTTATGTTGGTTGAGTTTCCTTTGAACTGCCTTGTAGTCCGATGGCAACCTAAGGAAGATTGGAGCAACCTTTGCTCTTTGGACATTTTGTGAAGGAGTGTCAGAGACGGTGTTTCCAGATGGGTGAGCGGGGCTTGTGGTTTGAGGGGGTGCACGAATTTGTGCTGTGCGAGGGGTTTGGGGCGTATTTGCCGACGGGGCGCTGGGGGCCGCTTGTTGGGTGGGCACGTCGCGAGTTGGACGCTTTTGTGTAACATTCCTGTTACGGATTATGCCAACCGGGAATAAGTAGTCTTCCGGTTGTGGTGCCGGGGTTTTTGTAAGTGCGGGTACAGCTGCTGATGCAGGTGGGGACTTGGCAGTGGCGGTAACCTCCATTTTGTTGGAGTTGGATTCGGAATCGAAATCGGGGTCGGAGTCGAGTTCCGCGAGTGGCGCGTATCTGTTGCTATTGTGTGGGGGCGACTGTGGTTGTGTGCGTGTGGTGTTGGGCGGGCTTACCATTCTACGCTTACCGTTTTTTTTTTTAGGTGACGTCTGGGGGGATGTGGCCATGTCCTTCGTGGTCATCATCGACTGGGACTGCGTCATGTTTGACGCAAGGTTTCCCAGTTGGGCGGAGTGGGCTGCTTGGTCAGCAGCTCGTTGGGCTGCGTGAGTCGCGAGAATCGACTCGATGGTCTTTTTGAGGGAAGCGTTTTCTTCCTTCACGGTTCGAAACGCCTCCAATAGTTCACTGAAGTCGTCTCTAGTGATTGTTTGTTTTTGTTTTTGTGTTTGTGTATTAGTCTCCTTGTCACTACGACTATCACGTTGTGGTGGGTTACCCATCTTGTGGGTGGGTTTGTGGGTGGGTGGGTGTCACTGTCACTTGTCACTTGTCACTGTCACTATCACTGTGTTTTTTTTGTTACTGTTGTTAGGACAGCATCTCGTTCCCAGAGGGACACGTTCGAAGTATCGAGTCGTAGTTACATCGCGGTTTCGGCGATGCAGCTGTTAACGACACAGCTGTGTGTAACGCGGGAAACGACAACTACAGCCTCGACTTCCGAAGGAAAGGGCGCTTCTTTTATAGCTGAGAAAGTAGCGGTACTTTCTCCCACTCCCCAGCATCCGAGGGCGGGGGTAGTTTCCCCCCCACTCCTTCGGCTGCGGGGGCGTACGTTACACTTGTTTTCTACGATTTGAGTTCAGTTTAGTGTGAGCTGTCGAGGTTTACGGATCGAAATCGTCGAAAATAAAAATAACATGCAAAAATACATTTAACTATCATTGGAGGAGAATATAAAAATCGCGGCTTTGGCAGACTCTGGACATTCATTGCGATCAATTTCTCAACAAATTGGACGTTATGTATCTACTGTGTCAAGAATAATGAAAACGAAAAAGGATTCTGGAACTTTTGCTCGTAAGAAGGGGACAGGACCGAAAAGATGCACATCCGAGAGACAAGATCGCCTGATAACTCTATTATCTTTACGGCAACGGCTCAAAACTGCTGTAGAGATAAGAAAAGAGATCTCGGATCAATTTTCAATTAAAATTAGTGCTCGTGTAAAATATAAAATTAAGTAAATGCTCTGCAAAAAAGAGATATCCAGAGTGATTAATCGACATTCCAATATCATTACCAAACAAAAGAAAAATAATAGACCTAGGTTGGACCCTTGGGGTACACCAGATGAAGCCTGATATTATTCCGATCGATGAATACCGCAAGAAACATAATGCTTGCTGTTCGTTAAATAATCGGCACTATAACCAGATAAACTAAACCAAAAATAGAAAGCTTTCGAATGAGAATGCCATGGTCAACCTTATCAAAGGCCTTTTCAAAATCAGTATAAATAACGTCTGCCTGTAGTGAAGAATCAAGAGATTTGCCAATTAATTTAGAAACGTATAATAGATTCGATACAAAAGAACTGTTGCAAAGAACAAATTTGATTGATCAACAATGCTGTTGATCAATCAAATATTGGCTACAATGATTAAAAATGAATCTATGAAGAATTATTTCGAATACCCTTTTCACAATTGTTAATATATCGACGATGATAGGATGCCGTCAGAGACCTGATTTTAGTGCTCAAATTGGAAAATATATATCAAAATCAATGGGGTTCCGAAACCTCTTCCATATCTTATGGAAAGAGTGTTTCCGATTGATCACGTATATTACCTCTAAATCAAACCATTTCGGAAAAGATCTTGTGTTGTCAAATGAAGGTTTTTTCAGAAATAAACAATTAAAAACATGACTGCATCATTAACATCTGTTCTCTCAAAAACTCTACTCCAATCCTGAGACAACAACAACGAGTTCAACCTGCCAATTGACTTTAACCAAATATCCATCCAAGTTTATGCAGTTGCTCAGACGGCACAGTTACCAACAGATACATTGCCATAAATTAATTTTAACCCTAACCTTAAGTTAAGTTCACCAAACTACTAACATAAAATTATAACTGCTAAACATAAAACTAACCACACTAACCGTAACAGTATGCCATGGCTAATGCACTAACTTGTGCTTAGTGTTCTAACCACCTTAATACCAGTAAAAAAGTGAATCGTCACCAGCCCGCACCACAACATCAACGCGAACTAGATCTTATATAATACTAGATGTATTACCCGGTTTCGCTCGGTATTTGTAATATAAACCGCTTAAACATGACTAATCAAATAGTAAACATTTTATTAAAAAAAAATAATTTTAAAATTTAAAATTTAATTTCTTTTCCTGCTAAGGCTTCGCCCCCAGCGCTCCCTGAGCCTTTGCCGAAAAAAAAAAAATAATAATTAATACGAGCAAAATTCCATCGCAATGATGAAACTCCAACAGATGAACAAGCTGAAGCTGCTCTCTTAGAAGATAAAAACAAAAGCTCAATTTGTAATGCATCATGATATAGGTCTTCAGGGATGATCGCAGTTCCTTTTGGGCATGGGTATCATCGTTGCTGACACATTAGATTCATTCACTAACATAATATCGAGCATACTTGGACGAATGGGTGAACCAACTTGTACTAAGTCGCAATAAGAAATAACAAAATTGAATTTATTGCAGATAGATATTAGTACTCGGCAAATTAAAAATCGCCCATTATTAACAAAATGTCACGCTCATTCATAAAATCACGTACATTTATCATATACGTAAACAATAAGTCATATATATACATACATTCTCATTCGCAGGGGGTGGAATTTCAAAGATAAGTCCCCTCACCCATAAGTCCTCGCCAGAAGGAGTTTTCAAAGATCTTCATTCTGGCAGACCGCAACCAGACACGAGAAGCAAATAAAACTCCCCCACCCACCACATCATCTAACCATGAAGAGTCAAACAATTCGGAATCAAAAACGATGGCGTTAACCATGTTTCGGTTAGCGCCACAATATTACCTGAAACACTATACATTGCCGTATTAAACGCTGCCACCTTGGTCCTGAGACCGCGTACGTTTTGGTAATATACATATGTATTTAAGGCTCATTTCGTTTTTCAATAACACTGAGCAACAAAAAAAATTAGCAGAGCGAAGACTTACCAATCTTTACTAAGTTTGACCCGCTGAATTTGAATATGATAATGATTTTTGTTGGTTAGTGATCGTTTAAAAAATGTGCGATTTCTATAGTTTTTTTGGCTATTGCGGTCTAAAAATCTAGCATTGGATGTGCTCAAAGTGAGTATTGGAATCAATAGTCAGATGTTTTTCCTATTGATTGTTATTTTTTTTTGTTTTAAAATACTTATAATTAATTTTCTAGCGAATTTTAAAAGTTAAAAATGATTTTTTTTTTTTTACGGATTTTTTCTCCGTGCTATTTTGCGTTTATTTGGCTAGTTTTTTATTTCACCACATTCATAAGGATTGGTTTTCTAGTAAAGTCTCTGCTCTGGTAACTCAAAAACGTGATTTTTTGTTGCTCAGTGTAATTTATGAAATGGTGCTTACAAAATGTATGTTCGTCGAATACGGGTTTGTTGAATAGCAAGATACCGAACCACGAGGACACCTAATTTCATAATTGGTCAAATGTAAAATTTTTACGTTGCCGGATAGATGGCACTTTTGTACTAATAATTTCAAAATTATTTAAATCAAATGTGTAATATCGTTTTTGATGGTGAAGTATTTTTCCATATATCTATGTATCTAATATATAATTTCGAAAGAGACTTTGTAACTATTGTTGTTTCGCAGAAAAATAAATGAATATTCAAATAAATATTTAAAATATTTACTATGAGATTGGCCATGTTTAAGCTGTTTGTATTACAAATAACACTAGTTATAGATTGATTAGTCTCCGCTCTGATAATTTATTTTTTTGCTCGTGCTATTATACATTGATGATGATATAAATACATACGTATATTTTCGTTTGGGTTGACTAATTTTATATTTTTATTTATCAGCATCCATTTCGTAAATAAATACGACAAAAAATTTTAATTGCAGTAGTGAAAATATTGTCATGACCGAGCAGACGCTCAAAAATATTGGTGGCCCTGAAAAGGGCCGTTTGATTGTAAGGAACAGACTCGTTTATCGTTTAAGCTTTCTTTTCGGTTTTCTTGGGCAACAAGACAGCTTGGATGTTGGGCAGGACGCCTCCTTGAGCGATTGTCACTCCAGAGAGCAATTTGTTCAACTCCTCGTCGTTGCGGATGGCCAGTTGGAGATGGCGGGGGATGATTCTGGTCTTCTTGTTGTCGCGAGCGGCGTTTCCGGCCAACTCGAGGACTTCAGCGGCCAAATATTCCATGACGGCGGCCAAGTAGACGGGGGCTCCGGCTCCCACGCGCTCCGCGTAATTGCCTTTCCTCAGCAGACGATGGATCCTGCCCACGGGGAACTGCAGACCAGCTCGGCTGGAGCGCGACTTTGCCTTTCCCTTCACCTTGCCTCCTTTACCACGGCCGGACATGACGAGTTGAAGGTGTGTAGCGACGGAGTGAAAGCGAGCACGGTGCGGACTAGCGCACGGTGCGAGAGACGGCGAGCGAATGACAAAAATTTGTTTATACCCGTATTTATGAACACGACCACAACGTTCACGCTGTTGCGCAATACAGACACATCTGCCGTCGACGCGGAGGGGCGAAGTAGCCACAAGGAAATTTTAGCAGTTTGAAATTCATTCTGAAGCGTCCTCTCGTAACGACAGCATCCCTTTGGATCACTGCGATACACGATGCCACCCAAGGGGAGTGGAAAAGCCGCGAAGAAATCTGGCGGCAAAGCCCAGAAGAACATCTCGAAGGGGGATGGAAAGAAGAAGAACAAGCGCAGGAGGAAGGAGAGTTACGCCATCTACATCTACAAGGTGTTGAAGCAGGTGCACCCCGACACCGGCATCTCGTCGAAGGCGATGAGCATCATGAACAGCTTCGTCAACGACATCTTCGAACGCATCGCAGCCGAGGCTTCTCGTCTCGCCCACTACAACAAGCGCTCCACCATCACTTCTCGGGAAATTCAGACCGCAGTCCGTCTCCTGCTTCCAGGAGAGTTGGCCAAGCACGCCGTCTCTGAAGGCACCAAAGCCGTCACCAAATACACCAGCTCCAAGTAGACGCCAACGTCCTATCGTTGAAGAACATGAAAAGGCCCTTTTCAGGGCCACCAATACTCTTTACAAATAAAAATTTGGTTTAAAATTAACAGTTTCATCATTTGCATATTGGTAATTTTTTACTGCACTTTGGGTGTCATCTTTTATTCTAATGGATTAACAACTAGCGATTAGCAGTCCCAACTACCTACTTTTTTTGTTGTGTTATATTTTTTCGTACCTGCTATTTTAAAATGTCATTGCCTACTCAGTCCTAATAAGTAGTTTTATGACCGCTTCTCATAATTCTACCTTTTTTTGCATCCCCTGTGCTGTTACCTTTTTCTACATACTTCCTTTTAGCTTCACTTATTTTAAGTGTACAATATTTTTTTGCAGTTTGCCACTGATGTTTCGCATATATTGTGATCAACATGATAATAAACCACCGCAATTATTTTAGCTATTACCTCAAAGTACTTTGCACTTCTTCGAACATAAGCACTTTTTACTTCAATTTCAAGGGTCCCCTGCGAAACATCAATTCCTTTTCTGTGCGTCTTGTCGGCTTGGTACTAGGCAAACATGAAAAATGTTTAATTTTTTGAAATGAATAAAATACGTGTGCATGTGACTAATAATAATTAATCGATAAATTGGAAACAGAGTTCATTTAACGAAAAACCTGGCCAAACCGCAATAACACATTCGGGATGTTACACCAAAATTATTGTTGACTACAATAATAAGACTGTCGACATGAAATATGCTACGACTCTCATAGTTTATTTGAATCCTTTTTAAAATGGAAAATGAAAGTTTGCGAACTACTGCTACTAATAAAGACTGCGATTTACTGCTACTAATAAAGACTGTTGACGTCAAACGTGCTACGTCGCACATAACATATTTGAATCCTTTTTATTGGTGTTAAATGGAAAATGAAACAAACTCCCCCGTGAATGCATATGCACATATACCATGAACAAATTCCAAAAAAACCTAGCCTTTTGATGATGTCAAAATTGAATTTGAATCCTTTTTGAAATGGAAAATGAAAGTTTGCGAAACAAATCCCCCCCGTGAATGCATATGTACATATACCACGGACAAATTCTAAAAAAACGTTGCGTTTTGATGATGTCAAAATATTAACCAACTTTATGTAAAAGAGTTTGGTAGCCCTGAAAAGGGCTTTTTAAATTGAGTTTTACGTCAATAGGCGATGGTGGTAGTAAAGCGAGATTACTTCTTAGCGGCCGTCCTCTTGATGGCCTTGCTCTTGGCGGCGACTCCGGCCTTCTTGGGTTTGGGCGCTTTGGGTTTCTTTGTTGGGGGCTTTGTGGTGGTCTTGGCCTTAGTGGGGGTTTTAGACTTGGCGGCCTTCTTAGCCGGAGAAGCGGCGGCAGTCGTTTTCTTGGCAGCGGCTTTCTTGGGCTTGACTGCAGCGGCTGTAGTTTTCTTAGCTGCGGCGGGTTTGCGCTTCTGCACGCGTCCGGCTGCCTTGGCGGGGCTCTTAGCGGCGGCTGCGACTTTCTTGGGGGCGGCTTTGATCTTCTTAGCGGCGGGGGCGCCCTTCGCTTTGGCCTCCAGTTTGAAACTTCCAGCAGCGCCTTTGCCTTTGGTGCGAACCAGAGTGCCAGAGTCGACCGCGCCCTTCAGGTACTTTCTGATGAAAGGAGCCAGTTTGTCGGCGTCCACCTTGTAGTTGGCCGAAATGAACTTCTTGATGGCCTGGAGTGAGGATCCACCCCTTTCCTTGAGATCCGAGATAGCGTTGTTGACCATTTCCGAGGTCTTGGGATGAGTGGGCTTCTTCTGAGGCTTCTTGACGGCTGCGACTTTGGACTTCTTGGCCGGAGTCGTCGGTAGAGGAGAGGCTGCGACTGGAGATGCGGTGTCTGCCATCTTAGTTCTTCCCAGTTTGAGGATTGAAGAGAGAGTTTGAGAACGAGCGTTTCGAGTCGAGACGCGAGTGAATTTAATCGTTGCACGATCGGGGCATTGAGCGCTCGACGGAGCTCGCCGAACTTACGCGTTCGCTCTGTTCAGATTCTTCATCAAATCGTTCTCATTTCTGCTTCGCCTTGTCCCAAAATCTAGGTTTACTTAAAAAACTGCGCAATTTAATCGTTGCGTTGAAAACGGCAATCGTTTATAAGGGTTTTATCATCGTAAAAAGCTAAAATCTGTTGTTTAATTCGCATCAGCTTGAAATCAATGACTGATTCAATTTCAGAATGCATCCGCATCGTCACGCGGAGTGTCATTA
Source organism: Arctopsyche grandis (assembly GCF_051622035.1). NCBI lineage: Eukaryota > Metazoa > Arthropoda > Insecta > Trichoptera > Hydropsychidae > Arctopsyche > Arctopsyche grandis. Next base: position 35,117,018 of record NC_135357.1, read on the forward strand.
AATGTGGAATAAATACACAATTTAAATGTTTACAACTGTTTTTACTGTCTAATATCGTTCTTAAATATTTAGATAAATGTCCAAAAGCTATTTCAAGTGTATAATTAACGTAATAAAGTAATGAGATGAAATTGAAACCACCAATCGTAACACACAGAACAGTCACTTCAGTCTTCGATACTCGACAATACAAATTATCATTTCTGCTTCGCTTAGTCCCAAAATTGCCAATTTTCTAAAAAAGTATTCAAATGAATCGATGTATTTAAAACAGCAATCGTAAATTAGGATTATATCGTCTTAAAATACTAAAATTCTTTATATAATTCACGTTAGCACACGAGCAATGACAAATTCAATTTAAGAATGAGTCCACACCGTCACGTAGAGCGTCGTTAAAAATGAAATATTAATGTATTTTAATAGTTTACATCTGTAATCAATGTCGAATATTATTTTTAAACATTTTTACAATAATATAAAAGTCATCTTTAATACATTAATATGTTAATAAATGAATTAGATGATATTGAAACAAACAATCGTAACACAGATCGATCTATAATCTCTATTATCAATTGACGCCTTTAATCTTTTCCTTTATCTAAAAACATCATTTATTAATTCTTAGTGCTTATATATATAAATTATAAACTAAATTATTATTGAAAATTTGGAAGATTCTTTAAAATATTTCCGATTAATGACATCGATTTGACTTTACTTATATTTTAAAACAAGAGTGATTCAAATGGCGTGCAGATTTTAAATGTTTAAAATTTATCCGAGTGTCCTTCCATAACTTTCAAAAACATACTTTGTAACGAATTTAATTTTGAACTTGGAAATCCTAAATCACTGCTATACCATTTAATAATTGATATAAGTCTGCGGAAAACAGCCAATGTAGTAATAATTGATATAAGTCTGCGGAAAACAGCCAATGTAGTAAGTTATATTGGGTTACATCCAAATTTATATTCTACATACAGCAGGTATATATTTAGCATCACTGAGGTCATAGGTTCGTGTCCTCGCCACTGCTGGTTAGATTTGGGGGTTTTGTGACTCCAAATCGATCGTTTCTCTATCAGAGTTTGCCAATTTTATCTGATCATTGCTGAAACGGTTCCTGAAAATTGGTATTAAAAAATCTAATCCTGTTGTCACAAAAATCTGCCTGTGTATAATTTGTATTAATTATACACAGTAATCTGAAATCCATAGATGTCACTATGATTATTATTTCTGATTAATTGTTATATTCTATATATTCTGATTCTATATGTATGTATTACTGTATTTCTGATTTCTGATTGTTTATGTATTTCATTAACGTACACCCGTCGCATTGGAGCTAATCTGTAATGGCGAGTGTGTATTGATTGTGACAATAAAATAAAATAAAATACATGGACCAATTTTATTTTGTAATATAGCCAGAGATACGCCGGCAGGCGTTGTATTCTTATATAAAAAAATAAATAAAAATACTATCCACTAAACCTTTCCAGGTAGCATTGAAAAAAAATGCATTGAACATGGGTCGTGTAAACCATGTCAATGTTTTTAAATACTGTTTTACACCGGAAATTTTAAATTTATAACCATAGCAGAATTGTTAAGTATTTTAGATTGTGGATTGGTATTTAGATTGTGCTTGTGGTTAATATTTTTAATGATAATTCCTCTGAGTTCAATCCATGCCTATCGATCTAGAGAATTATCTAGGATTCGATTCATATTTTAGATTGTGAACATTACATTTTAAAAACAATGAAGATGGAACTAGTTTTGGAAAAATACTGTAGCGTTGCATAGGGAGACGCCCCGTGGACCGGTGACGTCATGGTGACGCCGACCAATGGTGGAGTCGGGCGTTGTGGCCAATGGCTACACCCGACTCCTTGACCAATGACTGTACTTGTTGACGTGTCATAAACGTGTATGCGCTGAGCGCTCTATGATATAAGAACGGTACGCTCTCGATCGGATTCATTCGGATCCTGACCTCCACCGGACGAGCAGCAATAAAGAACTGGAACCTGCCTGCGTGTTTTCTTGTACCTCGACCTGACTCCACTTACCTTTGAATACTCTTCACTGGTGTCAGAAGTGGGATCTACATGGTTGAGACAAGGAGCCACAAAGGTGCGGATTCGGGGTCTTCATCGCTGCCGGAAGAAATGGAGCCGAATCGAGAACAAAGCCCTGGGGAGCCGAGCAACGGAGGACGGAGACGGGAGGAGCAGAGGAGCCGGGTGTCGAGGAGCCGGGTGCCAAGGACACCGGAACCGAGCTACAAGGAGCTAAGCCAGGGAATGGCGAGCTGCCAAGAGCAGGTCCAGTCCCTGCAAAACACCTTCGCCACGTTTTTGCAGTCCTGGGAGAAGTCTGCGACACCAACGCAGCCGAAAGCCGACGTACATCCAGAACCACCGAGGAGATCAGAGGTATGTTACGAGGACAGGCGGACCACACAGCGAGACACGTACGGGGTGCGGCAACATTCCCACCGGTACGAATACACCACGTTCGACGGTACTGAACGGTGGAAGGACTTCCTCAACCACTTCGAGTTTGCTGCACGGCTGAACAAGGAGACGACGAACCTGGAGGACCGACTGTGCTGCCAACTCCGAGGTGCGGCCGCCATTTTCGCCAGTCAGCTGCCATCGACGCTGAGCTACGACGAATTGACGGAAGAGCTGGCACAACGTTTCAGAAGACAGGGCACACCGATTGCATGCCATGCGGCAGCGGAACAGAGAAGATGGAGTGCGGAAGAACCAGCCGCGGACCACGTAGACGCGATACGAGCCCTCTGCGAAGACATGCTGGAGGGCGTCCACACGAACGCCGAAGCAGTCGAACGCATGACCGTGTGCATAGCGGCGAACTCCTTCACGTACCCCAGTCTACGGGCCAAACTTGGCGCGCTCCGGATCACCCCGACTACAGCGGACGTGATAACCAGAGCCGACGCAACACGACAAGCCGTCATCTTCGAAGCGAAGGAACAACGGTCGGCACAACCAACGTCGAGAACAGTACGTCCCGACGCGGGAGCGTTCAGACCATCTCGACCGGCCGTGCGACCCCCACGATGGGTGTCATCGGACCAGACAGCGCGACCAGCCACTACCACTCCAACGTGTTGGAACTGCGGACAAACGGGACACATTAGCCGGTTGTGCCGCAAGAAGAGGGTCCGGAAGCTGGAGCCAACGAACGACGAGGATGAAGACGACGAGGAGGAGGCGGCTTCGGGAAACGAGCAGTGATCGGCCTGTTACGGGTCAGACCGATCACCGGTGCACGCAAAACACCCGGAGTGAACAAACTGGACGGCAGCGGCACGGCCGGCTCGTTTGTCGTGAAAGGAGAGATCGGAGGCGTGCCGTGTCGAATGGTGGGGGACACCGGGGCGTGCATCACGGTGATCAACCCGGAACTGTTCGCGAAGATCTCTCCTAAAGATTACACCGTCGTGAAGGGCCATTACAGCAGAGCGCGGCAAGCGGCGGGCCAAACCATCAAGATCCACCGATGGATACGGGTGACCCTTAATCTGCAGGGCGAAAAGTTTCCGTGGAACGTAGCGGTGGCGGATATCCAGGATCCCATATTGTTGGGACTGGACGCACTGAGACATGTCCGAGCTACGTTCGAGTTGGGCGGAGAGGAGAAGTGTATCATCAGGGGCGTGCAACGCGAGAAAGGCAAGAAAAATGCTCCTGCTGTCAAGAGCATCCGCGGGGAAGTACCCCACCCGAAGATCACGGCGTTACTCGAGAGGGCCGATATTATGCCAGAAGAGAAACGGCGCCTCGAGACCATGATTCGGGAAAATCGGAAAGCGTTCGCCCGGGACGAGAAGGACCAAGGAAGGACCACCAAGGCGGTCCACACCATCGACGTGGGAGACGCGAAGCCGATGAAACAGCCGCCGAGAAGGATACCGCTAGCACGGAAAGAGGAAGTACGCGCTATGATCGACGACTTACTGAAGCAGGGCGCGATAGAACCGGGGCACGGGCCGTGGGCGTCACCGGTAGTTCCGGTCGCCAAAAAGGACGGGTCGCTAAGGATGTGCGTGGACTACCGGAAACTGAACACCGTCACCAAAATAGATTCACACCCCATCCCGAGGATCGACGACACTTTCGACCAGTTGAACGGAGCGAGCTATTTCAGCACACTGGATCTGCAGAGCGGATTCTGGCAGGTACCGGTCGCCCCGGAAGACCGCGAGAAGACAGCGTTCGTAACAGAGTTCGGTCTGTTTCAGTTCAAAGTGATGCCATTCGGGTTGTGTAACGCGCCAGCGACGTTCGTACGGTTAATGACAAAAGTGGTCGGTGACATAAGCAATGTCCTCGTGTATCTAGACGACATTATCGTGCACAGCAAAACTTACGACGAACACTTGGTGCATTTAAACAATGTGTTCGAACGGATACAGGCAGCCGGCCTTAAATTGAATGCAGACAAGTGTCGATTGTGCTGCCGCGAGGTCGAATTTCTGGGACACCGAGTGTCAGCCGAAGGAATTTCGACAGATCCGAAGAAAGTCCAAACCGTGCGGGACTGGACGACTCCGAAAACACAAACCCAAATGCGCAGCTTCCTGGGACTGGCCACGTACTACCGAAAATTTGTGCGCAATTTCGCCGAGATCGCGAAACCACTCCATCAGCTAACGGAAAAAGGGCGCGAGTTCAAGTGGACACCGACGTGCGAACAAGCGTTCGAAAAGTTGAAAGAAGCGCTGACTACCACGCCAATTATGTCGTATCCCCAGCCGGGAGAGCGATATGTGTTGGACACCGACGCCAGTCAACATAGCATCGGTGCAGTTTTGTCTCAAGTTCAAGGGGGGGTGGAGAAAGTGATCGGGTATTTCAGCCGGACAATGAACAAACCCGAACAAAACTATTGCGTGACCCGAAAAGAACTATTGGCGGCAATTAAAGCCATTCAACACTTCCACCACTACCTATCGGGCTCGAAGTTCACGTTACGAACCGACCACTCAGCGTTAACGTGGCTGAAGAACTTCAAAAGACCGGAGGGCCAGTTGGCGAGGTGGCTGGAAATTCTGGGCCAGTACAACGTGACCATCATTCATCGACCGGGGATAAAGCACGGGAACGCGGACGCACTATCGCGAAGGCCGTGTACGGAAGAGTGTCCCAAATGCTCACGCGCAGAGACAACCGATCAAGAAAACGACTCGGCCCGAACGGAACCAGTAGAACCCGCAGAACCGGAAGCACGAGTAGCCCTCGTAGGGATCTTGCCCAACGAGATGACAAACTCGACGATCGACAAAATCGTCGAGTGGAAGAACGCCGGAACGAGACCACCGTGGGAAACAGTATCTGCTGAGGAGCAGGAACTGAAAATACTGTGGACCCAATGGGACGCATTGGAGGTGGAAGGCGGTAAGCTGTACCGGAGATGGGAGAACACCGCGGGAACACGTCACACAAAGCAGCTGGTGGTGCCGACTGAGAAGATACCCGAAATCATGTGGGAGATGCACAACGCGCCCACGGGGGGCCACTTCGGTATCAATAAAACGTACCGAAACGTGCGCCAAAAATATTACTGGCCGACGTGTCGAATCGACGTCACCCAGTGGTGCGAACGATGCGCACAGTGCGGGGCCCACAACGGACCACACCGAAGGAATCGCGGGGCACTTCAACCGTACCTTTCGGGGACGCCACTACAACGAATGGCAGTCGACATTCTGGGTCCACTCCCGGCCACCGAACGAGGAAACCGATACATACTGGTGGCCATGGACTACTTCACGAAGTGGCCGGAAGCGATTCCACTACCGAACCAGGAGGCAGAGACCGTAGCAGACGCCCTGGTAGAACAAGTGTTCACGCGGCTAGGCGTCCCGAACGAGCTGCACTCTGACCAGGGACGAAACTTCGAGTCGAAGTTGTTCCGTCAGGCACTGGACCGGCTGGGCGTACACAAAACGAGAACAACACCATACCGACCTCAGTCCGATGGAATGGTCGAGCGACTCAATCGAACCATGCGGGCGCACTTGACGAAGTTCGTCAACGACGAGCAGGACGACTGGGACACGCTGGTTCCGCACTTCCTCATGGCATATAGAGCGGCCCAACACGATGCGACAGGAGCATCACCAGCAGCCATGATGTACGGACGAGAACTGCGCATGCCGGCGGACCTACTATATGGGGGCCCTCCACCAGACAGCGAACCTCAAGATCCACACCGATATACCACGAAGTTGACCGAAGGCATGGCCAAGGTACATCGGTTCGCCAGAGCCCACCTCCGGATGCAGAATAGCCGTATGAAGACGCGATACGACGTCCGCAGAACCGAACCGGCGTACGAAACAGGTGACCGAGTATGGCTGTACAACCCTGCCAAGACTCCAGGGCTTTCACCAAAGCTGCAATCGTTGTGGGAAGGACCGTACACCATAGTGACTAAACTTAGTGACGTAGTATATAGGATACGCAGGGAATTCGACGGCTCAAACCGATTAATGGTGGTGCACCTGGATAGACTCGCAAGGTATAAGGCCGTCGAATATTGACTGTAATTGTATGTAGCTGTTTTGTAATTGTAAATTAATGTGTAAATTAATGTGTAAATTAATGTGTAAATTAAGGTGTAAATTGGTGGGTCGATCGGGACGATCTCTCTTAAGAGGGGGGTTGTGTAGCGTTGCATAGGGAGACGCCCCGTGGACCGGTGACGTCATGGTGACGCCGACCAATGGTGGAGTCGGGCGTTGTGGCCAATGGCTACACCCGACTCCTTGACCAATGACTGTACTTGTTGACGTGTCATAAACGTGTATGCGCTGAGCGCTCTATGATATAAGAACGGTACGCTCTCGATCGGATTCATTCGGATCCTGACCTCCACCGGACGAGCAGCAATAAAGAACTGGAACCTGCCTGCGTGTTTTCTTGTACCTCGACCTGACTCCACTTACCTTTGAATACTCTTCAATACATTCATTAATAGACTTTTTTTGTTTATTTTATATTGTTGATATATTAGAGTCAAAACACATCTTTAAAAAACTCGAAATCTTCAACGATAATTATCTAGGGTAAAGATCTAGGGTTTGTTTGTGGATTAGCTACAATATTTATACCTGCTTTTTATTGGATTTCTAAATAATTTTACTTGGAAATGTTGGCGAAATTTTTAGCGTGGCGGGCTTTCAACAGAAAAGACGTCAGCACTTTAAGGGTTAATAAATGATCTTAAATGGCCAACATGCTATTTATTTATGTAAATAGTCGGTCAATGGGGGAATCAAATCCAGGAAGATAAAGAAAATTCAACGTTTTATTGTGTTCTTTTTTAACCCACCTACATACATATATATGTATGATGCAGGGTTTGTTGACATTCTTCCGACCTTTTTATGTGACACAACTTTAAATACACGAAACTTCATCGAATAATTCGCCAAGGATCAGGAAAATTTTAGAATATAAATAGACGCGAATGACGCATAAACGAAAGAATATGCTAAAATGAAATTGAGATGTTATTCGTTCATCAATAAGTTAACAGACAAGGTCATTATAATCCTAATGAATTAATTTATTTACTGATATATCGCTTATAGGGTAAATGTACGCAAGGTAGCAGCTTGATAAATTCTATTAAGTGTAATTTGTTATGCAAATATCAAATACGTAACTCAGAACCGAAAACTTTGTAAATGGTTTGGTGGCCCTGAAAAGGGCCTTTTTTTGTTTACGATGTCAATTCATTTATTTGTTTAACCGCCGAATCCGTAGAGGGTGCGTCCTTGTCTCTTGAGAGCGTAGACCACGTCCATGGCAGTGACGGTCTTGCGCTTGGCGTGCTCGGTGTAGGTGACGGCATCCCTGATCACGTTTTCTAGGAACACCTTGAGAACGCCTCGGGTCTCTTCGTAGATCAGACCCGAGATACGCTTGACTCCTCCACGGCGGGCGAGACGTCTGATGGCGGGTTTGGTGATGCCCTGGATGTTGTCTCGCAACACCTTCCTGTGACGTTTAGCGCCTCCTTTTCCCAACCCCTTTCCTCCCTTTCCGCGACCAGTCATCTTGAATCAGTGAAGTGTCGGTCGAACGAGAGTGAGAGCTAGACAGGCGTCCGAACAGGACGAACTCTGGCGAGCGAATGAGTCTCAAGTAGTTGTGGCTGCGTTTTAACGATAGTTTATAGGGAGTGCCACTCCCTTAACCTATCCATCGAACGTGTTGTATGGGATCGGACTCTCGGTGATGTTTGTGGTGCGGGCTGGCGGCTGCTCGCTTGTGGGGTGTTTGTCGATCTGGAACACTAAGCAAAATTAGTGCAACATCTGTGGGATACTGTCGGGGTTAGTGTGTTAGTGGGTGGTTAGCGGGTATGGACCGTTTGGAGGTGGTTGAGTCTGGTTAATTAAATTGGGTGCTATTTTAGCCTATACCCATCTTCAGAATGTCGATGGGTCTTTGATTGGACGTGAGTTTGGTCACACTGAGGGAATTGATCAGGGGATTGTCTATTTTGCCGAGAGACTTGAAGTAGTTCACGGCAAGTTTGTGTATGTGTTTGTCGAGGTAGTCAATGCTTAGGTCATTGTGAATTATAGTGTTTCTTGTGTACCAGTCGTAGTTGCCCGTGGCTCGCAAGAATTTGTTTTGAATTGTCTGTAGTCTGAGTATGGATCTGTTGGAGATGGTAGTGTGAGCCCACACGGGGCTCGCGTACGTGATTTGTGGGCGGATGATGGATTTATACAGCAAGCACTTGTTTTTAAGCGAGAGCTTGCTGTTTGGTTTGCATAGTGGGTAAAGCTTTGACGCAACTGCCCTAGCTTTACGCACCGCGTTAGTGATGTGGGGTCTCCAGGTTAATTTGCGGTCGATTATTACCCCCAGGTAGCGGGTAGACGTGGTCCAGTTGACTGGTTTGTCGTTTATAATGACTGGCTTGGCTGGTTTGCACCGTTTTTTACGTCTGGAGAAGAATATTGCCTGACTTTTATCCGGGTTGATTTTCATCAGCCATTTATCGTACCACGCTACCAGTTGGTCCGAGTACTTCTGGAGGGCGAGCGAGACTCCCTTGGGGCCGACGGAGCTCGCTAAGATGGCCGTGTCGTCGGCGTACTGTGCGATGTTTGTGTACCTATGTGTAGGAGTGGGTATGTCGTGTGTGTAAAGGTTGAATAGCGTGGGGCCGAGGATGGAGCCTTGGGGTACCCCAGCGGAGATGCCTCGCTGAGTTGATATGCGGTCCTTGAGTTTGACCTGAAATCTCCTTTCTCTTAGGAAGGATGCGGTAGAACGTATTGAGTGGGGGGTGATGTTGGCGGCAATCATTTTGTAAAGGAGGCCAGAGTGCCAGACTTTATCGAAGGCTTTGGAAATGTCTAGGAAGATTGCTCCAGTAGACATGTTGTGGTCGAAACCGTCTATAACGGTTTCAACAACTCTGTGAATCTGGTGAACGGCAGAGTGTTGGGGTCTGAAGCCAAATTGTGTTTTGGGAAGAAGGTCAATATTTGCGATTTCGCTGTTGAGATTTGAGATTAAGATCCGTTCCAGGATCTTACTCAGTGAGGATAGCAAGCTGATGGGTCGGTAACTTGTTGCGAGGGAGGGGTTCGAGTAGGGTTTTCTGATGAGAATGACATTGGCGAGTTTCCATTGACTCGGAAAGTAGCAGATTCTGTTGGTGGCATTTAGTATTGCCGTGAGTGCAGCGATGGCTTTTTGAGGGAGTTCTTTTAGAGCTTTGTTGGAAATTCCGTCAGGGCCAGGGGCCTTTTTGGCGGCGATAGTTTTGATGATGTTTAGGACTTCAAGCGGCGAAGTGGCGACAATGGGTACTGGGGCTGGGTTTTCGAGGTAGCTGTTGACGGAGCTTTCAACCATTTGGCAAAAGTCACTTTGCAGGTTGAAGTTTGAGAGAGAGAATTGGTCCTGGAGACTGTCGGCTAGGGCTTCCGCTTTATCGGCGGTGGAGTAGACGAACTTATCTCCAACTTTGATCCTGTCGATCCTGTTGCCGTTGCTTCTGAAGATTTTTGACAGTTTCCAGAAACCGTTATGTCCGTCTTCTAGCGCTCTGAGTTTGGTATCCCAGTTGTCGTTTCGTAGTTGCCACAAGGCATTTTTAACGTCTTGTTGAAGTCTGTTCATTCGCTGTTTGAGGATTGGGTCCTTGTACCTTTGGAATGCCTTCCTAGCTCTATTCTTAAGGCGAATAAGATCGCGAATGTCGGGGGGTAAAGCTTGCGGGTGCAAAGGGGAGTGGGGTGTGGTGGTGGTGCTGGCGTCTAAGGCTGACTGTATTTCATCCGTGAGTATGTTAATAGCGGAGTCTATTTCTTGGGTGGTGTGAATTGAGTGGGGGTAAGTGACGGTGTGATGAAGGAGAGTTGAGAATTTCTCCCAAGATATGGTACTTCGGAGGATGGGGTTTATAGTTACGGGTGTGTTGGTGAGTTCTAGTATGACCGGGTGATGGTCGGAAGAAAGATCATTTACTACAGTCAGGGACTGCGCGCCCGGAAAATTTTGAGTTAGAACGATGTCTAAGATATCGGGTCTGCCTTTGAAGTTAATGGGGATTCTTGTGGGTTCGTCTGGGGCCGTGACGGAAACTTTTGGGTTTGAAAGTTGGGAGTAACTTAAAAGAATTTTTCCATTATTGTTAGTGGCTTGACTGTTCCATCTGGAATGTTTGGCGTTAAGGTCGCCTGCGGCAATGGTGGCTTTGTTGGTGTTGAATATTTTGTCCAAGTCTGTGGTGAGTAAGTGTTGTTTTGGTGGGTTGTATACTGCGTGGAGGATGAGTGGGGTGCCAGTGTTAGTCCAAACTTCTACCGACGTCAGTTCTATCCCTGTGGTGATCGGCCGCGGGGCCAAGTTGTGTTGAATTGTGTGTTTGATGAATATGGCAGTGCCGCCGGCGGCTTTGCCTATTCTGTCGTTTCTGTATGTGGTGTAGTTTGGGAAGTTTAGTCGATTGCCAGGTTTGAGCCAAGTTTCGTTTACTAGTGCGATATCAATGGAGTGTTGGAGCAAGAATTGCTCGAATTCGACACGCTTGCTGAGTATGCTGCAGGCGTTCCAGTAAACGATCTTGAGGTAGCAAGTCATTTTTTATGTTGGTGGGTGAGCATGAGCAGGATGGCATTTATCGAGTCAATGGACTGTTCGATTTTGCTCATCCGATTTGAAAGGTCTTGGTTTGGGTTCCAGCTAGTGTTGATGTTGGGTTGTTGGGTGGGAGGGGTTAGGGGAGGGAAATTTGAGTTTTCGTGTCTATATTGCGGTACGTTGGTCTTCGTTGGTTGGGGGTGGGAGGGGTTGGGGTTTCGGGGTTGGCGGGAGTTCTTCCTGCTTTTGTTGTTGGGATTTGAAGGGCAGCCTCTGTAGCTGGAAACGTGAGGGCCTCTGCAGCTGGTGCAAGTTGGAGTGGAGGTTGTTGACACACAGTCAGTGGTCAAATGGGGTCCTGCACATTTGATGCACAGGGGGGCGACATGGCAGTTGTAGGAGCCGTGACCGAAGCCTTGGCAGCGGTGACACTGCGGTACAGTATCACCACGGCGAAGTGATTCGGTGCGAACCAGTTGGCCGAAGATGCTGGAGAGGTTGAACAACCTCTTCCCCTCTTCGTCACGTGTGGTTTCGACAGTGAACATGGGCATGTCGCGCTTGTCACGTCGTGATTTCATGACGGTGGCTTTACTGGCTTTGTAGCCAAGATCGGCCAACTCGGCGAGGACTTCTGACTCGGAATAGTTGGGGCTAATGCCTCTAATGACCAGTTTGAGCGGTTTGTCTTCCGTTAGAGGGTGGGCATAGAATTGGAATTGTTCATCTTGGAGCATTTTTGTGATTTGGCGGTAATCATCGATGGTGCATGGTGTGATTTTGACTCTGTTTTCAGAGTAGACGGCTGTGAATTTGAGGTTACGTCCGTCGAGTTTCCTTTGAACTACCTTGTAGTCCGATGGCAACCTTAGAAAGATTGGAGCAACTTTAGGTTTGGGAAGCACATCCGAAACGGTGTTTCTGGATGGGTGAGCGGGGCTTGTGGTCTGGGGGGGTGTACGAATTTGAGGCGTGTTTGCCGACGGTGTGCTGAGGGCCGCTTGTTGGGTGGGTGTGTTGTGAATTGGACGCTTCTGAATATGTTTCCGATTTCGGATGATGCCAACAGGGAAGGAGTATTCCTCTGGTTGTGGTGCAGGTGTTTGTGTAGGTGCAGGTGTTTGGGTAGGTGTGGGTGATTGTGTAGGTGTGGGTGGTTGTGTGGGTTCAGGTGCGGCTGCTGATGCGGGTGGGGACTTGGCAGCGGAAGTAACCTCCATTTTGTTAGACTGCACGGATTCGGAATCGGAGTCGAAGTCGGATTCCGCAAGTGCCGCGTATCTGTTGCTGGTGGGTGGGGGCGACTGTAATTGTGTGTGTGTGGTGTTGAGTGGGCTCGTCATTCTACGCTTACCGTTTTTGCGTGGTGACGTCTGAGGGGATGTGGCCATATCCTTCGTCTTTGTGGTCGTCGTTGTCGACTGAGCCTGCGACATGTTTGACGCGAGGTTTCCCAGTTGGGCGGAGTGGGCTGCTTGGTCAGCTGCTCGTTGGGCTGCGTGAGTCGCGATTAACTTTTTGAGGGAAGCGTTTTCTTCCCTCATTTCTTGGTACGCCTTCACGAGTTTTTTAAAGTCATGTTCCGTGAATTTATGCGTTTTAGCGCTAGTGTCACTGCCACCACGGCCATCGCGCCGCACACTGGCCATCTTGTGGGTGGGTTTTTTGTTTGTTGTGTCACTGTCACTTGTCGCTTGTCACTGTCACTATCACTTTTGTTTATTTGGCTGTTGCTAGGACAGCTTCTCATTCCCAGAGGGACGCGTTCGGAGAGTCGAGCGGTAGTTACATCGTGGTTTCGGCGACGCAGCTGTTATAGACAGCTGTTTGTAGCGCGGGTAACGACAACGACTGCGCGGCGGGACACGTCCGAGCACTGCGGGCGCTGGGCGCGAACTCTATAATGAGTCTCAACAAGAAAACGCCCGTATTTATACTTTCGGCGGCAGTGACTCATTATCACCAATTTTCCCAATAAATGCATACGATGCCAACAGAAACTTGCGACGAGGAATAGTAATATTTATTACATTTTATATGTGAATTAATCAAAATTATAAGATAAAAAAATCAATCGGGATTTCACTAGTTTTCAAACACGTTCAGTGCTTCTCAACGTGGTCGAATTTTTTCAACTAATTAATTTATTATTTAGAAACAAATGTAGATTTTCTTCTTTGTGGCTACGTTTTATCGATAGTTTTCTAGAGTAGTGACACTCCCTTGACCTATCTATCTAACGTGTTATATGGTATCGGACTCTCGGTGATGTTGAATGTAGATTTTGTTTTTACAAACCTCTTATATATTTCACTTCGCTCATGGTCGAACAAGATATGTGTATTATTTATTTATATAATTTTAGCTATTTACATAGATAATTATATCCTACATTATTCCGATAGATTTGAAACTTTGCCCTTTTTCGCGTTTTTATCTACAATAGATATCCAAATCAATACCGCCAATACGATGGTGAAAAATAATCGTAATCGGGACGCTTAACTCTTTGGGTGCTGACGTCTTTTCTGTTGAAAGCCCACCATGCTGAAAATTTCGCCAACATTTGCATCTAGATCTATTTAGAAATCCAATAGAAAGCAGGCAGTAGTGTCACCCCAATTTTGGAACAACGGGTTTCCAAATTTTTTTCAATTTATATATATATTTCAAAAAAGGTCTTTTCTCTTTACCTGCTATGTAATCGACTGTGACCTTTTCGAATTTGTAACCGTTCAAAACAATTTTCAAGATTTGTATAGTTTTTGAAAAAATTATATGAATTTTTAAATTTCTAACGGGTTTCCGGAATCTTTTAATTTTTAACAACGGGTTTCAGGAAACCATTAAGGTGACAGGTAAGGTGTAAGCAGGTATAAAAACCCAAAATCACCACTCAAAATAACTATCGCCGACGATTTCGAGATTTGTAAAGGTGTGTTTAGACTCTCTAATATATCTTGCTACAATATAAAATAAACAGAAGAAGTCTATTGATGAATGTGTTGTTCCAAAACTAGTTGCATCTTCTTAATTGTAGTTAAAATGTAATGCTCACAATCCACATATGTGCCAAGGCACAATCTAAAATACTCAGCAGTTAGGGATTTTCATCGAGAAATTCTGATATAGTTATAAATGTAGAAATTCCGGTCTAAACCAGTCTTTATAAACATTGACACGGATTACACGACCCATGTTCAATACTACCTGGAAAGGCTTTTAGCGGTAAGTATTCTTATTTATTTTTTATATACTCAAAAAACAGCCTATCGGCGTATATTTCAAGCTTATGGACTTGTTGGAAAAACGCCAATCGGCGTTGCTCAACATTCAAAGGGTTAATACGAATCGAAAAAAAAAGTTTAATTGTAACATCTAGGATATAAAATGTTTATATTTAATATCTAAGCAGGTACTATATTAAGTTCATATGTTAAAATATAAATATATTTTATTATTGAATGCAAAATAAATTCTGCATCATGTATCTTCTCAGTTTGAGAGCAACTGTAAAAACGCACCAGGTGGTAGCGTTTGCCGCCCAAACTGACCAATCACAGCACTCGCATATGCTATAAATATTTGTGCAATGCGGCCGAGACCGCATTCTACGTGCGTCTTTCGCTCGGACAAGACGTTCTTCAGCACACTTGACAATGGCCCGTACCAAGCAGACTGCCCGTAAATCCACCGGAGGAAAGGCTCCCCGCAAACAACTGGCCACGAAAGCCGCCCGCAAGAGTGCGCCCGCCACCGGAGGAGTGAAGAAGCCCCATCGTTATCGGCCCGGAACTGTCGCGCTCCGAGAGATCCGTCGCTACCAGAAGAGCACTGAACTGCTCATCCGCAAACTGCCTTTCCAGCGCCTGGTTCGTGAGATCGCCCAAGACTTCAAGACCGACTTGCGTTTCCAGAGCTCTGCCGTTATGGCCCTCCAGGAAGCTAGCGAGGCTTACCTCGTCGGTCTCTTTGAAGATACCAACTTGTGCGCAATCCACGCCAAGCGCGTCACCATCATGCCCAAAGACATCCAATTGGCCAGACGTATCCGCGGAGAACGCGCCTAAATATCTACTGACCTACTATTAAACAAAACGGCCCTTTTCAGGGCCACAAACAATATATTTCGGATTTATTTCTCATGATTTACGAATATAGTTTTCAGTCGCGATTTTCTAATCTGAACGGCCATACAAAAACTCGGGAACTAGACAGTCACGTCTCGGCACCTTCATCACATATAATACGTATGTTTTTAGCAGGGTGGGGATCAACGTATGAAATAATGAATAAATCAGTAAGTATCTACGTTCATAGTGTGTATGAATTTCGCATTCAAATCAATCTAATGAAGTAGGCGCCGTTGGAATTAGTCTGTTTTTCGCAGTAACATCCGAATTCGTGTTTTCCATATGAGCGTCTCATTGAAGTTAGTGATTTTGATGAAATATAAATTTATTAGTGGATTTTAGTTCAACAAAATTGGAGACTAGTTGGCATGTACTATTAATTATAGAACATCTTAAAAAAGGAGTCGGTGCATTTTTATTTACAACTTCGATTCCATAGCTCTTCGTTTTATTACAAGCCTCAGCTTGGTTTCGCTTTTTAGCGTCTATTTTTTCTTTATTTTAAATACAACATATTTACATATAATTTAGAATTAAGATGAAAGTATTACAAATCATGATAATTTAAAAGAAGCTAATAAATAGCCTTGTAAAAATTAGGAAAATAAAGACAATCGGAAAAACGTGAAATTTAAATTAACACTATGCTTGAACACTTTAGACAGACAAACTACGATGACAGTTGCCAGTATATCATAACTTATGATTCATAAGGTTCTAAATTACTTTTTATATTTTCTAAATTATTTGAAGAGTGGTATTCATATATCTCTAAGCGTTGAGTCTGTGATTATTGAAAAGATGTTAAATAATAACCATTTATGCAATTTTTGAACCGGCCACAAATGCATTAAATTATTTTAATGAATTACAAAAAAATGGTTGTGATCAAGACCCGAGGTATTGGGATTTTAGTAAAATATGATACCAGTTGTATGGTTCCTGTAACGAACCACGTAACTCGTTCAAGCACCATTTCTTCTAAATTATTTCCATAATGAACGGGTAAAACGGATATGTGATCTTATTATATGTTTATTGATATACATTTGATTGGATTGACTAATTTTAAATTTTTATTTTATCAGCATCCATTTGGATATTTGACGATTTTAACAATATTCCCATCCATTTCGAATTCAATACAATTTTTGAATTGCAGTAACGAAAATATTGTCATGACCGAACAGACGTTTAAAAATATTGGTGGCCCTGAAAACGGCCGTTTTTGATGTAGATAACAGACTTGCTAATCGTTTATGCCTTCTTTTCGGTCTTCTTGGGCAACAAGACAGCTTGGATATTGGGCAGGACGCCTCCTTGAGCGATGGTCACTCCAGAGAGCAATTTGTTCAACTCCTCGTCGTTGCGGATGGCCAGTTGGAGATGGCGGGGGATGATTCTGGTCTTCTTGTTGTCGCGAGCGGCGTTTCCGGCCAACTCGAGGACTTCAGCGGCCAAATATTCCATGACGGCGGCCAAGTAGACGGGGGCTCCGGCTCCCACGCGCTCCGCGTAATTGCCTTTCCTCAGCAGACGATGGATCCTGCCCACGGGGAACTGCAGACCAGCTCGGCTGGAGCGCGACTTTGCCTTTCCCTTCACCTTGCCTCCTTTTCCACGGCCGGACATGACGAGTTGGAGTTGTGTGTAGCGACGGAGTGAAAGCGAGCACGGTGCGGACTAGCGCACGGTGCGAGAGATGGCGAGCGAATGACAAAAATTCGGATCCGCCTGTATTTATCAACACGACCTCAACGTACACGCGTTTGCGCAAAACAGACACATCTGCCGTCGACGCGGAGGGGCGAAGTAACCACAAGGAAATTTTGCAGTTGACGTCGACTTCACTTACGCCCACGCACTTGCAGTGAACGGTCGTGCTCCGCAAAAACCAGCCGTGTCGCCGCAACAGCTACCTGCGCCGGTCATACTGTCGCAACCGCCAGAACCCAAAACATCAACCGAGTCGTCACAGCTACACATTCTAGCTGACGTCACTACTCGCTACCGGCATCAACCATGTCGGTAGCGACGTCGACGGACAGCGAAGGGAGCTCCCGGAGGAGCTCCGACAGCGAATACACCAGTGACGCCAGCAATGACAGCTCCAACAGAACTAAGGCTGTCATAAAAAAACTTAGAGCTCAAAACAATGAGCTGAAGGAGCGACTCTCCGCTCTCGAGAGTGCTTTCGAGGAAGCACGTGATGCCTATACGGCAGACCGCTTGGCTTTCGTAGCCGACAGGGCTGCATTACTCCAGCAGCTGAAGGACAAGGAGACTCCAGCAAAACAGCAGTCCGAGAAGTCTGCCACAGCCACGCCCCCCCCCACACCTCCAGCAATGGTGAAGAAGCGCCGTCTGGAATCATCTATCCCGCAGCCGCTACCACGTAGCACCACGCCCCCACCCCGCCCCGCTTCACCCATGCAAGTGGATAGCCCGGGGAAAAAAGAAAAAGTCAAAGGTAAGTCCACACCTACCCCACATATTCAAACTCCTCACAAAGTCGAGGAGAAGTCTCGCCCAGTTGGCATCAGGCGAATTGATGCCAACACACAACGCCGACTTTCACAACTCAACACGCCAACGCCAACAACAACACACACCCGCTCTAAACCACTCACTCAATTGACAGCCCCTAGCGCTTCATCCTCAACACCCCCCACCCCCTCAGTCCCCGCTCCACCTACAACTCGTGCCGCAACCCCCGCACTACCGGCGACTCGCCCCGCCCCATCAAGTTCGAGCGCAGCCCCCAGAGCAGCTCCAATTGCCACAAACGCCAAACCCAAGGTAGCCCCGGTTTTCCTCAAAAAGCCCTCTGACTACCCAACCGTTTACCGCAAACTCAAGGGGCGAAATCTGAAATTTGAATCTGTCTACAACAGTAGCACCGCCAAAATCACCCCCCTTACCATTGCCGATTACCGAGACATCACGAAATTTCTTGAAACAGAGAAATTCCAATTCTACGCCCATCCCCTAACTGAGGACAAACCTCTAAAAATTGTCATTCGAGGCATTAATCCCAGCTTCACTGAAACTGAAGTCCTCGAAGAAATAATTCACCTTGGCTACAAAGCCACTAAAGCCACCGTCATGAAATCACGACGTGACAAGCGCAACATGCCCATGTTCACAGTCGAGACCACACGTGACGAAGAGGGGAAGAAATTGTTCAACCTCTCCAGCATCTTCGGACAACAGGTTCGTACTGAATCGCTCCGTCGCGGAGACACTGTACCCCAGTGTCACCGCTGCCAGGGCTTCGGACACGGCTCCTATAACTGTCACATTGACCCCCTATGCATTAAATGCGCAGGCTCACACTTGACCACCCAGTGCGACTCCAATATTACTACCCCAGTCTGTACTAGTTGCAATGGTGCACACGTTTCCAGCTATAGAGGCTGCATCCTCAACCCTAACAACAAGAGCAAGAAAAGCACCCGCCAACCCCGAAACCCCACACCCCCCCAACCTCCAAAACCACACCACCCACATTTCTCATATTCTCAATCAAACTTCCCGCCTCTAATTTCCACCACCCCAGACCCCCTGCCTAAAATAGTAGCCCTCCCTAAACAAACCAAAACAATCCAGAACCAAAACTCAACACCCTGGACGACTGAAAGCTTCAACCATATGCAGACGATGATGTCGACCATCCTAGCCCTACTTACACAACAACAAAAATGACTCGATACCTCAAGATCGTTTACTGGAACGCTTGCAGCATACTCAGCAAGCGGGTCGAATTCGAGCAATTCTTGCTCCAACACTCTATTGATATCGCACTAGTAAACGAAACTTGGCTCAAACCTGGCAATCGACTACACTTCCCAAACTACACTACATACAGAAACGACAGAATAGGCAAAGCCGCCGGCGGCACTGCCATATTCATCAAACACACAATTCAACACAACTTGGCCCCGCGGCCGATCACCACAGGGATAGAACTGACATCGGTAGAAGTCTGGACTAACACTGGCACCCCACTCATCCTCCACGCAGTTTACAACCCACCGAAACAACACTTACTCACCACAGACTTGGACAAAATATTCAACACTAACAAAGCCACCATTGCCGCAGGCGACCTTAACGCCAAACATTCCAGATGGAACAGTCAAGCCACTAACAAAAATGGGAAAACTCTCCTAAGTTATTCCCAACTCTCAAACCCAAAAGTCTCCGTTACGGCCCCAGACGAACCCACAAGAATCCCCACTAACTTCAAAGGCAGACCTGATATCTTAGACATCGTTCTAACTCAAAATTTTCCAGGTGCGCAGTCCTTGACTGTAGTAAATGATCTCTCTTCCGACCATCACCCGGTCATACTAGAACTCACCAACACCCCCGTAACTATAAACCCCATCCTCCGCAGTACCATATCTTGGGAGAAATTCTCAACTCTCCTTCATCACACCGTCACTTACCCCCACTCGATTCACACCACCCAAGATATAGACTCTGCTATTAACGTACTCACTGACGAAATACAGTCAGCCCTTGAAGCCAGCACCACCAGCACACCCCACTCTCCCCTGCACCCGCAAGCTTTACCCCCCGACATTCGCGATCTTATTCGCCTTAAGAATAGAGCTAGGAAGGCATTCCAAAGGAACAAGGACCCAATCCTCAAACAGCGAATGAACAGACTTCAACAAGACGTTAAAAACGCCTTGTGGCAACTACGAAACGACAACTGGGATACCAAACTCAGAGCGCTAGAAGACGGACATAACGGTTTCTGGAAACTGTCAAAAATCTTCAGAAGCAACGGCAATAGGATCGACAGGATCAAAGTTGGAGACAAGTTTGTCTACTCCACCGCCGATAAAGCGGAAGCCCTAGCTGACAGTCTCCAGGACCAATTTTCTCTCTCAAACTCTAACCTGCAAAGCGACTTTTGCCAAATGGTTGAAAGCTCCGTCAATAGCTACCTCGAAAACCCAGCCCCAGTACCCATTGTCGCCACCTCGCCGCTTGAAGTCCTAAACATCATCAAAACCATCGCTGCCAAAAAGGCCCCTGGCCCTGACGGAATTTCCAACAAAGCTCTAAAAGAACTCCCTCAAAAAGCCATCGCTGCACTCACAGCTATACTAAATGCCACCAACAGAATCTGCTACTTTCCGAGTCAATGGAAACTCGCCAATGTCATTCTCATCAGAAAACCCTACTCGAACCCCTCCCTCGCAACAAGCTACCGACCCATCAGCTTACTATCCTCACTGAGTAAGATCCTGGAACGGATCTTAATCTCAAATCTCAATAGCGAGATCACAAAAATTGACCTTCTTCCCAAAACACAATTTGGCTTTAGACCCCAACATTCTGCCGTTCACCAGATTCACAGAGTCGTTGAAACCGTGATAGACGGCTTCGACCGCAACATGTCTACTGGAGCAATCTTCCTAGACATTTCCAAAGCCTTCGATAAAGTTTGGCACTCTGGCCTCCTTTACAAAATGATTGCTGCCAACATCACTCCCCACTCAATACGATCTATCGCATCCTTCCTAAGGGAAAGGAAATTTCAGGTCAAACTCAAGGACCACATATCAACCCAGCGAGGCATCTCCGCTGGGGTACCCCAAGGCTCCATCCTCGGCCCCACGCTATTCAACCTGTACACACACGACATACCCACTCCTACACATAGGTACACAAACATCGCACAGTATGCCGATGACACTGCCATCTTAGCGAGCTCCGTCAGCCCCAAGGGTGTCTCGCTCGCCCTCCAGAAGTACTCGGACCAACTGGTAGCGTGGTACGATAAATGGCTGATGAAAATCAACCCGGACAAAAGTCAGGCAATATTCTTCTCCAGACGTAAAAAACGGTGCAAACCAGCCAAGCCAGTAATTATAAACGACCAACCAGTCAACTGGACCACGTCTACTCGCTACCTGGGGGTAATAATCGACCGCAAATTAACCTGGAAACCCCACATCACTAACGCGGTGCGTAGAGCTAGGGCAGTTGCGTCAAAGCTTTACCCACTATGCAAACCAAACAGCAAACTCTCGCTTAAAAACAAGTGCTTGCTGTATAAATCCATCATCCGCCCACAAATCACGTACGCGAGCCCCGTGTGGGCTCACACTACCATCTCCAACAGATCCATACTCAGACTGCAGACAGTACAAAACAAATTCTTGCGTGCCGCGGGCAACTACGACTGGTACACAAGAAACACTATAATTCACAATGACCTAAACATTGACTACCTTGACAAACACGTACACAAACTTGCCGTAAACTACTTCAAGTCTCTCGGCAAGGTAGACAATCCCTTAATAAATTCCCTCAGCAAGACTAAAATAATAATTAACCAAAGGCCCATCGACATTCTGAAGATGGGTATAGGCTAAAATTAGCATCCATTTAACTAACCAGACTCAACCACCTCCAAACGGTCCATACCCGTTAACCACCCACTAACACACTAACCCCGACAGTATCCCACAGATGTTGCACTAATTTTGCTTAGTGTTCCAGAACGACAAACACTCCACAAGCGAGCAGCCGCCAGCCCGCACCACAAACATCACCGAGAGTCCGATCCCATACAACTCGTTCGATAGATAGGTTAAGGGAGTGTCACTACCCTATAAACTATCGTTAAAACGCAGCCACAAAGAAGACGTCGACGGACAGAGGCCCACGCACTTGCAGTGAACGGTCGTGCTCCGCAAAAACTAGCCGTGTCGCCGCAACAGCTACCTGCGCCGGTCATACTGTCGCAACCGCCAGAACCCAAAACATCAACCGAGTCGTCACAGCTACACATTCTAGCTGACGCCACTACTCGCTACCGGCATCAACCATGTCGGTAGCGACGTCGACGGACAGCGAAGGGAGCTCCCGGAGGAGCTCCGACAGCGAATACAACAGCGACGCCAGCAATGACAGCTCCAACAAAACAAAGGCTGTCATAAAAAAACTCAGAGCTCAAAACAATGAGCTGAAGGAGCGACTCTCCGCCCTCGAGAGTGCTTTCGAGGAAGCACGAGATGCCTATACGGCAGACCGCTTGGCCTTCGTTACCGACCGAGCGGCTTTCGTAGCCGCCCCATCAAATTCGAGCGCAGCCCCCATAGCAGCTCCAAATGTCACAAACGCCAAACCCAAGGTAGCCCCGGTTTTCCTCAAAAAGCCCGCTGACTACCCAACCGTTTACCGCAAACTCAAGAGGTGAAATCTGAAGTTTGAATCTGTCTACAACAGTAGCACCGCCAAAATCACCCCCCTTACCATTGCCGATTACCGAGACATTACGAAATTTCTTGAAACAGAGAAGTTCCAGTTCTACGCCCATCCCCTAACAGAGGACAAACCTCTAAAAATTGTCATTCGAGGCATTAATCCCAGCTTCACTGAAACTGAAGTCCTCGAAGAAATAATTCACCTTGGCTACAAAGCCACTAAAGCCACCGTCATGAAATCTCGACGTAACAAATGTAACATGCCCATGTTTACGGTTGAAACCACGCGCGATGAAGAGGGGAAAAAACTATTCGACCACTCCAGCATCTTCGGACAACAGGTTCGCACTGAATCGCTCCGTCGCGGAGACACTGTACCCCAGTGTCACCGCTGCCAGGCCTTCGGACACGGCTCCAATAACTGTCACATTGACCCCCTATGCATTAAATGCGCAGGCTCACACTTGACCACCCAGTGCGACTCCAATATTACTACCCCAGTCTGCACTAGTTGCAATGGTGCACACGTTTCCAGCTATAGAGGCTGCATTCTCAACCCTAACAACAAGAGCAAGAAAAGCACCCGCCAACCCCGAAACCCCACACCCCCCCAACCTCCAAAACCACACCACCCACATTACTCATATTCTCAATCAAACTTCCCGCCTCTAATTTCCACCACCCCAGACCCCCTGCCTAAAATAGTAACACCGTGGACGACTGAAAGCTTCAACCAAATGCAGACGACGATGTCGACCATCCTAGCCCTACTTAAACAACAACAACAACAAAAATGACTCGATACCTCAAGATCGTTTACTGGAACGCTTGCAGCATACTCAGCAAGCGTGTCGAATTCGAGCAATTCTTGCTCCAACACTCCATTGATATCGCACTAGTAAACGAAACTTGGCTCAAACCTGGCAATCGACTAAACTTCCCAAACTACACCACATACAGAAACGACAGAATAGGCAAAGCCGCCGGCGGCACTGCCATATTCATCAAACACACAATTCAACACAACTTGGCCCCGCGGCCGATCACCACAGGGATAGAACTGACGTCGGTAGAAGTTTGGACTAACACTGGCACCCCACTCATCCTCCACGCAGTTTACAACCCACCAAAACAACACTTACTCACCACAGACTTGGACAAAATATTCAACACCAACAAAGCCACCATTGCCACAGGCGACCTTAACGCCAAACATTCCAGATGGAACAGTCAAGCCACTAACAAAAATGGGAAAACTCTCCTAAGTTATTCCCAACTCTCAAACCCAAAAGTCTCCGTTACGGCCCCAGACGAACCCACAAGAATCCCCACTAACTTCAAAGGCAGACCTGATATCTTAGACATCGTTCTAACTCAAAATTTTCCAGGTGCGCAGTCCTTGACTGTAGTAAATGATCTCTCTTCCGACAGCCTTTGAAGCCAGCACCACTAGCACACCCCACTCTCCCCTGCACCCGCAAGCTTTACCCCCCGACATTCGCGATCTTATTCGCCTTAAGAATAGAGCTAGGAAGGCATTCCAAAGGAACAAGGACCCAATCCTCAAACAGCGAATGAACAGACTTCAACAAGACGTTAAAAACGCCTTGTGGCAACTGTTCCGACTTTTATAATGACGTGTGGCAAACAGTCTTATTAACTGATTGTCGATTGGCATTATTGACGAGTTGGAAGTAGTGTGGACCCAAGCGGAAGAACGCTACGGTCGAGTAGTCAGCGAAAAGACGGCGTACGTAGAAGTTGTGTTCTCGTACGTTCCGCTGAACCACCACGTGCAGATTTTACATTTCAATAAACTACATCAAACCATTATCGAAGTCTTTTCCATGATGGTCATTTCGAACCGGACACCAGTAACCTAGGCCACAACACCAAACGGGAAAACCAATAGGAAAAAACGTGGTCGAGAAAAAATGGATGTCAATTAAGAAATCGGTATCGTTCCTTTGTTACTATCCATACCTTTCCAATACTAATAACATGTTTGCTTCTATTTCAGCAATATATTGATTGATGTACAGAGGTACATGACCGCGTGATTGACGCAGAAAATATATAAATAAAAACATAACCTACAAAGACGCATGGGACACAGAGGTAATCCAAAATTATCGGAACGATCACATAAACATCGTTAAGGATATTCAAGTAAGTGAATGTATTCAATCTCAGGCAATCTGTTCAAAATCTGTTAGCCAGCAGCATAGCTCGGACGTTAAGCTTCTGCTTACCGTCAAGAAGGTGCCGGGTTCAATCCCTGAATGAAAATGAATTTTTCAGAGTATGCTGTTGGTCAGACCTGGACTTGTGACTCCAGGTTGATCGTCTCCTATCAGAGTTTGCCAATTTTCTCTGATTTCATTGTTGAAACGGTTCCCGGAAAAAAAAATTGGCTAAAAATCCTTCCTACCTACTATGTCACCATTATTTGAAATTTGATTGATGTACAATAAAAATTTATGTACAATTCATAGATGTCTCGTTAATTTGCGAGTTTTTTCAGTGTCTCGCAATTCAACGACTTATAATAAAAATGCTGCATTTGTATTTGTAATTGGCCAGGAAGGCGCATTGGGATTTACCTGTAAGGCCTTCCTGGTATATATGTAAAATAAAAATAATAAAAATAATAATAATAATAAAAGGCAATCATGTGGGTAGGTCAGTTTTTAAAATATGTTTTAAAGTATAACAATTAATTAACGCGATTGTATAAAATAATATCGCGCTACGAAGGAATGTTTCATCGGTCGCATCGAATTTCGTATTAAAAGTGTAAAATCAGATGTAGTGTAAAATTAGCAAAGCACGTGGGGAATTATACTTGTAGCCCCAAAGTGGTTTAAAGCAAGTACATACCGGTATATTCATACATCGGTAGATCTATTTGTTTCTTAATGTGTGTAGAAACATCCTCCCCCCCCCCTTCTCCACGATAAATGTGGAATTATACTTGTAGCCCCAAAGTGGCTTAAACCAAGTACATACCGGTATATTCATACATCGGTAGATCTTTGTTTCTTAATGTGTGTAGAAACACCCTCCCCCCCCCCCTCCACAATAAATGTGGAATTATACTTGTAGCCCCAAAGTGGTTTAAACCAAGTACATACCGGTATATTCATACATCGGTAGATCTTTGTTTCTTAATGTGTGTAGAAACACCCTCCCCCCCCCCCCCTCCACGATAAATGTGGAATTACACTTGTAGCCCCAAAGTGGCTTAAACCAAGTACGTACCGGTATATTCATACATCGGTAGATCTCTTTGTTTCATAATGTGTGATGAAACAGTGGTGATTTAAAATAAATCACAAGACTTGTAGCCCCAAAGTGGATTAAATCAAGTACATACCGGTATATTCATACATCGGTAGATCTCTTTGTTTCATAATGTGTGATGAAACAGTGGTGATTTAAAATAAATCACAAGACTTGTAGCCCCAAAGTGGTTTAAATCAAGCACCCACCAATTTAGGGTTGTTATTTCTTCCAAAATATGTTGGATAGATTCTGGTGATAATAGTTAAAGTAGAATATTAAGATTCACGGTTAATCATTGAATATTATTACCTTATCTCTACGAATAGTTCAATTGACAGCTATAGTAGAGAATAACTGTATTTATGAGACGAAATAGTGCAACTTTCTGAAACAAATGTCAAGTGCTGAAAACGAGGAAATAGAAGCTTCGACTTCCCAGTCGCATAAAGGTCGAAATCCAACTAGGGACGTAGAACCTATTAGAGACAGGTCAAGCTCTAGAATACATCAGACTCGAAGTCAGACTCAATCGATAGAAATATTAGCGAAGGAAAATAAACTAGAAGTTATAATGACGTCAATAGAATTAAGGTATTCAGGCGCGGTACAAAGACTAAAAGGAAAAATAGATAAATCCTCCGAATTAGATGAAGGACAGTATCAAACCATTAAAGAAGCATACGATTATGTCCGAAAACTCCATTACGAGTATTTAGATAACCTTACAGACATACCGAAAGCGGCCAAAATAGACGAAGAGTACGATGCAATTACAATAACAGTTAAAAATCTTAAAGCAGCATTAGATTGCCAATCCTTTCAAGATAGTAAACTAAAGGTAGAGCAAGCAACAATTAAATTTGCTAGAGATAAGTTACCGACGTTAACCATTCCCACATTTCAGGGAGATCCATCTGAATGGCAATCGTTTCAACAAGCTTTTAAGAATATAATAGGAAACAAAACGGAATATTCGAATGTCACGAAATTGCAATATTTGCATCAATCCTTAATCGGTCCCGCTTTGGCAGCTGTATCAGGTTTAGATATTAGCTCAGACAATTACGAAATAGCTTGGAGTATTTTAGACAAGCAATATAATTTACCAAGACTTAATCTCAAAACTAGGATTAATTCACTTTGTGACTTAAAATTAATCACAAGAGAATCACATATCGAATTGAGAAATCTATTGAATCAGGTAACAGTGTGTATTAAAAACATTGAATCGTTGGGTTACGCGAGAGAAATTTTAGATCCATGGGTAACATGTTTAGTTCTAAGGAAATTACCTTTTAATCTAGTAAGAGACTGGGAAATATCGCTGGTTAGCAGAGAAATGCCACCATATGAAAGTTTAGAGACATTCTTGCAGAATAGATGTAATGTATTACAATCTACTGCATCTGTAACTACGGTGAAGGAATTCCCTCATAGTCGTCAAAGAATCATGAGAACTCATGTCGCGAACAAAAACCCATCAAGTAAGGTAAACGCATGCGCATTCTGTCGAAATAATCATTTCATAGGCAAATGTGATAAATTCAAAGCAAAATCCAGTTTGGAAAGAAATGAATTCGTTAAATCTAATAACATGTGTTTTAAATGTTTAAATTCATCGCATAAGATAACAAATTGCAAGTCTAACTATAATTGCTTAAGGTGCAAACAAAACCATCATACTTTGTTGCATCAGGACGATACATTTAGTTCAAATAATACGGGAAGGAAGTCAATTAATGCTCATTCTACTCATTTCTCTCAAAGGGAGATAATTTTACCCACGGTACAAGTAGACATTATAACGTCCAATGGAACGGTCGTTAAGGGTCGCACATTATTAGATTCCGGCTCACAAGTCAACTATGTTACCACATCTTTCGCTAAGAAGAATAACTTCAAATTAGAGAAAATCTCTCAAAAAATTGTAGGTATCGCTAATCAAGAAAGTAGCATTCGTCACATCACCAAGGTGACCATAAGGTCTTCAACCACTAATTACTCAACCAAAGTGTTGTGTTTGGTATTACCAGAAATTACTGGCGAAATTCCAACTGTGAAACTGGATCAACAGTTAATTTCAATACCAGCGGGAATCAAGTTATCAGATCCCCTTTGGAATAAACCGACGCCAATCGATTTATTGCTCGGCGCCGAGATTTGCGTTCATGCTATGAAAGCAGGAACCATCCAGTTAGGAAAAGGTATGCCTATCTTAAAGGATACCGAATTCGGATGGACAATAGTTGGTCCATATCCCGAAGTAAATAATGCTCCAGGGAAGAGCCACATAGGCTTAAGTCAATTAGACAGTCACATTCAAAACTTTTGGATGATAGACCAGGTTCCTATGGTAAAACATCAATCTCTTGAGGAGAAAAGATGTGAGGAACATTTCCAAGCACACACATCACGAGATAAAAACGGTAGATTTTGTGTAGCTTTACCATATAAAAATTCCCCGGTAGTATTAGGAAGTTCATTGCACATTGCGGAGAAAAGACACAAAACTTTGGAAAGACGTTTTTTAGCCAATAATAATTTAAAAATGGAATACAATAAAGTTTTAGAAGAGTACATAAATTTAGGACATATGTCAGAGTGTGAACCTCCGGAGGCACATGAGGTTCATTGTTATTTACCTCATCACGTCGTGGTTAAGGAGTCTAGCCTTACCACTAAATATCGTGTAGTTTTTGATGCGTCCGCGAAGACAACGTCCAATATCTCACTAAATAATATTTTGATGGTGGGACCTAGTGTCCAATCAGATTGGTTAAATTTATTTTTATTAAAACTTATTGAACTCATTCCTCAGACAATCTTCAAAAAATGGAAGGATTGTCAATTATCCAATACAGTCATGAAACTTTATAAAATTCCTAGATTGATAATACTAAATAATGCCATTAATATACAGGCACACGGATTTTGTGACGCATCCGAGAAAGCTTATGGTGCTTGTATTTATGTAAAATGTACTGATCAATTGGGAAATTCCAAATGTCATCTTGTGTGTTCTCGTTCGAGAGTCGCTCCGCTCAGTTTTGTAACTATTCCGCGTTTAGAGCTGTGCTCCGCTATGTTATTATCAAAGTTAATGAAGTCAACAATAGACCAATTAACAATTCATATTAATGAAAAATATTATTGGACGGATTCAACCGTCGCATTGCATTGGATTAGGGGAGAGTCATGTAAATGGACTACCTTCGTTGCCAATCGAGTGGCCGAAATCCAATCAATATCTCAACCCATTGAGTGGTACCATGTCTCCTCTACAGACAATCCAGCAGATTTAATTTCTCGAGGGACTCAACCATCAGAATTAAATCATAATTCGTTATGGTGGGACGGCCCTAGTTGGTTGAAATTAGATGAATCACGATGGCCTCGAAGACCTCCTGAGATCACAATAGATCTTCCAGAGAGAAGGGTAGTCACTAACGCTACCCTTGTGAGGGAAAATAATTGGATAGATAAATATTCTCATCTTCCAAGACTCCTTCGAGTTTTATCATATGTTCGTCGGCCACTAAGGAATAAACAATTAAACGTTAAAGAAAATAACGAACCGTCCGCTTTAGAATTAAAAGATGCTTTAAATAATTTGATTAGGTTATCGCAAATGGAATCATTTCCATTGGAATATCATTTGCGGAGCAAGGGACATCCAATTCCCAGTAGCAGTAAATTAGCTAAATTGTCCCCTCTATTCCATGAGAATTTAATTTGTGTTGGAAGTAGACTTCCTCTGGGAACAACTCTATCAACGTCACCCATTATCTTGTCAAATAAGCATAAACTTACACACATGATTGTCCGAGATGCACACTTGAAATATATTCACTTGGGTACTCAAGCCTTACTGTCGTTATTGCGGCAGACCTATTGGCCATTGGCCGGACATAATACTGTCAAAGGAGTGGTGCGTTCATGTGTCATTTGTTTCAGAAATAAACCACTGTCACACAATAGATTAATGGGATTACTCCCGCTCGAACGTACCACTGCTAATTTTCCCTTCAGTCATGTGGGGATAGACTTCGCAGGACCTTTTCCTGTGAAGAGTGGTTGCAATAAGAATTCTAAGATAATTAAGGGTTACGTTTGTGTCTTTGTGTGTTTTTCCAGTAAGGCAGTTCACTTGGAACTTGTCGGAGACTTAACGAGTTCAAATTTCTTAAATTGTTTAAGAAGATTCGTAGCCAGACGTGGCAGGCCCAATACGATATATTCCGACAATGCTACTAATTTTGTCGGTGCAAGTCGTGAACTCGTTAATTTAGTAAAATTAATTTACGAACGTCCTCATGAGGAGAAGCTACTACGGTATGTAGCCTCCGAAGGGATTCGTTGGAAGTTTAACCCGCCAAGGGCGCCTCACATGGGAGGGCTGTGGGAAGCAGCGGTTAAATCCATGAAAATTCATTTAAACAAGGTGTTAAAGGCCACCACCTTAAATTTCGAATCATTTTGTACGGTATTGACTCAAATAGAAGCTTGCATGAATTCCCGTCCTCTTAGTCCCTTGTCATCCGATCCACTAGACCTTTTACCCCTCACACCTGGACATTTCTTAATTGGCAGATCCTTACTCGCTCTTCCAATGGAGGTTAAATATAACACTAATGTCCATGCCAATCTGCTTCAGATACAATTGACCACAGCAGCATTTTGGAAACGTTGGTCGGCGGAATATTTACATTCTTTGCAGTTACGACACAAATGGAAGAAGGACTCGAGCAACAATCTGAGTGTGGGTCAAATGGTCCTGTTAAAGGAGGAACACATGCTGCCAACCCGATGGGTCTTGGGTCGAGTCACTAAATTGTATCCCGGACCAGATGGCAGAGTTCGAGTCGTCGACGTCTTTACTGCCAGCGGAGAGTTTCGTCGGTCCAGTCATCTAGTGGCGCCATTGCCGATTCTACCACAAGGACCACTTGACAGGAAGGAAGATCAGCAAGATGGAGGAGAAACAGCAGCTTCAATTCCGTCAACTTCGGTAGCTTAGTTTAACCCGAAGACACTACCCCCAACGCATATTACTTATTAGATGTAATCATGAGTTTAAATCATTCAATGTTAATAGTAATACTCCGTAATTCACTTTAATTGTGTTGTGTGTATAATTTAAGCTATTTTCATTTTAACATTCGGCAGTATATATCTCCGAATTTAATCTAATCATTTTGTCTTTATAATATAAGACTTGTCTCATGTCATCACTCGGAAGGATTATATCCGAGTTTAAAATAAACTGTTCAAATTTGACAGTTAAAATTATATTCATGATTTGTTAATGTTAGTCTCCAAGCCAAACTTAATGGAGCATCTTAAATTATTTCATGTCTACTTAATTATAACCTGCCGGGAGTCATCCGCAGGTCTTATGTTTCTTGTTATGAAAACATAAGTTAACTCTTACTGTTTATAGTATTTATGTGAATCATAGAATAAGTAAATATTATAATACTGAACATTTCGATGTTTAACGTAGAGACATCTATAATCATAGTTCGCCTTCATTTCCTGCTTGTAGGAATGAATGAATGACTTTCCAATTTACTTGTAATTTAGCAATGTTTGTGTTACTTGTTGATGAAATCAAGTTAACTTAGGAGCATTACACTCACTAATCAAGTTTAGTTGATCGGTAATAGCTGATCTGTATTGACAACTGTAATAGTGTCAACATTGTATTGTCTAAGTTAACATCAAGATGAGGAATGCTTAAGTTAAACCATATACAGTCCACTCTCTCTTCTTTAAAGTAAACTTATCTTGTAATGCTTATTCACAGCTTCAAAGGAGATTTCAAAAATTTTAATGTAAATAGAAATAACATTCACCAGAGGTATACCTATAAGTTGAAATATTACTGAACCAATAAATTGATTTTATCCTCACACTGGATGAGGCAAAGGTTTCATTATTCACCCTCTATTTAATTATTTTAAGAGCTATGATTTATTGTAAACGACTCGTCAGTAATGCTGTAACTCTGTAGAATAACTGTATTGTTCAACAGTTTTCCTATGTGGGACTATGTTCCGACTTTTATAATGACGTGTGGCAAACAGTCTTATTAACTGATTGTCGATTGGCATTATTGACGAGTTGGAAGTAGTGTGGACCCAAGCGGAAGAACGCTACGGTCGAGTAGTCAGCGAAAAGACGGCGTACGTAGAAGTTGTGTTCTCGTACGTTCCGCTGAACCACCACGTGCAGATTTTACATTTCAATAAACTACATCAAACCATTATCGAAGTCTTTTCCAGCAACTACGAAACGACAACTGGGATACCAAACTCAGAGCGCTAAAAGACGGACATAACGGTTTCTGGAAACTGTCAAAAATCTTCAGAAGCAACGGCAATAGGATCAAAGTTGGAGACAAGTTTGTCTACTCCACCGCCGATAAAGCGGAAGCCCTAGCTGACAGTCTCCAGGACCAATTTTCTCTCTCAAACTCTAACCTGCAAAGTGACTTTTGCCAAATGGTTAAAAGCTCCGTCAATAGCTACCTCGAAAACCCAGCCCCAGTACCCATTGTCGCCACTTCGCCGCTTGAAGTCCTAAACATCATCAAAACCATCGCCGCCAAAAAGGCCCCTGGCCCTGACGGAATTTCCAACAAAGCTCTAAAAGAACTCCCTCAAAAAGCCATCGCTGCACTCACAGCTATACTAAATGCCACCAACAGAATCTGCTACTTTCCGAGTCAATGGAAACTCGCCAATGTCATTCTCATCAGAAAACCCTACTCGAACCCCTCCCTCGCAACAAGCTACCGACCCATCAGCTTACTATCCTCGTGATAGACGGCTTCGACCGCAACATGTCTACTGGAGCAATCTTCCTATACATTTCCAAAGCCTTCGATAAAGTTTGGCACTCTGGCCTCCTTTACAAAATGATTGATTGCTGCCAACATCACCCCCCACTCAATACGATCTATCGCATCCTTCCTAAGAGAAAGGAAATTTCAGGTCAAACTCAAGGACCACATATCAACCCAGCGAGGCATCTCCGCTGGGGTACCCCAAGGCTCCATCCTCGGCCCCACGCTATACAACCTGTACCCACACGACATACCCACTCCTACACATAGGTACACAAACATCGCACAGTATGCCGACGACACTGCCATCTTAGCGAGCTCCGTCAGCCCCAAGGGAGTTTCGCTCGCCCTCCAGAAGTACTCGGACCAACTGGTAGCGTGGTACGATAAATGGCTGATGAAAATCAACCCGGACAAAAGTCAGGCAATATTCTTCTCCAGACGTAAATATCGGTGCAAACCAGCCATGCCAGTAATTATAAACGACCAACCAGTCAACTGGACCAAGTCTACCCACTACCTGGGGGTAATAATCGACCGCAGATTAACCTGAAAACCCCACATCACTAACGCGGTGCGTAGAGCTAGGGCAGTTGCGTCAAAGCTTTACCCACTATGCAAACCAAACAACAAACTCTCGCTTAAAAACAAGTGCTTGCTGTATAAATCCATCATTCGCCCACAAATCACGTACGCGAGCCCCGTGTGGGCTCACACTACCATCTCCAACAGATCCATACTCAGACTGCAGACAGTACAAAACAAATTCTTGCGTGCCGCGGGCAACTACGACTGGTACACAAGAAACACTATAATTCACAATGACCTAAACATTGACTACCTTGACAAACACGTACACAAACTTGTCGTAAACTACTTCAAGTCTCTCGGCAAGGTAGACAATCCCTTAATAAATTCCCTCAGCAAGACTAAACTAATAATTAACCAAAGGCCCATCGACATTCTGAAGATGGGTATAGGCTAAAATTAGCATCCATTTAACTAACCACACTCAACCACCTCCAAACGGTCCATACCCGTTAACCACCCACTAACACACTAACCCCGACAGTATCCCACAGATGTTGCACTAATTTTGCTTAGTGTTCCAGATCGACAAACACTCCACAAGCGAGCAGCCGCCAGCCCGCACCACAAACATCACCGAGAGTCCGATCCCATACAACTCGTTCGATAGATAGGTTAAGGGAGTGTCACTACCCTATAAACTATCGTTAAAACGCAGCCACAAAGAAGAAGTTGAAGCTCATTCTGAAGCGTTCTCTCGTATTGGCAGCGTCCCTTTGGATCACTGCGATACACGATGCCGCCCAAGACTAGTGGAAAGGCCGCCAAGAAATCTGGGGGCAAAGCCCAGAAGAACATCTCCAAGGGGGATGGAAAAAAGAAGAACAAGCGCAGGAGGAAGGAGAGCTACGCCATCTACATCTACAAGGTGTTGAAGCAGGTGCACCCCGACACCGGCATCTCGTCGAAGGCGATGAGCATCATGAACAGCTTCGTCAACGACATCTTCGAGCGCATCGCAGCCGAGGCTTCTCGTCTCGCCCACTACAACAAGCGCTCCACCATCACTTCTCGCGAAATCCAGACTGCAGTCCGTCTCCTGCTTCCAGGAGAGTTGGCCAAGCACGCCGTCTCTGAAGGCACCAAAGCCGTCACCAAGTACACCAGCTCCAAGTAGACGCCAACGTTCTAACGTTGAAGAACATCAAAAGGCCCTTTTCAGGGCCACCAATGCTCTTTACAAATAAAAATTTGGTTTAAAATGAACAGTTTCATCATTTGCATATTGGTATTTTTATACTGCACTCATTGGTGTAATATGGCGATTAACAGTCCCAACTACCTCCTTTTTTATTTGTTTTATTTTTACATGATAATGCCACTCAGCTTAGTTTTTTCATTAAGTAGTTCCAAGTGCTGTTATCTTTTTTTAGGTGTACAACGTTTTTTTGCAGTTTTTTACCTGACTAATTTATACATTGTGGTCAACACGATAATTCAACTAAATAATAAAGGTGCGGAAGCGTGTTTTTTTCCAGGAAAGGGCAAATTACTAAGCAAAATTAAAGTGTGCGAAACAAACCAATGCCCTCAGCTTATGCACACATATACATGGACAAATTCCATTTCATATCATTGTAGATCAAGAAATGCTACTGATAGCGTGAATTTTCATCGATTTACATGCGTTTATTGTAATGTGATTTCTTCTTCTTCTTTGTGGCTGCGTTTTATCGATAGTTTATAGGGTAGTGACACTCCCTTAACCTATCTATCGAACGTGTTGTATGGGATCGGACTCTATGTGATTTCAAACGAAACCGATTCGTTTATTAAAGTCCGGTAGCCCTGAAAAGTTGTTCGTTCACCAAAGTAAACGAAGATGAAACAAATATTGCCCACATGGTTAATGTACGCAAGGCAGTAGTTCAAATAATAAATTTTATTAAGCGTAATTATGTATTTGTTATACAAATGTCGAATATATACATACATATGTAGCTCAGATGAAAGTTTAAAACCGAAAACTTTGTAAATGGTTTGGTGGCTCTGAAAAGGGCCTTTTTTATTGACGATGTCGATTAATTAGTTAACCGCCGAATCCGTAGAGGGTGCGACCTTGTCTCTTGAGCACAAGAACCACTGATTTTGACTAATTTTTTACATTTTCTATAATTAATAGTATGTGCATACATGCTAACTATTAAGTCTCCAATTTTATCGTAGTGTTGCGTAGGGGTGGGTGGAGGATCCAAGTAAAAAGCCAACAGTCGTTTCACAGCATTTATTTATGATTAAGGAGTTACACGTATTGCTAGTGTTCAATCCAGAATGACATGATATCGCCTACGTACCGCCTTATAAGGGGTAGATCTCTCAGGACGTCTAATCTGTTTACCTACAGTATAGTCACGTATTCGGATATGTATTCCCACGGTATGAGAAGTGCAATCATTGTTTAGCTTTCATGCACTTAGCTCGTCGCTAATCCCTAAAACCACTTACACCGGTCTCACGGTCTCTCAGGACGTCTACCCGTCTTAATCCGCTCGCAGTTACTCGGCGGCTCTGTTTAGTATACGTTACATTGCCCCCCACTTAGGTCAAATCGTCCCGATTGACCAACAAATCATAACTGATAAATCTGCAGTAGTTACATTTATCTTCGATATCAGTCACAGTTACATTTACCATTACAGTCGTTATCTTTACAGTTACAATGGAAACAATGACATTTAAAATCTATTACCGTTACATTAACGTTACTTTTACAATTTAAATTCTGTTACAGTTAGATTAACGTCACCTTTACAATTTAAACAATTACATTAAACCTTCGTTAAACTTCAATTTACGACACCTTTACAATGTAAACAAAAACATTTAAAATTTCGTTACACTACGATTTACGTCACCTTTACAATGGAAACAATTACATGAAAACTTTCGTTAAACTTCAATTTACGAAACCTTTACAATGGAAACAATTACATAAAACTTTCATTACACTTCACTTTACGTCACCTTTACAATGGAAACAATTACAGTTATATTTCTAATCCCCTAAAATTAGTCATCCGATGTTTTACATTTGGAAATCATTCTTTGTCAGCTCTTCGGTCCAAAATTTTCTCACGTGTTTGGTCCATGTTGCTCGTATCACCAAAGTCCAAATTTGCTATGGCAGCCCCGTATTCCTGTCATGTGGTCCAGCATCCTGCTGCAGACCAACGTTCAACCCAGAACGTGCTCCAAAGCCATGTCCCACAAGAATGGCTCCCATCCTCACAAAAGTGACTTGGTCCATGTCTCTCGTGTCACCATCGTCCAAATTTGCTACGGTGGCCCAGTGTTCCTCTGTCATGTGGCCCAGCATCTTGCTGCAGACCAACGTTCAACCCAGAACGTGCTCCAAAGCCATGTCCCACAAGAATCGCCACCATCCTCACAAAAGTGACGGTTGACCCTGGAAAATGTGCACCCCTCAGTCTGCCACTCTGCTGGTGGTGCTTCTTTTCCGTTCCCTTGACCCTGGAAAATGTGCACACCTCAGTCTGCCACTCTGCTGGTTGTGTTTCTTTTCCGTTCCATTGACCTTGGTAAATATGCACCCAACAGTCTGCCACTCTGTTGAATGTGCTTCTTTTCCGTTCCATTGACCCAACTGAAATCCATTTCTTTCTGATGTATTTTCCCGTTACATCTGCGAGATGATCTAAACACTGCTGCAACTGTCCATGTATTTTTTCAGGTACTCGTGTTTCCACTAGTTTCCAACTAGATTTTTTTCGATGTTGACGTATATCAATTGTTCCACTCTCTCTCGTTGAGGTCGCGATCTGGCGTTTCTTCGGTTTCAAATGCCCTCACGTGGTTGATCCAAGTCGCTCGTTTCCCCAACGTCCAAATTTGTTGCGGTGGCCCCGTCTTCCTCTCATGTGGCCCAGCATCTTGCTGCAGACCAACGTTCCACCCAGAACGTGCTTCCGTTGCCATTCCCTCTGAAGCGGTGCCTCTATCCTCCCAAAAGTGACTTGATTGACTCCGCCGACTGACCAACCAACATTTATCCAATCTGATAAATGTGCCTCTCTGCCGTTGCATGGTTCCGATTGAATTCCATTTCAATCCGTTTACTTTCCGACTCTTCCAATTAGACTCGACTAGTTTCCAATTAGATTTTTTTTTTCAGTTCGTTGACATCTGCCCTCAACAAACAGTTGAAGGGAATAGTGGCTTGTAATCGACATCTCTCAGTTGTAGTCGATCTCCGCTCCTCTTCTGACGACGACGCCCTCCCGTGGATCGACGCCACCTACAGCCGCTAATTCCTGCCACCCGCGGTGAATTGGCGAACCGCCCTCGTTCCGGTCGCCCCCTGGACCACTCTGCAACTGCCGGATGCCGCTCTCCGATGCTGCCCTTGACAACGCCTCAAGTTGTCCTCTCCCGGCAGCACCTGCACGAAACCTCCCGTTTCGCAACCTCCCTCCGTCATCCCGATGAATTCTTGCTCCTCCCCATTCCTGATCTCCACTCCTCTTCTGACGACGATGCTTTCCCGTGGATCGTCGTCACCTACAGCCGCTAATTATTGCTACTTGCGGCGAATTGGCGAACTGCCCTCGCCTCGGTCGCCCTTTGGATGACTCTGCAATTGCCGGATGCTGCTCTCCGATGTTGCCCTTGACAACGCCTCAAGTTGTCCTCTCCCGGCAGCACTTGTACGAAACCTCCCGTTTTGTAACCTCCTTCCGTCATCCCGATGACTTCTTGGCGGCCACCGCCGATAATGTCAAAGTCGAGTTGCAGTGATAACTGCAATTCGACAACCGAAAATGTGATGACCGATTCTGTGTGTTGCAGTGAAAACTGCATTTTTTTGTTTCGTGTCTCCATGGCTCGAACTCTCTCCTACAGCTCCCGAAGATGGCTTCGCTGTAGCTTCTCTTCCTTCGCTGGTGACTTTGTTCCACGGCCCATCTTGGATCCCACTTCTGACGACCAGTGTTGCGTAGGGGTGGGTGGAGGATCCAAGTAAAAAGCCAACAGTCGTTTCACAGCATTTATTGATGATTAAGGAGTTACACGTATTGCTAGTGTTCAATCCAGAATGACATGATATACTTTGTGGCTGCGTTTTAACGATAGTTTATAGGGTAGTGACACTCCCTTAACCTATCTATCGAACGAGTTGTATGGGATCGGACTCTCGGTGATGTTTGTGGTGCGGGCTGGCGGCTGCTCGCTTGTGGAGTGTTTGTCGATCTGGAACACTAAGCAAAATTAGTGCAACATCTGTGGGATACTGTCGGGGTTAGTGTGTTAGTGGGTGGTTAACGGGTATGGACCGTTTGGAGGTGGTTGAGTGTGGTTAGTTAAATGGATGCTAATTTTAGCCTATACCCATCTTCAGAATGTCGATGGGCCTTTGGTTAATTATTAGTTTAGTCTTGCTGAGGGAATTTATTAAGGGATTGTCTACCTTGCCGAGAGACTTGAAGTAGTTTACGACAAGTTTGTGTACGTGTTTGTCAAGGTAGTCAATGTTTAGGTCATTGTGAATTATAGTGTTTCTTGTGTACCAGTCGTAGTTGCCCGCGGCACGCAAGAATTTGTTTTGTACTGTCTGTAGTCTGAGTATGGATCTGTTAGAGATGGTTGTGTGAGCCCACACGGGGCTCGCGTACGTGATTTGTGGGCGGATGATGGATTTATACAGCAAGCACTTGTTTTTAAGCGAGAGTTTGCTGTTTGGTTTGCATAGTGGGTAAAGCTTTGACGCAACTGCCCTAGCTCTACGCACCGCGTTAGTGATGTGGGGTTTCCAGGTTAATTTGCGGTCGATTATTACCCCCAGGTAGCGGGTAGACGTGGTCCAGTTGACTGGTTGGTCGTTTATAATTACTGGCTTGGCTGGTTTGCACCGATATTTACGTCTGGAGAAGAATATTGCCTGACTTTTGTCCGGGTTGATTTTCATCAGCCATTTATCGTACCACGCTACCAGTTGGTCCGAGTACTTCTGGAGGGCGAGCGAGACACCCTTGGGGCTGACGGAGCTCGCTAAGATGGCAGTGTCATCGGCATACTGTGCGATGTTTGTGTACCTATGTGTAGGAGTGGGTATGTCGTGTGTGTACAGGTTGAATAGCGTGGGGCCGAGGATGGAGCCTTGGGGTACCCCAGCGGAGATGCCTCGCTGGGTTGATATGTGGTCCTTGAGTTTGACCTGAAATTTCCTTTCCCTTAGGAAGGATGCGATAGATCGTATTGAGTGGGGGGTGATGTTGGCAGCAATCATTTTGTAAAGGAGGCCAGAGTGCCAAACTTTATCGAAGGCTTTGGAAATGTCTAGGAAGATTGCTCCAGTTGACATGTTGCGGTCGAAGCCGTCTATCACGGTTTCAACGACTCTGTGAATCTGGTGAACGGCAGAATGTTGGGGTCTAAAGCCAAATTGTGTTTTGGGAAGAAGGTCAATTTTTGTGATCCCGCTATTGAGATTTGAGATTAAGATCCGTTCCAGGATCTTACTCAGTGAGGATAGTAAGCTGATGGGTCGGTAGCTTGTTGGGAGGGAGGGGTTCGAGTAGGGTTTTCTGATGAGAATGACGTTGGCGAGTTTCCATTGACTTGGAAAGTAGCAGATTCTGTTGGTGGCATTTAGTATAGCTGTGAGTGCAGCGATGGCTTTTTGAGGGAGTTCTTTTAGAGCTTTGTTGGAAATTCCGTCAGGGCCAGGGGCCTTTTTGGCAGCGATGGTTTTGATGATGTTTAGGACTTCAAGCGGCGAGGTGGCGACAATGGGTACTGGGGCTGACATGATATCGCCTACGTACCGCCTTATAAGGGGTAGATCTCTCAGGACGTCTAATCTGTTTACCTACAGTATAGTCACGTATTCGGATATGTATTCCCACGGTATGAGAAGTGCAATCATTGTTTAGCTTTCATGCACTTAGCTCGTCGCTAATCCCTAAAACCACTTACACCGGTCTCACGGTCTCTCAGGACGTCTACCCGTCTTAATCCGCTCGCAGTTACTCGGCGGCTCTGTTTAGTATACGTTACAGTAGTAAATCTAATAAATTTATAACCAATCCATAAAAATTATGAATTTGAATGACACGTAATGTGTAACGTTCGGATGTGAAATAAACCTTTTGACTTTTTCGAATGTCTACTTCGTTAAACTGTTTTGAATGTGTAAATAATTCATACACATACACTATGAATGTAGTTACTGACCTTTATACGCTGATAATCGACCTTACTAAATCATTTTGTGTTTCATCATAAAACAAATCAGTCGGAGCCAGTAAATTCTAATCTGAAATTACAGCCCTGCCAAAAATATTAAATATGTGAGAAGGCGTTGAGTAGAGGCAGTTACAAAAAATTTTGTCATTGTTGATCTCGTATTAGAAATATATTTGTAAATGGTGAGAAATAAATCCGAAATATATTTGTTGTGGCCCTGAAAAGGGCCGTTTTGATTAATAGTAGGTCAGTAGATATTTAGGCGCGTTCTCCGCGGATACGTCTGGCCAATTGGATGTCTTTGGGCATGATGGTGACGCGCTTGGCCTGGATTGCGCACAAGTTGGTATCTTCAAAGAGACCGACGAGGTAAGCCTCGCTAGCTTCCTGGAGAGCCATAACAGCAGAGCTCTGGAAACGCAAGTCGGTCTTGAAGTCTTGGGCGATCTCACGAACCAGGCGCTGGAAAGGCAGTTTGCGGATGAGCAGTTCAGTGCTCTTCTGGTAGCGACGGATCTCTCGGAGCGCGACAGTTCCGGGCCGATAACGATGGGGCTTCTTCACTCCTCCGGTGGCGGGCGCACTCTTGCGAGCGGCTTTCGTGGCCAGTTGTTTGCGGGGAGCCTTTCCTCCAGTGGACTTTCGGGCAGTCTGCTAGGTACGAGCCATTGCGTCAGTTCCTGGTGAGACACGTCTGTACGGAACGAGAGACGGGAGTCGAATGATTCCCACCACTTTCGCACCATTATTTATACTAAATCGCTTGACAGCATCGGATATGAATATTGACGTTGCTATATGCTTTTTGATTATTTTTTAAGATAAAACTGCGATCAAAACTCATGTTAAATCATTTTAATAATTTTAAATCGAAAAGAAACTAAAATCCCATGAAATATGTGAAAAATAAGGTATCCCCTCCCTTTCCCTAAAAAAAACCGTTAGTGTTTCCCGCCATTGAAGCAATCAGTAACCTTTTAATAGTCAAGACAATTTTAATTTTACCTTTTCGTCTGCTTAAACCGGAGTTTGTATATTGTATTGAAGAGTATTCAGAGGTAAGTGGAGTCAGGTCGAGGTACAAGAAAACACGCAGGCAGGTTCCAAGTCTTTATTGCTGCTCGTCCAGTAGAGGTCAGGATCCGAATGCCCCGAGAATGAATCGAGAGCGTACCATTCTTATATCATAGAGCGCTCAGCGCATACACGTATTATCATTGGTCAAGGAGTCTGGTGCAGCCATTGGTCGCAACGCCCGTCACCATGGCGTCACCATGACGCCACCGGTCTACGGGGCGTCTCTCTATGTAACGTTACAATAATATGTCTGGTATATTAAAGATATGACATATATGTATACAAAAAATAATCATTTTTGTATACCGGTACAGGTATTGGTGCTTATTTTTAATCTTACGAAAATCCAAAACGTGTAAAATTTGTAACTCTCAACATTAAATCAATTCTAGAATCGCCAGTATTTAGTATATTCATCAAATCATAGTGAAGAGTATTCAAAGGTAAGTGGAGTCAGGTCGAGGTACAAGAAAACACGCAGGCAGGTTCCAAGTCTTTATTGCTGCTCGTCTGGTGGAGGTCAGGATCCGAATGCCACCGTTCGAGAGCGCCCCATACTTATAAATATTCAGCGCTCAGCGCATTCACGTTATGACACGTAAACATGTATAGTCATTGGTCAAGGAGTCGGGTGCAGCCATTGGCCGCAACGCCCGACTCCACCATTGGTCGGCGTCACCATGACGTCACCGGTCTACGGGGCGTCTCTCTATGTAACGTTACAATAGTATTAATAAAGTTTTTTGATTTACTTTTCATTGATGAATAATGAAAATAAATATTAAATTGAAAATTTTCAAAATAACATATGTACATATGTATGTATGTACATGCATTCATACAACACATACATACATTGAAAAAATTATTTCCATGCTAATTATAACATTTGTAAATTACAAGGTTTATCTTAGTTTTGGACGAACCTCCTAAAACTTTTCCGATCGCTTTGAAACTTTGCCATTTTTTTTGGAATAAAAAACGTTTATTTTATTGGAGAGGTTTTGAAAAAACGATGAAAACCATTTCAGAATAATTTGAATTTAATAAAAGGATAAAGGGTATAAAATCATTTACGTCATTGCATTATTTTAAACCAAATTTGAGGGCCATGAATTTATGATACCGCAAAAACCCGTTGAAAAACCTTACATATGTATGTATAACATGTCATGTAAAACAATCAAG
Source organism: Arctopsyche grandis (assembly GCF_051622035.1). Classification (NCBI taxonomy): domain Eukaryota; kingdom Metazoa; phylum Arthropoda; class Insecta; order Trichoptera; family Hydropsychidae; genus Arctopsyche; species Arctopsyche grandis. The sequence goes on from NC_135357.1 coordinate 35,159,736, forward strand.
AAAAAAAGTAGTTCGAGAAACAGTTGTCAAAAGTCGTTTTGAGAACTCTTTTATCAAAACGACTTGCAGAGCATCTGTAGCCTAGCCTGAGGCGCGGTATTATTTATCTTTAGGCAATAAAACTGCCACTCATAGTAAAAAAAACGTTTTGAATGAGTTCGTTCATTCGGTCCAAATATTTGAAAATATATAATTTCTTGTAAGGTCTTTGTAATATTTTATACGTATAAAATATTATTAAAGAAATTATACATTAGATGAACAGATGGGCGCTGGATGACAGTTATTGATGTAAACATAATTCGTTATACATATGTATGTTTCGAATTTACAAAAGCGAAAGATATTAATTAGTAAAAATATACCTTATTAAATTATTGATAAACGAAATGAGCCTTAATTACTATAAACTATCATATAGATTTTAATGTGACTATAATAACACTGAGCAACAAAAACGAAAGCATTTAAATTGCAATTACCGCTCGAGTTAGTACGTTTAGATAAAAATATTGAAATAGAAAACAAATCCTTATAAACGAGGTGAAATAAAAAAATTGCCAAATAAATGCAACAATATGTTTCTGGTAATCTATTTTGAATGATTTAAAATGTTTAGTAACTGCTTCAAGTAAGTTCGTTGCTGTACAAGATCCGATGACACGAACGAGCCCAAGATTATACGGATCTTCTGATGGAAGACGGACGTGCATCCATATATGCCCCATTGAATTTTATTATCCTTGGCGGTATTCTAAGAAATTATTTGCGTACGAAAATAACGTTTTACATACATACATATGTATGTACTTTAAAAGGCAAGAAAATTTAAACTTACAATATTTCGAATTGCTTATTCCATTTTTGTTTTTCGCCTATATTTTGTTAAAAAATTAAATTTTATAACGCATTTTGATTTTAAAAAAATATTTTTAATTAAAAAAAAATTATGTCTTGTTACCCGGAACCGATGGTTTTTAGTCCCGGGTCTCGGGTCTGGGTTTCAGGTCCATTACCCGACGGGTTCGGGTCCAGGTCGGGTCGAGTCCAGAAACCCTAGCGTCAGGCCCTATATATGTTATTCAATATCTATGTACAGTAAGATGCAGAGAAATCGCATCACTTTCAATTGTTCATGTTTTCGATTTTTTTTAATTACATGAAGCTATACACAAGTTTTTTTGGTTTTATTATTTGATTTTAACTATTTAACATGTTTTACGATTAAAAAAGATTATTTATATTTTTAAATTAAGGCGTGATACGAATTTTAAAAAAACATGCAAAATAGGGCATTTTTCTTATAGCGTCAGGCCCTATATATGTTATTCAATATCTATGTATGTCTGTATGTGAACAACGAAGTGCATTGATGGAATCTAATCTTGCCGACCAACGAGTAGGGTTCAATCTTTTTTTTAAAGTAACCAATGGTGAATTCTCCTCACAAAGTCCCACCTGTTAATGCTGACAGCGAAAAAATTATAAATTTGTTCAACCACATCAAAAAAATAAGAAGCGTACGGTATCTTTTATAAAGAGATTTAAATCATGAGCAGCACAGTGAACGTAACGAGCATTTGGTTCGAGTTCAGTTATCTTCAGACCGTTGTATGCACCACTCATTACCCTGGCACCATCGTAACCCTGTCCTCTACGTTTCGCAATATCTAGTCAACAGATCCAAAATATATTTTTTAAACCCTCTGCGCTTCTGTCTTTAACATTAAAAAACCCCACGAACGATTACTTTATTTCGACATCAATTGGACGTTGAATTTGATCTTTTTGAACAATCTATCGAAAAACAACACTCACTTGCTCAATTTTACTTAAATCTTTAGTACCGTCAATTAGCCAGCAGCGTGGCTCGGTCGTTAAGCTTCTGCTTAACACTGAGAGGCGCCGAGTTCGATCCCTTGAGCTGACCTCGATTGAAAAGAATTTTTCTGAGTATATCTGTAATGCTGCTGGTCAGACCAGGATTTGTGACTCCTGGTTGATCGTTTCCTATCAGAGTTTGCCGATTTTCTCTGATTTCATTGTTGAAACGATTCCCGATTAAAAATTGGCTAAAAATCCTTCCTACCCACTATGTCACCACTATTTGAGTATGATTAATGTAAATATTACAATAAAAATGTATGTACAATTCATAGATGTCTCGTTAATTGTCGAGTTTAAGTCAGTGTCTCGTAATTTAGCGACTTATGTATATAATAAAAAATGCTGTATTGTTTGTAATTTGGCCAGGAAGGCGCATTGGGGTTTTACCTGTAATGCCTTCCTGGTATGAAATAAAATAAAATGATTGAATAGGAAAGTGGTTATAGAAGTAAATATTGCATTTTCTATTTGTGTCGAAATTAATTGGATGATTTCATTGTGTATTGTCGCGCTCAAAAAAGTCACAGAACCTGCTTTATGTTTGGCTATCAATGATTACAAAAGTGGATCATAAGTTGCCAGAAGTTGAATGAAAGAAAGAAAATTTCCAGATTGTTAAAAGACACGAAATTTTCTTGATGGCCTCAAAATGCCAAATTACATTTAGCCAATGTTAGTTTGACATTAATTTGTCCACAAATCGTAAGTAAAACAGGATTTAGTGTGTACTTAGATTTTTCGTGAATTGCATTTTTTTTTTAAAGTCATCTCCAGCCTTGTATGCCTTCAAACCAAGAGGAATATTTTTTTTGTCAGCAAAAAGCCAACATGGTTTACAGTACAATCCACAAGAATAGTCGAAATATGATTTTTCTTAGTGGAATTTTATTTAATTCTCATATAAAGACAATTTAATATATTATCCCTATTAATTCAATTCAGATTCGTGTTAATACTAGTACGAGTTTTCAGCTCGCAATTTTACCGATTTAAAATTCAGTACACTTCTAATTAACCCTTTTAAACGAAAACAAAAAATAGTGTGGCCAGAACACTATCCCAATAAACATGTTTCAATAGAAAATATCATTAACATCATGACTAGAGGTAGGATAGCCAAGGTGCCGCTCATTGTTCCATTGTTGTAAATCCTTTGTAAAAGAGGTTCGGCAAACCTTTAACAATGGATTTACAACTTTTGAACAATACGCGGCACCTTCTGGGTCCAGGCTTTAATCATGACTATAGATTCCAATATTCATTTTGAACAGGAAATCGACAGATTTTGAGACATTGACCGAACACCAGATATAGAAAAATCGCGCGATTCAACAAACATCTCCGAATCTCTAGCCAATCAACATTTTTAATTACCAAATTTGTGTTCACCGGGCATAGATCTATAATAAAGTCATATCTTGTCCCCGAATAAAAAAAAGTCGTCATTTGTCGAACAGCGCTATTGTCAGACAAAGAGCAAAAAAAAGGTTGACAATAGAAATGCAACCTGAGCGTCTTCCCTTGGTCATTAATTTAGAGACAGGAGCCACTTTGCCAGTCCAGCTCTAATAGTCATTATTAAAGAGCGGACCCAGAGCGCGCCGTTCATTGTTCAATTGTTGTAAATGCATTGTTAAAGGTTCAGCGAACCTTTTTTTTGGACTCTAGCTTTGTAAATAGAGCCAAACCGCCCCGATTCCTGGAAAAAGCACGGTCTCTATCCGCGCTCTAGTAACCCTCTCACCCACCCTTCGCCGAATAATTTGAATGGAAGATTCGTCGGAAAAATATCTATACCTGAAAAAAGGGGGTGACACAACAACTCATTCACAGATTTTCCGTAAACCGAGAATGCGCTCCAGCCATTACGTATACGGCCATCTCTTTCTCAGCCGTGTGTTCACCAAGATCTCGTATACTGACGAGGCGCGCTAGCTATTACGTATGCGGCCATCTCTTTCACAGACCGTTTGTTCACCGATAGCTCGTATATTGACGCGGCGTTCTAGCCATTACCGTTCGTTCGTTCACCCATATCTTCGTTCGCGGAACTCGAATATTTTTTTTTCGGCTTTTCCCATAATTTAAGTATTACATTGTTTTAGGTTTCACTAATACTAATTTTGATTTTATGAACTATGGCTCTCACCCACCCTTCGCCGAATAATTTGAATGGAAGATTCGTCGGAAAAATATCTATACCTGAAAAAAGGCACACATATTAATGATTTTGTAAATATTAGACTATTTTTACAAAAATTTTATTAAAATTATATAACCACTTTCCAATCATCCAGAGTGAAGTGTTGATGCTGGCTAGTAGGGATCCGAATCGAATATTCGAGTATTCGAATTGTTCGTCTGATTTGTCAGCCATTCGTTATTCGAATATTTCATCAACTATTCGAATATTATTCGTGTATATATATTTTTTATCAACTAAATTCACAAAATCAATATGAAAAGAGTGATGACGAAGAAGCCGACGATTATGAAGAAAATGAATACGCAATAATGAAAATATGAAAATGAAAATAATACGATATTTAAAATAAAAAATTGAAATTATTATTGGCTGTAAAAACGAGGTGGAATTCAATGGCATCTATGATAAGATCAATCATTCAAATTTATGCTTGGTACATATGCAATTACCTTTTTTTTTTTTGCAATTTTCGAATATATTCGAATAGCTCTTGATTAACTATTCGATATTCGAATAGTTGAAGTCGACGAACATTTGGGATCCCTACTGTCTAGCCAGTGCAGGTCTTACACACTTTGGCTGACGCCCTCAGGCAATTTTCCTCTAGGCGCCCCTAGAAAAAATAACTGAAAACAGATTTTCCCTCCTCCTTTTTCCGGGCTTGGGACCGGCAGTAAAGTGGTTAACAAAGTTTCCCAACCTCACTGGCGGAGTTAAAAATAAATAAATTAATTAATAAAAAAATATATATTTTAATAAAGAAAAGTAAATTGTGTTGGTGAGAACTGCAGGAAAGTTTTCCTAGTGTTTAATTATTACATTAAATAAAATAGTGAATTTGGCATTTTTCTAAAGTACAATATTCTAAATGAATTATTACTGGTATGAATTATTTCAAGTTTTATGGAGTGATTGAGCCATACAATATAACTGTATAAATGAAAGAATTGAATTTTGACATGTTACATTTCAGCACAAATAAAAGTTGCATATTATATGTATATTTTCTTGAAATGTTCATTATGAATGTAACAAAAGTACATTTAAATGATGTAAAGGGAGTCACATGTTAGGGTTTTTTGCAGACACAGGTTGTCCCTTATATTTAGATATGTTTTCTCAGCCTTTCGATTTTTCTGGCGAATTTCTCTAGTCCACTGTATTCTTCTTTTAGGTACATTTTCACTGTTCTGGGAGAATAAACAATCTGCAGTATTATTAATGGTATCTCCATCTAAAACATTATAAATAATTGTACTAGTTCAAGAACGTATCATTTACAGTTCATTGTGATTTTATTGATGTGAATAAATTAATTTGATATCACATTCATAATAATATAACATCATCAGTGATTATGTTTTCCTTTTTCAGGTATCTGATAACGGGAAATTCATTTCGATCGATCGGCTTTAGCTATCGACTAGGTTTTTCAACATTTTTCAACTAGGGTGTTGTAAAAGAGGGTATTGTAAAGGAGTCAGTGCAATAATTTGGAAAAAATTACAACCTACAGTATTGCTACAACCAACCGCAGAAAAATGGAAAGAGGTGGCATCAGAATTCGATGCTCTATGGAACTTTCCCAATTGTGTGGGTGCATTAGATGGCAAACATATAAATATACGCTGCCCAAAAAATGCCGGGTCCAATTTTTACAATTATAAAGGTAATCATTCAATCGTATTACTGGCGTTAGTAGACGCACAATATAAGTTTTTGCCAATAGATGTGGGTGCATATGGAAGAAACAGCGATGGAGGTATTTTTGACAAATCAAATTTAGCTAAATCGCACAAGACAATCCTTTAGTTCCAGGAACTGAACCTCTCCCATACGTTATAGTAGTAGAGACGAAGCATTTCCGCTAAAGCGGTATCTATTACGGCCTTACAGTAGAAATTCAATAAGAGGTAATGAACCAAAAAAAATTTTAATTACAGGCTTTCTCGCGCAAGAAGGAGTGGAGAATTTTGGTATCAAGATGGAGAGTGTTTGAAAGAGCAATACCACTTCACGGATATGGTTGATAATCTAATTCTGGCAGCATGCTGTCTTCACAATTATTTGGGAGCATACAAAATTAGAGATATTAACCTAAATTCGAATGGAGGCACTAACTACCACATGTTGATCAACCAGATATAATTGTGCTTCGAAAACTACCTGCTCCTTCAGGACAAAACGATCCAGCAAAAATGTGATAAATATAGTAGATTCACGTGCCGCGACAGAGTTATAACTACCGATGATCGAATTTTTCCATACAAAGATGACCACAACCACCTTAGACATGCTGCAAAGCTACAAGCAGACAAAGTAATGGAGACCGTAAGAGAACAGAGATCCACCCCATTTCCTGCTGTTTCGAGCATTTTCTGGCGTGCGAAATGCAGTGGCAGCTCAATTGCCGTCCATATCAAACATGAAAAGAACCATTAGAAACGCGAGGACAAGAAAAGAAGGAGTTCCAACGAACCCTAGTACAAGAGAAGAAATCGTCTTACCACACGAATACACAGTTACCGAAACCGGGGAAAATTTCCTAATGTTCGACTTTGGGCCTGTTCAAAACAGAATAATGATATTTTCGACATTAAGAAATTTAAATTTGCTGGCAATGTTGATACATTGGTACGGAGATGGTACATTCAAAGTGGTATCATCATTTTTTTATTTTATTTTATTTACCATGCACGGCTTGGAAAACAATATGGCGATACCAATGTATATGCTTTATTACCAAATAAAACGCAGCAGACGTACGTCACATTGTTTAAAGAAGTGAAAAAATTGCTTCCGGGCTCAAATCCGTCACCAAGAACAATAATGACTGATTTTGAAGTAGCAGTCATAAATGCCATCCGAACCGAGCTACCACTTACTGTGCATCGTGGCTGCTTCGTCCATTTCAGTCAATGCATATTCCGACGGATACAAGAAAGTGGCCTACAAATAAGGTACCGAGAAGATCCAGAGCTCGCACTGACTCTCTAATTGCTACCGACTTTGGCATTCGTTCCGGCAAACGAAGTAGTTCCCACTTTCGAGTATTTGGTCAATACATCGACATTCCCCGAAGAGATCCAGCGTGTCGTCAACTACTTCAAAGATACGTGGATCGGCCGCCCGCAATCAGGACATCAGCGGCGTCCGCCATATTTCGCACACGAAATGTGGAACTGCTTTGCAGGTGTGCAAGATGGTCTTCCAAAAACCAACAATTTTTTAAAAGGCTGGCATCGCCGTTTTCATACACAGGTATCGGCTGACCATCCTAATATTTGAAAGTTTGCATGATGTACCAAATAAAAACATTATAGACAACCTGGATCCAAATAAGTCAGATGGAGATTAAAACTCGAAGAATTCGACAAAACGGTTAAACATAGACCATGAATCGTAAATTCGAATGCCGATTGCCTATCAAGGATTAAAAAAAAGAATTTTTTTATGATAGTTACAAAACAGCTATACTTAATTGGAAATGTATTCAAAACCAGAGTATAGTAGAGTTCAAAACCAAGACTACAATCCAGTAAATAAAGAAATTAAAGAATAACGAGGCATAATAGGGATTTTAACAGTAACCTAATAGAAAATACTATTAAGAAAAACCGTAGCTTGAAAAAATGCAAACAGGATCTTTTCTTAGGCTAAAACCAGATGATCGCAATCAGATTATAGATCACAATTAGAAGGAGTAAACATAGTTTACGACGACGACGACGATTTTCTGCTCCGAAAACGACCAATAGTGGAAGTCGCGCTAAAAACTGCAAAGAACGGTAAAACCCCAAGGAGAGAATCATAATCCCATTGATTTGCTTAATTGTGGAAGCTCCCCGAAATAAAATCTTAGCTAGGCTTTTCAGCAAATGTATCCAGAACGCGACGATAATTTTATTAAACAATAAGTTCCGTTAACAACGATGCGTTAGAGACGGAATTATTAGATAACAGATGGAGCAGCGGATGTAAAGCGTGTAAAGTACAAGCAACTAATTATCGGAACGTGGTGCTTGGCACGATTTTCGTGACGGTAAAATTATAGATTATTTAATTAAAACTGATCCAGTTCAAATCACAATGAATAAATATCCCGATGATAATAAAAATGGACCGTCGTTTTTCATGCTCATATTACAATAAAGTCTTCCGAATGGTATGAACTAAAAAAATTAGAGCAATAAAAAATTCGTCATTCGAGAAAAGCATGACGAGTTGCCCAGAATTTTTAGGATTTTTTTTTATTTTTGCCACTAACCCCTATTTTTTAAGGATACTTATACACGAATCATATTTGCAATGTGCACGAGTTTTATCATAACGGAAATTTTAAATGCTTGTAAAAAAAAGAGAATCAAGATGGACTATTCATCCTGTGCAAACAGTCCGGGAACAGATAAAATTCATTTCAACTTCATTACACAAAAATAAAAATGTAAAATTCAATTATTTTTGAAGCACCGCGCGCAGAAGAATGATCATTTCACTACAATGATTGAAATACAAATACATATTATATTTCTACGACAAATAGTATGGAGGTATAAATAAGTCGTTTTAGATGACAAACTTACTCTTCATAGTTGCAACAGTCGAGATCATAAGGAGGCTCGTCAATGAGATGGACCACCCAAGCTCCCACCTGAAACACCGGGCCCGGGAGATTATAGCCAACCCGTCCACGGCATAATTTTAAAAACAAAAGGAAGTGGCGATTCTCATCTCCTGAAGATCTTCAGCACACCCCGGCGGCTGCATTCGGCGGCAAACAACGACCCGTCGATGACGATTTTGATTAAAATCAACCATCAACGTCCGCGGCCTTAAAGTTGCTCGAGGGTGCACTAGTTTGTTAGACTTAACAGCCAAAACTCGACCGACTACATGAGAGCAAGTCCAGTCAAAATCAACTGACGAATGAATATACCAACTGCTATTGTTGTTTCACTGTAGAAAGCCACTTGGGTAAAACGTACATGCTGTCCGCTTCACTGTCCCTCGACCAATGGCAATTCGTAGACAACAGAACATTGTACGTACTAAATGCTATTGAAAGGGGCAGCGTGTGCGTTTTACATAGGTGTGTTCCTACAGCGGATGGACTAGCTAACAATATATCTTGTTTTAAAAATGTTTCATGACATTAATTAGAAGCTGGAGTTTTCGGTGCGCCAAAAATTTGTTGAAAATTATCGATGATGAAAATATTCACTGCGTATTCTCAGCAGGACCTGTTGAAAATCGCATGAGTTGAATTGTACACCTCGATTCTTATTAGGTTACGATTTTCGTTAAAACCCCTCGCGCACGTTACAAATATAATATGTAGATTCAGTAAATCGTGCCACGTATATTCAGTGCGACATATTGAGTCATCGCTCATCGAAAATGTTACGGACTACGAATGACACAATTTGTCAAATAAGAAATCACAGCAAATAAATAGCCTGGTACAGCAAATCCAAATAGTGCCAAACATGTATGGGCAAAAAATCATCCTATTATATACCAATTCAAATTGAAACAACCACGATTTATACAAAGAGAATTTCAAGAGTAAAACACTTAATACAGACTGTGTTCTCTAATTTTAATACACAGTAATAATGTTCAGTAGTTCCAAACATGTATGGGCAAATGTAAGGGAGACTACGAATATTTATCGTTAACTGAAATAAGTTGGATCCTTTTTTGAACTTCTAAAAAACGTTTCGCCAAAAGCATCAGAGAAAAATTGTAAAATATATATTTACAATTCTGCCTATAAACGGAATATAGCCTAGGGACATATTGTTCAAAACAGAACATTCAACAAGCACACACAGACAACGCTCGGTCTCAATGCAGGCCTTGCCATACATTTGTTTTCTACCATTGAAAGTGCGTGCATATGTATGTTAGATATAATCTATACAATCTCGTACCAATTATAAGATTGGATTTATTTAATGTTTTTTATATGGTAGAACATATATAGTACTACCATAGCATGACTCCCAAATGGAAACATGCATGCGCCAATTACGAATAAATTGCGCCGAAGCGAAATTTTCTTATCCATTATCGTAATGGATAAGAAAAATAAAATGCTGGAGGTCTGGAACAGTGTGGTGTTCCAGATGAGCACATTAATCAGACTCGGAATCGCCTAAAGAAAGTGCGTGCATATGTATGTTGGATATAATCTATACAATCTCGTACCAATTATAAGATTGGATTTATTTAATGTTTTTTATATGGTAGAACATATATAGTACTACCATAGCATGACTCCCAAATGGAAACATGCAACGATATTCTCGAAATACATGTATCGTCAGTATGTCGAACAGGAGCATTGTGATACTGTCTTAGTTGCCGGGACTGTAAGGTTAGTCTTGCTTCAAATATTATGTATTATGTACATATGTTAACTCGAATTTTTAATCTGTTTGCAGATTCTATGTACACAAGTTTATTTTAATGTGCAACAGTGACTATTTGGCGGACCGTTTACAAGCATCATAATACATACTGTATAAATGAGCATATTATAAGCTCATTTATACAGACTGTATAAATGAGCATATTATACAGTCAAGCAATCGCCTAAAATGGAGAATGCTATCAAGAAAGTGCGAGCATATGTACGTTAGATATAATCTTTACCATCTCGTACCAATTATAGGATTGGATTTATTTAATGTTTTTTATATGGTAGTACATATATAGTACTACCATAGCATGACTCCCAAATGGAAACATGGAAGCGCCATTTACGAATAATTTGCGCCGAAGCGAAATTTTCTTTTCGCCGAAGCGAAGCGAAAAAGAAAATGCTGGAGGTCTGGAACAGTGTGGTGTTCCAGATGAGTTTGTTAATCAAAGAGCTGAAGAATGCTAACGAGAAAGCTGTGTTTCACCATTAGTAGAGCATTCCCAATTCCATGTAGATCAAAATTAATTTACTATTAATTTGTATTGTAATTTAATGCCTTCTGTGAGCGCTTTACGTTCCACTATAGGGAGAGTAAGGAGAGCTCAGAGACCGAAAGAACCGAAACAACCGAAATAACCAAAAGAACCGCAAACAGTAAAAGGCACATGCAACCAGCAACCGTTTCTGGTGAGTGACTGAGTTCGAGAATGGCAGAATACTAATATTCTCAACGGTGACCAATTTGAGCAGATTAGCGCAGGGAACCTATTGTATTATGGACGGCACTTTCAAGACGGTTCCCAATATCTTTTACCAATTATACACCATCCATTCGAAGGTTGGGCAAGCGAATGGTAGAATTTTACCCTTGATTTATATACTAATGACATCAAAGACGCAGACGGCTTACGTGAAGGCATTTATGGAAATCAAGAATTTTGCCAGCTCAAATGGAGTATTTCTGATGTCACAAGTCATCATCTCCGATTTGGAGTTGGCCGCAATAAACGCCACCCAAATTGCTTTCCCCGGAGTGGAGATTAAGCTCTGCTTTTTTCACTTCGGGCAGTGCATTTGGCGTAAGATCCAGAATTTTTTGTAAGCAGTAAAAATGGAAAGTAAAAATAAATCCGTCTTATTTAGTGAGAAAATTTGACCTTAGATTCGATCGGAATTATAAAGACGTGAACCTCGGGTAACTGCGATAGATGTCGGAGCCCGAAAATCAGAACACTACGATACGACGGATAACGAAGTCGAAGGTTTTCATATGAAGGTGGGATATACAATTGCAGCTCAATTTCCAAATATATGGAAGTTTTTGAAAGCCCTACAAGGTCTCAAAGCCGAAACCGATTCGAGACTTATCGAAGAGGAATAACTTATATAACGTGGAAACACATTAGTTACCATTCTAAAATATTATATAAAAGAAAATAACCGCACGCAAAGTATTATAAAGAGTACTTGCGTTCTTAATATTTAAATAAACACCCGGAATTTTAGATGTCCAATACTGAGGAGATATGTCAACACCCATCGTATACGCTGTGTAATAACATGTGATGTGTAACCCAGTCACTTGTATTTACAATTCGAAACATATCGTGTATCTCAATTTATGTAAATATTAATCCCAAAACAAACCGTTATTGGAAATAAAATAAGCTCAACTACATGCATTCATGTCCGTTGAACGTTCCCTTCCTGGCAGATGATAACTTGAATTTTGAAAGGTATCTTGAATTCAAATACAAATATAGCATGCCAGACGCTACCCAAATGAATTCCCAAGACATGACATTCGGGTGCGTATTAAAAAGAAAAAGTCTACTCGCAATCGAGAAATGGGTTCTTGTACATACTAGCATTCAATAAGCATGGAAAATATCTACATCCTAATTGAAAATATCTTGATGTTCCTCATATTTTTTTAACCAAATACCGAAAAATTGCTAGCAGGTTAAGTAATATAATATTTGTATTGTAATTGCCTTAAAAATGGCGTTAAGTATAACGCTTTTGCAATGATACTTAACTTTAATTAGACTTCCGCCTAATTTGGCATCTATGGACATATCTATGGGTGTATGCCAAAATTCAAAGACAATGCTTCGAAATATTTCAAAAATTTAGGCATCTAGAAACAAAGACAAACCATCACCCTCTTCAGATATGGATCCCTACAAAGGGATCACAACACTACCTGCTCAAGTGTCCTGGTAAGCAGCGTGAAGCTCAACTTGAGCCTATTCAATATAACTGTGGATTGGATATCACGCCAGAATTCGACACAGTAAAATAACTGGGAAGAGGTTTCGAAGGTACTTCAATTCAGCGATAAACCTCTTCATGCATGTATACAAAAACCCTTTCAGATATAAACTGAAATTACAGTTAGTCGACTTAAAACATCACCCTATTCAGAGATTGTTTGGTGGAGGGGTGTCTCGAAATTAAGACATCCATTATTTGAGGGGAATAAAAATGAAACCTTCAAATTTATATATAGATGACGCTACAGATCATCTACGTTCTTTAAAAATAACCACCAGAACGGAAACCACAAAGAAAATAAATGGAGTAACGGAATGTATAATAATTATAATTCAGGATCAAAAATGTTTAAAATTCATCCCAACCTATAAATTAAGCCACCATATTGGGTTGCTATCTGGAGACATCAGATCATATGGAGGATATAATAATAACCCCAATCGCCGACAGTTTAAATCAATATACTAGAAGCTACCAAACCACAAGTTAACTAACGCAACTTGGATCAACCAGCCCAGCCAGGATAATACACAGAATTCCATCTAATCACGAAGCGACGAGAAAACAAATGAAAAATGTATCCAAAAACACTAATGTATCTTGAAATCAGGAAGAATCAACACGGCTGCAGAAGAGGACGTTGTTTATCAGGTAGATAAAAACCAAGCAGACTGTTTAAATGATGCTGAAATGATGAGTAAGCGATATAAGAAATCTCGAAGATTCACCAATTAGGTGAAAACTTGGCGGAATGCCGGCGAACTTCACAAGTACCAATAGCGTCCCAATAATGGAGAACTATTCTGAGAATGGAGCATTTCTATATACAAAAGATCTCATAATCAATATCGATTGATGACCTCGTCCGCGGTGCAGCTCTCTACTGATTTTATTGATTTGACACATGTCAAGGTAAGCCGAAAATGAAACGGCATACACTGAAACGGAGATAGTAGCTCAACTTTATAGAATAACAAAACTGGTTTAGATTCGCAATTCGCAACACAAATTAAATAATGGCGAGAAAAATACCAAAGGGTGATTCTTGTAATATGGTTTAAAATCATTTTTAATGCATCTAAATCAAATGCATAGAACCATCTTACTGCGTAGGATGTTGGGATATTAATTCTCGGTATATTATTGACCGACGATTCTAAAGCTGAACGCTCAGCTCTTAGTGGTATTTTTAAGGACTCAAGCCCATGTTATTTCGCAAGCGATTTCGAGGTCTTCTCAATATAAATTATTGAGAAGAATCAATCGCCAGTCAGCTGCCATCGACGCTGAGCTACGACGAATTGACGGAAGAGCTGGCACAACGCTTCAGACGACAGGGCACACCGATTGCATGCCATGCGGCAGCGGAGCAGAGAAGATGGAGTGCGGAAGAACCGGAAGCACGAGTAGCCCTCGTAGGGATCTTGCCCAACGAGATGACAAACTCGACGATCGACAAAATCGTCGAGTGGAAGAACGCCGGAACGAGACCACCGTGGGAAACAGTATCTGCTGAGGAGCAGGAACTTAAAATACTGTGGACCCAATGGGACGCATTGGAGGTGGAAGGCGGTAAGCTGTACCGGAGATGGGAGAACACCGCGGGAACACGTCACACAAAGCAGCTGGTGGTGCCGACTGAGAAGATACCCGAAATCATGTGGGAGATGCACAACGCGCCCACGGGGGGCCACTTCGGTATCAATAAAACGTACCGAAACGTGCGCCAAAAATATTACTGGCCGACGTGTCGAATCGACGTCACCCAGTGGTGCGAACGATGCGCACAGTGCGGGGCCCACAACGGACCACACCGAAGGAATCGCGGGGCACTTCAACCGTACCTTTCGGGGACGCCACTACAACGAATGGCAGTCGACATTCTGGGTCCACTCCCGGCCACCGAACGAGGAAACCGATACATACTGGTGGCTATGGACTACTTCACGAAGTGGCCGGAAGCGATTCCACTACCGAACCAGGAGGCAGAGACCGTAGCAGACGCCCTGGTAGAACAAGTGTTCACGCGGCTAGGCGTCCCGAACGAGCTGCACTCTGACCAGGGACGAAACTTCGAGTCGAAGTTGTTCCGTCAGGCACTGGACCGGCTGGGCGTACACAAAACGAGAACAACACCATACCGACCTCAGTCCGATGGAATGGTCGAGCGACTCAATCGAACCATGCGGGCGCACTTGACGAAGTCCGTCAACGAGGAGCAGGACGACTGGGACACGCTGGTTCCGCACTTCCTCATGGCATATAGAGCGGCCCAACACGATGCAACAGGAGCATCACCAGCAGCCATGATGTACGGACGAGAACTGCGCATGCCGGCGGACCTACTATATGGGGGCCCTCCACCAGACAGCGAACCTCAGGATCCACACCGGTATACCACGAAGATGACCGAAGACATGGCCAAGGTACATCGGTTCGCCAGAGCCCACCTCCGGATGCAGAATAGCCGTATGAAGACGCGATACGACGTCCGCAGAACCGAACCGGCGTACGAAACAGGTGACCGAGTATGGCTGTACAACCCTGCCAAGACTCCAGGGCTTTCACCAAAGCTGCAATCGCTGTGGGAAGGACCGTACACCATAGTGACCAAACTTAGAGACGTAGTTTATAGGATACGCAGGGAATTCGACGGCTCAAACCGATTAATGGTGGTGCACCTGGATAGACTCGCAAGGTATAAGGCCGTCGAATATTAACTGTAGTTATAACTAAGTGCAACTGTAATTGTATGTAACTGTTTTGTAATTGTTTAAGTGTAACTTTAAATTAATGGGTCGATCGGGACGATCTCTCTTAAGAAGGGGGTTATGTAGACCGGTGACGTCATGGTAACGCCGACCAATGGTGGAGTCGGGCGTTGCGGCCAATGGCTGCACCCGACTCCTTGACCAATGACTATACATGTTTACGTGTCATAACGTGTATGCGCTGAGCGCTGAATATTTATAAGTATGTTGCGCTCTCGAACGGTGGCATCCGGGAGTCCGCGCCCAGCGCCCGCAGTGCTCGGACGTGTCCCGCCGCGCTGTCGTTACCCGCGCACAAACAGCTGTCTATAACAGCTGCGTCGCCGAAACCGCGATGTAACTACCGCTCGACTCTCCGAACGCGTCCCTCTGGGAATGAGAAGCTGTCCTAGCAACAGCCAAATAAACAAAAGTGATAGTGACAGTGACAAGTGACAAGTGACAGTGACACTACAAACAAAAAAAAACCCACCCACAAGATGGCCAGTGTGCGGCGTGATGGCCGTGGTGGCAGTGACACTAGCGCTAAAACGCATAAATTCACTGAACATGACTTCAAAAAACTCGTGAAGGCGTACCAAGAAATGAGGGAAGAAAACGCTTCCCTCAAAAAGTTAATCGCGACTCACGCAGCCCAACGAGCAGCTGACCAAGCAGCCCACTCCGCCCAACTGGGAAACCTCGCGTCAAACATGTCGCAGGCCCAGTCGACGACGACGACCACAAAGACGAAGGATATGGCCACATCCCCTCAGACGTCACCACGCAAAAACGGTAAGCGTAGAATGACGAGCCCACTCAACACCACACACACACAATCACAGTCGACCCCACCCATCAGCAACAGATACGCGGCACTCGCGGAATCCGACTTCGACTCCGATTCCGACTCCGTGCAGTCTAATAAAATGGAGGTTACTTCCGCTGCCAAGTCCCCACCCGCATCAGCAGCCGCACCCGAACCCACACAACCACCCACACCTACACAATCACCCACACCTACCCAAACACCTGCACCTACACAAACACCTGCACCACTACCGGAGGACTACTCCTTCCCTGTTGGCATCATCCGAAATCGGAAACATATCCAGAAGCGTCCAATTCACAACACACCCACCCAACAAGCGGCCCTCAGCACACCGTCGGCAAACACGCCTCAAATTCGTACACCCCCCCAGACCATAAGCCCCGCTCACCCATCCAGAAACACCGTTTCGGATGTGCTTCCCAAACCTAAAGTTGCTCCAATCTTTCTAAGGTTGCCATCGGACTACAAGGTAGTTCAAAGGAAACTCGACGGACGTAACCTCAAATTCACAGCCGTCTACTCTGAAAACAGAGTCAAAATCACACCATGCACCATCGATGATTACCGCCAAATCACAAAAGTGCTCCAAGAAGAACAATTCCAATTCTATGCCCACCCTCTAACGGAAGACAAACCGCTCAAACTGGTCATTAGAGGCATTAGCCCCAACTATTCCGAGTCAGAAGTCCTCGCCGAGTTGGCCGATCTTGGCTACAAAGCCAGTAAAGCCACCGTCATGAAATCACGACGTGACAAGCGCGACATGCCCATGTTCACTGTCGAGACCACACGTGACGAAGAGGGGAAGAAGTTGTTCAACCTCTCCAGCATCTTCGGCCAACTGGTTCGCATCGAATCACTTCGCCGTGGTGATACTGTACCGCAGTGCCACCGCTGCCAAGGCTTTGGCCACGGCTCCTACAACTGCCATGTCGCCCCCCTGTGCATCAAATGTGCAGGACCCCATTTGACCACTGACTGTGTGTCAACAACCTCCACTCCAACTTGCACCAGCTGCAGAGGCCCTCACGTTTCCAGCTACAGAGGCTGCCCTTCAAATCCCAACAACAAAAGCAGGAAGAACTCCCGCCAACCCCGAAACCCCAACCCCTCCCACCCCCAACCAACGAAGACCAACGTACCGCAATATAGACACGAAAACTCAAATTTCCCTCCCCTAACCCCTCCCACCCAACAACCCAACATCAACACTAGCTGGAACCCAAACCAAGACCTTTCAAATCGGATGAGCAAAATCGAACAGTCCATTGACTCGATAAATGCCATCCTGCTCATGCTCACCCAACAACATAAAAAATGACTTGCTACCTCAAGATCGTTTACTGGAACGCCTGCAGCATACTCAGCAAGCGTGTCGAATTCGAGCAATTCTTGCTCCAACACTCCATTGATATCGCACTAGTAAACGAAACTTGGCTCAAACCTGGCAATCGACTAAACTTCCCAAACTACACCACATACAGAAACGACAGAATAGGCAAAGCCGCCGGCGGCACTGCCATATTCATCAAACACACAATTCAACACAACTTGGCCCCGCGGCCGATCACCACAGGGATAGAACTGACGTCGGTAGAAGTTTGGACTAACACTGGCACCCCACTCATCCTCCACGCAGTTTACAACCCACCAAAACAACACTTACTCACCACAGACTTGGACAAAATATTCAACACTAACAAAGCCACCATTGCCGCAGGCGACCTTAACGCCAAACATTCCAGATGGAACAGTCAAGCCACTAACAATAATGGAAAAATTCTTTTAAGTTATTCCCAACTTTCAAACCCAAAAGTTTCCGTCACGGCCCCAGACGAACCCACAAGAATCCCCATTAACTTCAAAGGTAGACCTGATATCTTAGACATCGTTCTTACTCAAAATTTTCCGGGCGCGCAGTCCTTGACTGTAGTAAATGATCTCTCTTCCGACCATCACCCGGTCATACTAGAACTCACCAACACACCCGTAACTATAAACCCCATCCTCCGAAGTACCATATCTTGGGAGAAATTCTCAACTCTCCTTCACCACACCGTCACTTACCCCCACTCAATTCACACCACCCAAGAAATAGACTCCGCTATTAACATACTCACGGATGAAATACAGTCAGCCTTAGACGCCAGCACCACCACCACACCCCACTCCCCTTTGCACCCGCAAGCTTTACCCCCCGACATTCGCGATCTTATTCGCCTTAAGAATAGAGCTAGGAAGGCATTCCAAAGGTACAAGGACCCAATCCTCAAACAGCGAATGAACAGACTTCAACAAGACGTTAAAAATGCCTTGTGGCAACTACGAAACGACAACTGGGATACCAAACTCAGAGCGCTAGAAGACGGACATAACGGTTTCTGGAAACTGTCAAAAATCTTCAGAAGCAACGGCAACAGGATCGACAGGATCAAAGTTGGAGATAAGTTCGTCTACTCCACCGCCGATAAAGCGGAAGCCCTAGCCGACAGTCTCCAGGACCAATTCTCTCTCTCAAACTTCAACCTGCAAAGTGACTTTTGCCAAATGGTTGAAAGCTCCGTCAACAGCTACCTCGAAAACCCAGCCCCAGTACCCATTGTCGCCACTTCGCCGCTTGAAGTCCTAAACATCATCAAAACTATCGCCGCCAAAAAGGCCCCTGGCCCTGACGGAATTTCCAACAAAGCTCTAAAAGAACTCCCTCAAAAAGCCATCGCTGCACTCACGGCAATACTAAATGCCACCAACAGAATCTGCTACTTTCCGAGTCAATGGAAACTCGCCAATGTCATTCTCATCAGAAAACCCTACTCGAACCCCTCCCTCGCAACAAGTTACCGACCCATCAGCTTGCTATCCTCACTGAGTAAGATCCTGGAACGGATCTTAATCTCAAATCTCAACAGCGAAATCGCAAATATTGACCTTCTTCCCAAAACACAATTTGGCTTCAGACCCCAACACTCTGCCGTTCACCAGATTCACAGAGTTGTTGAAACCGTTATAGACGGTTTCGACCACAACATGTCTACTGGAGCAATCTTCCTAGACATTTCCAAAGCCTTCGATAAAGTCTGGCACTCTGGCCTCCTTTACAAAATGATTGCCGCCAACATCACCCCCCACTCAATACGTTCTATCGCATCCTTCCTAAGAGAAAGGAGATTTCAGGTCAAACTCAAGGACCGCATATCAACTCAGCGAGGCATCTCCGCTGGGGTACCCCAAGGCTCCATCCTCGGCCCCACGCTATTCAACCTTTACACACACGACATACCCACTCCTACACATAGGTACACAAACATCGCACAGTACGCCGACGACACGGCCATCTTAGCGAGCTCCGTCGGCCCCAAGGGAGTCTCGCTCGCCCTCCAGAAGTACTCGGACCAACTGGTAGCGTGGTACGATAAATGGCTGATGAAAATCAACCCGGATAAAAGTCAGGCAATATTCTTCTCCAGACGTAAAAAACGGTGCAAACCAGCCAAGCCAGTCATTATAAACGACAAACCAGTCAACTGGACCACGTCTACCCGCTACCTGGGGGTAATAATCGACCGCAAATTAACCTGGAGACCCCACATCACTAACGCGGTGCGTAAAGCTAGGGCAGTTGCGTCAAAGCTTTACCCACTATGCAAACCAAACAGCAAGCTCTCGCTTAAAAACAAATGCTTGCTGTATAAATCCATCATCCGCCCACAAATCACGTACGCGAGCCCCGTGTGGGCTCACACTACCATCTCCAACAGATCCATACTCAGACTACAGACAATTCAAAACAAATTCTTGCGTGCCACGGGCAACTACGACTGGTACACAAGAAACACTATAATTCACAATGACCTAAGCATTGACTACCTCGACAAACACGTACACAAACTTGCCGTGAACTACTTCAAGTCTCTCGGCAAAATAGACAATCCCCTGATCAATTCCCTCAGTGTGACCAAACTCACGTCCAATCAAAGACCCATCGACATTCTGAAGATGGGTATAGCACCCAATTTAATTAACCAGACTCAACCACCTCCAAACGGTCCATACCCGCTAACCACCCACTAACACACTAACCCCGACAGTATCCCACAGATGTTGCACTAATTTTGCTTAGTGTTCCAGATCGACAAACACCCCACAAGCGAGCAGCCGCCAGCCCGCACCACAAACATCACCGAGAGTCCGATCCCATACAACACGTTCGATGGATAGGTTAAGGGAGTGGCACTCCCTATAAACTATCGTTAAAACGCAGCCACAAAGATCTACGTTCATTAAAAATAACCACCAGAACGGAAACCACAAAGAAAATAAATGGAGTAACGGAATGTATAATAATTATAATTCAGGATCAAAAATGTTTAAAATTCATCCCAACCTATAAATTAAGCCACCATATTGGGTTGCTATCTGGAGACATCAGATCATATGGAGGATATAATAATAACCCCAATCGCCGACAGTTTAAATCAATATACTAGAAGCTACTAAACCACAAGTTAACTAACGCAACTTGGATCAACCAGCCCAGCCAGGATAATACACAATGCCATCTAATCACGAAGCAACGAGAAAACAAATGGAAAATGTATCCAAAAACACTAATGTATTTTGAAATCAGGAAGAATCAACACGGCTGCAGAAGAGGACGTTGTTTATCAGGTAGATAAAAACCAAGCAGACTGTTTAAATGATGCTGAAATGATGAGTAAGCGATATAAGAAATCTCGAAGATTCACCAATTAGGTGAAAACTTGGCGGAATGCCGGCGAACTTCACAAGTACCAATAGCGTCCCAATAATGGAGAACTATTCTGAGAATGAAGCATTTCTACTTACAAAAGATCTCATGTCTCAAAAAGTCTCATAATCAATAACGAGTGATGACCTCGTCCGCGGTGCAGCTCTCTACTGACTTTATTGATTTGACACAAATGTCGGGGGAAGCCGAAAATGACCCGGCACTACCCAAACCAAGAATGGCCGGCGAAGAGATGTGTGGTGCGACGAAATACGGCATACACTGAAACGGAGATAGTAGCTCAACTTTATAGAATAACAAAACTGGTTTAGATTCGCAATTCGCAGCACAAATTAAATAATGGCGATAAAAATACCAAAGGGTGATTGTTGTAATATGGAACAATACGAAATGCTGGTCTAAAATCATTTTTAATGCTTCTAAATCAAATGCATAGAACCATCTTACTGCGTAGGAACTTAGGATATTAATCCTCGGTATATTATTGACCGACGATTCTAATGCTGAACGCTCAGCTCTAAGTGGTATTTTTAAGGACTCAAGCCCATGTTATTTCGCAAGCGATTTCGAGGTCTTCTCAATATAAATTATTGAAAAGAATCAATTGTAAATATTAACTATAAAGCCGAAATGGCTTTAATTGATTTAAATAATTCTGAAATATGCCTAAAATACTTATAGTGGATTAAATATGTTGAAAATTATTCGGTACGCAGAGATTTGGTGCTTTGCATATGGAGATTTTACACGTGGCAATCAAACAAACAACTACGCCGAGATAACTGCTCGGATTTTTAAGGACATTGTATTAAATAGACAAAGCTTTCAATGTAGTAGATACTATAAACTATGTTTGCGTTGAAATGAACCGGTATTATAAGGACCGCTCAGTTGATTTATTAGCACATGGTAGAAATGCAGCTAAAAAGGGACTTTTACAACCTTTTATCTCATAAAATGTGATAATGGTTTCATCTACATTGTTCCTAGTGAAAAAAATCCAAATTCAATATACGGGGTAGATATTAGATTAGAACGTTGTAGTACTTGCAATATCGGATATCTAGGAAATGTGTGAACACCAAGCTGGAGTCAATGCTTTGTTTCACAATGTCAAAGAAAAAACTATAGAAAATAGATATAATAGGCGAAAAGAATAACACCAAAGAATTCTATAAACCACTAGAAAAGAATTAATAGACAACATTACGTCGACATAACGAATGTTTAATTATGAAAGTGAGGATGGAACACCTGTTACCTATCCCAGAACAAAAATATATATTTCATTCGGTAATTCCAAATCACAGGGTCAGCGGCTGTATACACCCCGACTTCTTAAATGAAAATGAATTATTTTATCAATCAACTTAGACTTCCGCATAATTTGGCATCTATGGACATATCTATGGGTGTATGCCAAAATTCAAAGACAATGCTTCGAAATATTTCAAAAATTAACTGTGGATTGGATATCACGCCATGATTCGACACAGTAAAAATAACTGGGAAGAGGTTTCGAAGGCACTTCAATTCAGCGATAAACCTCTTCATGCATGTATACAAAAACCCTTTCAGATATAAACTGAAATTACAGTTAGTCGACTTAAAACATCACCCTATTCAGAGATTGTTTGGTGGAGGGGTGTCTCGAAATCAAGACATCCATTATTTGAGGGGAATAAAAATGAAACCTTCAAATTTATATATAGATGACGCTACAGATCATCTACGTTCTTTAAAAATAACCACCAGAACGGAAACCACAAAGAAAATAAATGGAGTAACGGAATGTATAATAATTATAATTCAGGATCAAAAATGTTTAAAATTCATCCCAACCTATAAATTTAGCCACCATATTGGGTTGCTATTTGGAGATATCAGATCACATGGAGGATATAATAATAACCGCAATCGCCGACAGTTTAAATCAATATACTAGAAGCTACTAAACCACAAGTTAACTAACGCAACTTGGATCAACCAGCCCAGCCAGGATAATACACAGAATTCCATCTAATCACGAAGCGACGAGAAAACAAATGAAAAATGTATCCAAAAACACTAATGTATCTTGAAATCAGGAAGAATCAACACGGCTGCAGAAGAGGACGTTGTTTATCAGGTAGATAACAACCAAGCAGACTGTTTAAATGATGCTGAAATGATGAGTAAGCGATATAAGAAATCTCGAAGATTCGCCAATTAGGTGAAAACTTGGCGGAATGCCGGCGAACTTCACAAGTACCAATAGCGTCCCAATAATGGAGAACTATTCTGAGAATGGAGCATTTCTATATACAAAAGATCTCATAATCAATATCGAGTGCCTCGTCCGCGGTGCAGCTCTCTACTGATTTTATTGATTTGACACAAATGTCGAGGTAAGCCGAAAATGACCCGGCACTACCCAAACCAAGAATGGCCGGCGAAGAGATGTGTGGTGCGACGAAATACGGCATACACTGAAACGGAGATAGTAGCTCAACTTTATGGAATAACAAAACTGGTTTAGATTCGCAATTCGCAACACAAATTAAATAATGGCGAGAAAATAACCAAAGGGTGATTCTTGTAAAATAAAATAAAAATGAAATCTTCAAATTTATATATAGATGACGCTACAGATCATCTACGTTCATTAAAAATAACCACCAGAACGGAAACCACAAAGAAAATAAATGGAGTAACGGAAGTAAAAATAACTCAAAAGATAAAAAAAATTGATCGAAACTAAAAATAAAACTTTGCAAGTAATATAATATAGGATTAAAAATGATAAAAATTCATTCCAACCTATAAATTTAGCCAGGAGCATATTGGGTTGCTATTAGGAAACATCAGATCACATGGAGGATATAATAATAACCCCAATCGCCGACAGGTTAAATCAATATACCTGAAGCTACTAAACCACCTAGAACTAAGATCTTCATTTAATGGAAACTGCATACCTCTTGAAAATATTTCTTTACTAAATTGTAAATCAGCTATTCAACAAATCAATCAAACGTCTTCAAAATATCGTTTTGAAGATGAAATTGATATCTTATTGTATAAATCCATTAAAAAAAAAGCAGAATCCATTATTCACTGAACTGCGGACGCGCCTAAGTAAAGCTAATTGGCGCGAAAATCTTATTTGGTTTTCGATAAGCGAGGTGAACAATGTTAGCTTTTTTAATTTATAAGGAGGTGGGGGGCGCAAAACTACCCTTAATGCAGCCCTACTTCAGTCGATGAATATAAAGACCAAAATACCCCCAGTAAGTCCCTAGCGCGAGATGTGTTGTATGCAGGTTCGCGCTTCCAAAAACTATTAATGGATAGAAGTGCATACTTCAAGTATCATTTGAATTGGTATTATAAGTCCACGAATGGGGGGGCGGGAGATTCAATCTAGGCAGAAATAAGAATCCAACGATTTTTAAAATGTTTTTGAAAGGAACTCCCTCTGTAAAACATAAAAAAAGACAAAAGGACAATTTTAAATTATAAACACCAAGTAGAAATCATGTAGAATAGCGACGGCTACTCATATTTAAAATGGCCGCGACGAAATATTCTGGAACAATCTGTGAAATAAATAATTGTCCTCTTGAACAAAGGACGTAGAGGTTAGCGTAGGTGTTGTAGAACACCGGGTAGCGTGACGATTCGAGATTAGTTATGCATGTTTGCACATGAAACATAACTTAACCGCACCTGCGGTTATTGATCGCGCCATCTTTTTTCCGCGCGACAGAAACTGTACGGCTCTATACGCACTAGCGATTTTCTGTCGTGTGCATGCGCGACCAAATAATCGATCGCGCCAGTTTGATGCGTAAATAAAAAAAAATGGCGCGCCCGAGAATCGCAACGGCGTATAAGACGCAAACTGCTTATAAAGCACGTGATAGTCGATAGATATAATATCTCGGTGGCTAAAAATTCGGAAAAGCACTAGTTGTGCTGTATTTCAATAGTGTACTAAATGCGCCCGTCAAACCGGTTTTGTTGTGCAGTACCGCCATGCGGTTGGTCGTGCCGCGCCTGTAGAGCTTCCCGTTCGAATTGTTGCGAACCGAATGCGACAAGCGAGCGATAGCTTTCGATAGCATAATAGCGAGAACATTTGATACAGAGTACTTATCTTCGGCTGGAGACTAGCAGCTTCCATCTCCAGGTGCTCTTCTTCAAAATGGCGGCAAGGTTGGGGGGGAGCGGGAACAACACAAACAGACGCGCACACCAAGGCGATCCCGGAGCAACTGACCGATTGACGCTCAAGCCGGTCGGTTATATAGCTTCGATTCGCGCACGCATGTACACCAACTGCTCCACACCATGGACGAAATTTTTACGTACATTTATTTTTTAATTTGTTTCTATAATTCTTTAATTGATACAATTAAGATGTAAAGCACTATTAATTGTTTAGAAATAATATTTGGTAGATTTTTTATGCTGTGTAAGTCTAGTTTTTTCGAATTTTTCTTTGTCGACATGGCGGTAAAGCGGTCGCCAATAGCCGTTACATGACGGTTTGAAATATCATACATCTTTCAATTTTATCACGCGATTCATGTTTATAGGATAGCAAATCAGGGTTGTTTTGAAATCTGCGACACTAGAGTCTTGATCCGTATTGATAGAGTAATACAAAGGCAATTCGGATCCTGATTATAGCATCGTTATTTTCAAAACAGGCTGGATATACACGTGTATCAAGATCCGTACGTCCAATACGGCCTTGATACACGTGTTGATAATGTATCAAGCTTCAATATTATATTTCCCCAATGTCGTATGTTTTATTGATGCGTCATTGTATTTGTTGTTGGAACTTGTTATCAAAAGCTCGCGTGGATTTATGGTTTGTTTTGTTAGCTAAAATCTGCGTAGATTGAGGATTCGCACGCACCAGGCTGGATTATTTTTTGGAAAAACTTGAAACGTGTCGAATTAAATGATAATTTGTTTTTTATCGATCCGTCGACCTGAATTCTTGCTCTAATTCACTTGAGAGCTTTTGCGCGAATATATTGCGTTGCAGGTTGACAGGACGTTTTCATGTGACAGGCGATAGAATAATCTAGATTTATGTAAAATTTGTTCGGGAATAGTTCAACTATAAGAGTATTTAATGGAGCATTCCAGTAATGTACGTTATAAAACTATATATGCACATCAAGATTCAACGGATTTGATTTAATGACAATACATATGCAAAGAGATAAAGGCACGTTTTTACTTTAATAGGTTAAAATGGGCCGAGGCCACTTTATTTTGAAGGTTTCTTTCTTTGAATTGAACCTCTTCTTACTTTCATTGATTTTATTTCGAGCTTGCATCATGCTGGCTGGTTTTAAAATAAAATAGTTATCATAACAAACATGTATTTTATAGAAATTAGTGGAAATATCTGCCGAGTTGTCAAATATGTCAAACAATTACCTTTTATTGCTTAAATCAAAGTGTCCAAAAGCTAAAACATCTTAGAAATTTCAAAGACATGACACATTTAATAAATCAAAGAATCTTTCTGATAAAAATTTATAAAATATGCTTCATATCTCCATAAAAGAAGATTTCTATCGGTATCCAAAATTTGAATGTTGTTTCACATCTTTAACAATCTTTCCACAAGTTTACTTAATATAAAATTAAATAATGCACCTCTTTTAAAGTCCTCATTTATCAGAAATTAGTTAACATTATTGGTAATTCATGAAAGAAGTGTCCCAACACCATCTGAATAATTTTCACCAACTATTTTGCTAATAAATTTGAATTATGTATGTTCTGTATACAAATCTAAACCATTCCTCTGATGTAAACCAAATTTTGCATAGTTGATTTTTAATAGATTACTGTCTACTTGATATTTACACATTCTATCACCATTACCGGATTTTGTTCTCTTCGCTTATCATTTTAAGCCCAACATATTATATATCGATGGATTCTTTGTTATTTCAGAAAATTTAATACACATAGAATGTATATATTTTTTTGATTTTTAAATGCTTTTTATTATTACGAAATTATGTTCACAATACATCTTATATCTATTTTAATAGCTATTGATCTACTGAACATTTTCTATTTTACAATTTAATTTAATTTGGTTAGTAATCATAGTATTATATTATTCTAATGTTAATCTACAGCATATTAGGAAAAAGGGCTCAAAAACCTATTTACAATCCTTATAAATGCTCATAATACATCTAATACATAATATTAATTAAAGACTCTCTAAAGCAGATTGTGTTTAGGTAATCTGTGTTTATACCTGAAGGGTATAGACATTTTGTTGTAATCACTAGAGGTAGGATAGTCACAGTGCTATTCATTGTTCGGCAAACCTTTAACAATGCATTTACAACCTTTGAACCTAACACGGCCCCCTCAGGCTCCAGGCTTATAGGTAGAATAATTGTCACAATTCCTAGTTTAATTGGTGTGAAAAATCTGATAACATTCTATATACAAACTCTGCTACATTACATACATTAGCACTTTGAGAACGGGGCGATTTCGCGGCCTTTCGCAAAACACACTTTGTATCCTAAAAAATGGAATAACTTTTTAACTAGAGCATATTTCTACGCGAAACTTGGAGAAGTTAGAGAATATGATATTATCTAAATTATTAATGTCTAATTTTACAAAGATATGGTCTCTTCAAGGGGTGGTTCTGAAACAAATACACCCTATAAGGTTTTATGTGTTAACCTTCCCGTACCGATGGAGGAATTTACTTACCCCAACTTTTCGATTTTATTCGAATAACTCCTCTAATATATATATGTACTACACATTTGAAACTTTTTGTATTTGTTGAAAAAGTCCCAAAGAATATATAATTCAAAAATCAGGTTTCGTTTTCAACCGCAAATAAGAGAAAATAATAAAATACAAACTTTGTTTATAAATTTTGTATACGTGTGAATGCTTGTGAGATGCACTCTTGGCAGTTGCGTCATTCTTCCTGCCACAGATACCGGTACACCCAAAACTGCAGTGCTATTGCAACTGTTGAGTTGCAATAGCACTGCAGGTGAACGCTTTTCAGTGTTCGCGCGTCTTTTTCTATTATACATTGTAATACTATTTCTGCGAAAGTATATTCAAAACTATAAAAAGCATTAACGACGTTATCGTCCCTTGACGTTCAGGGTGGCATTGGGCATATTTTTATTTTATCTATTTACGAAGTATCAATAGATAAAATATTAATTTTAATTCAATTTAAAAATACAAAATATCACTTTTAATCTCTATTAACAGCTTTTGACCCATAGGAAGTTGCGCTTCCACCTCTTTCCCACCCTTGTATCAGTGGTCCATAAGGGTACTCCACTATAACCAAGGGGACTCAAGTTATCTTTAATTTAAACAATTTTCACGATAGTTACAATACATATTGTAACGTTACATAGAGAGACGCCCCGTAGACCGGTGACGTCATGGTGACGCCGACCAATGGTGGAGTCGGGCGTTGCGGCCAATGGCTACACCCGACTCCTTGACCAATGACTACGGGTCATAACGTGCATGCGCTGAGCGCTGAATATTTATAAGTATGGTGCGCTCTCGAACGGTGGCATTCTACACGATCCAACACAACTTGGCCCCGCGGCCGATCACCACAGGAATAGAACTGACGTCGGTAGAAGTTTGGACCAACACCGGCACCCCACTCATCCTCCACGCAGTCTACAACCCTCCAAATCAACACTTACTCACCACAGACTTAGACAACATATTCAACACCAACAAAGCCACCATTGCCGCAGGCGACCTTAACGCCAAACATTCCAGATGGAACAGTCGAGCCACTAACAATAATGGGAAAATTCTCCTTAGTTATTCCCAACTCTCAAACCCAAAAGTCTCCGTCACGGCCCCAGATGAACCCACAAGAATCCCCATTAACTTCAAAGGTAGACCTGATATCTTAGACATCGTTCTTACTCAAAATTTTCCAGGTGCGCAGTCCTTGACTGTAGTAAATGATCTCTCTTCCGACCATCACCCGGTCATACTAGAACTCACCAACACCCCCGTAACTATAAACCCCATCCTCCGAAGTACCATATCTTGGGAGAAATTCTCAACTCTCCTTCATCACACCGTCACTTACCCCCACTCGATTCACACCACCCAAGAGATAGACTCGGCTATTAACGTACTCACTGACGAAATACAGTCAGCCCTAGAAGCCAGCACCACCACCACTCCCCACTCTCCCCTGCACCCGCAAGCTTTACCACCCGACATTCGCGATCTAATTCGCCTTAAGAATAGAGCTAGGAAGGCATTCCAAAGAAATAAGGACCCAATCCTCAAACAGCGAATGAACAGACTTCAACAAGACGTTAAAAACGCCTTGTGGCAACTACGAAACGACAACTGGGATACCAAACTCAGAGCGCTAGAAGACGGACATAACGGTTTCTGGAAACTGTCAAAAATCTTCAGAAGCAACGGCAATAGGATCGACAGGATCAAAGTTGGAGATAATTTTGTCTACTCCACCGCCGATAAAGCGGAAGCCCTAGCCGACAGTCTCCAGGACCAATTCTCGCTCTCAAACTCTAATCTGCAAAGCGACTTTTGCCAAATGGTTGAAAGCTCCGTCAATAGCTACCTCGAAAACCCAGCCCCAGTACCCATTGTCGCCACTTCGCCGCTTGAAGTCCTAAATATTATCAAAAGCATCGCCGCCAAAAAGGCCCCTGGCCCTGACGGAATCTCCAACAAAGCTCTAAAAGAACTCCCTCAAAAAGCCATCGCTGCACTCACAGCTATACTAAATGCCACCAACAGAATCTGCTATTTTCCGAGTCAATGGAAACTCGCTAATGTCATTCTCATCAGAAAACCCTACTCGAACCCCTCCCTCGCAACAAGTTACCGACCAATCAGCTTGCTATCCTCACTGAGTAAGATCCTGGAACGGATCCTAATCTCAAATCTCAACAGCGAAATCGCAGAAATTGACCTTCTTCCCAAAACACAATTTGGTTTTAGACCCCAACATTCTGCCGTTCACCAGATTCACAGAGTTGTTGAAACCGTTATAGACGGCTTCGACCACAACATGTCTACTGGAGCAATCTTCCTAGACATTTCCAAAGCTTTCGATAAAGTCTGGCACTCTGGCCTCCTTTACAAAATGATTGCTGCCAACATCACCCCCCACTCAATACGATCCATCGCATCCTTCCTAAGAGAAAGGAGATTTCAGGTCAAACTCAAGGACCGCATTTCAACTCAGCGAGGCATCTCCGCTGGCGTACCCCAAGGCTCCATCCTCGGCCCCACACTATTCAACCTTTACACACACGACATACCCACTCCTACACATAGGTACACAAACATCGCACAGTACGCCGATGACACGGCCATCTTAGCGAGCTCAGTCGGCCCCAAGGGAGTCTCACTCGCCCTCCAGAAGTACTCGGACCAACTGGTAGCGTGGTACGATAAATGGCTGATGAAAATCAACCCGGATAAAAGTCAGGCAATATTCTTCTCCAGACGCAAAAAACGGTGCAAACCAGCCAAGCCAGTCATTATAAACGACCAACCAGTCAACTGGACCACGTCTACCCGCTACCTGGGGGTAATAATCGACCGCAAATTAACCTGGAGACCCCACATCACTAACGCGGTGCGCAGAGCTAGGGCAGTTGCGTCAAAGCTTTACCCACTATGCAAACCCAACAGCAAGCTCTCGCTTAAAAACAAGTGCTTGCTGTATAAATCTATCATCCGCCCACAAATCACGTACGCGAGCCCCGTGTGGGCTCACACTACCATCTCCAATACATCCATACTCAAACTACAGACAGTTCAAAACAAATTCTTGCGTGCCGCGGGCAACTACGACTGGTACACAAGAAACACTATAATTCACAATGACCTAAACATTGACCACCTTGACAAACACGTACACAAACTTGCCGTGAACTACTTCAAGTCTCTCGGCAAGATAGACAACCCTCTTATAAATTCCCTCGGTGAGACCAAACTCACGATCAATCAAAGGCCCATCGACATCTTGAAGATGGGTATAGGCTAAACTAGGATAGATAGAATTAATCTGTAAATATATATTATGACAACAGTAACCATAAGTTAAGTTAACCAAGCCACTAACATAATACTATAGCCTCTAAATATAAAACTAACCATACTAACCGTAACAGTATCCCATAGTTAATGCACTAACCTATGCTTAGTGTTCTAGCCATCCAAATCAGCAATGCGAGCAGCCGCCAGCCCGCACCACAACATCACCGCGAATCGGATCCCAGATAATTCGCTAGATCGATAGGCATGGAGTAAACTCCATGGAACTATCTATAAAATATTACCCACTACTACGGTGGCATTCTCAACCTTTACACACACGACATACCCACTCCAACACATAGGTACACAAACATCGCACAGTACGCCGACGACACGGCCATCTTAGCGAGCTCCGTCGGCCCCAAGGGAGTCTCGCTCGCCCTCCAGAAGTACTCGGACCAACTGGTAGCGTGGTACGATAAATGGCTGATGAAAATCAACCCGGATAAAAGTCAGGCAATATTCTTCTCCAGACGTAAAAAACGGTGCAAACCAGCCAAGCCAGTCATTATAAACGACAAACCAGTCAACTGGACCACGTCTACCCGCTACCTGGGGGTAATAATCGACCGCAAATTAACCTGGAGACCCCACATCACTAACGCGGTGCGTAAGGCTAGGGCAGTTGCGTCAAAGCTTTACCCACTATGCAAACCAAACAGCAAGCTCTCGCTTAAAAACAAGTGCTTGCTGTATAAATCCATCATCCGCCCACAAATCACGTACGCGAGCCCCGTGTGGGCTCACACTACCATCTCCAACAGATCCATACTCAGACTACAGACAATTCAAAACAAATTCTTGCGAGCCACGGGCAACTACGACTGGTACACAAGAAACACTATAATTCACAATGACCTAAGCATTGACTACCTCGACAAACACATACACAAACTTGCCGTGAACTACTTCAAGTCTCTCGGCAAAATAGACAATCCCCTGATCAATTCCCTCAGTGTGACCAAACTCACGTCCAATCAAAGACCCATCGACATTCTGAAGATGGGTATAGGCTAAAATAGCACCCAATTTAATTAACCAGACTCAACCACCTCCAAACGGTCCATACCCGCTAACCACCCACTAACACACTAACCCCGACAGTATCCCACAGATGTTGCACTAATTTTGCTTAGTGTTCCAGATCGACAAACACCCCACAAGCGAGCAGCCGCCAGCCCGCACCACAAACATCACCGAGAGTCCGATCCCATACAACACGTTCGATGGATAGGTTAAGGGAGTGGCACTCCCTATAAACTATCGTTAAAACGCAGCCACAACAACAAAACGGTGGCATTCGGATCCTGACCTCCACCGGACGAGCAGCAATAAAGACCTGGAACCTGCCTGCGTGTTTTCTTGTACCTCGACCTGACTCCACTTACCTTTGAATACTCTTCAATATGATAAAAAGAATCCCACTTAGAATGAATATTAATATCGAGTTCGAAAAATGACCAATCGCTGTTTATAAAAAAATCATTCAATTTCTCATAGTCGGCTAATTTAAAGTTACGCTTTAAGAAAGGATCAGTTTGAGGTTTACATTGGGATCGATCACACCATTGAATCAGAGAGTTAATTATAATATGATCACTTAGACCAATTGGGGAGTCAGAGAGAATCGATGATAAGAAATTGTGGGAGTTTGAGAAAACTAGGTCCAATGTCGATGGTCGATTACATCCTCGAAAACGAGTAGGAAAGTCTACCAGTTGATTTAGTCCTGAATTTGCGATGCAATCGAGGAACTCAGCTGCAGAGCCGGAAAGACCAACTGGGCTGAGAAACCTCCAGTTAATGGTAGGAAAGTTGAAGTCTCCAAAAATCAGCGTTGGACAGCTTTTACATCCTTCATTGGCGATGACGTTGAAAAGTTTGATGTCTTCCTCAAATGTGGAAGTGGGAGGTCTATAAATACACGCTAAGATAAATTCGCAGCAGTTAAAACAAACCTTTAACCACAAGTGTTCGATGCCTGATATTGAGAAATTGGATGGTAAAAATCGTTCAACCACAATGCATGGATTATTAGAAGAAATTTTTACATAAATGCAAACACCTCCTCCTCTTCTATCTTCCCTATCGGATCTATAAATAGCAAAATTAGGAATATCTACGACACTGTCAGGTATGTTATTATTTAGCCACGATTCACTTATTAATATTATATCGGGATTGTTATTAATTATGTAAAGTTGAAACTCGCTGAATTTAGGAATTATTGAGGAGATATTCGTATACATAATTTTAATTTCAAGATAAGCATTAATGTAGAAGCTATTTCTATTGATGTTAGTAGCCATAATCCGTTTTATTGATCATAATGGTGAGCTGGTTTTTAAGTTCGGGGCACTGGTTGATTCTTGTCATATGATTGCTGGGTTTGTTAGTTATAGTACAATTGAAGCATTTGGGCGGGTTCGATGTAGATGGACAATTTGAAAATAGATGACCAGAAGAAGCACAGTGAGAACAATTTGGTTTTTCCTCTTTGCAATATTTTATAGAGTGCCCGAAGTTGCAGCAGCGTGAGCATTTAAGCACGCTAATGTAGTCATCGATCCTGCACGAATTCCAGTCTATGAAGCATCTTCCTTGGTTTACAAGTTTTTTTCGGAGTGCTGGCGAAGTGGAATACACTCTGTGGCAGGTGGGCCCTTCCCGAGAACCCGCAAGGTGACTGAATTTAATGTTATTAGAGACGTCAGTTCCGAAGTCTTCTATCAAAATGTTCATAATTCTGTCGTCGGGTACATCTCTAGGAACGTATTTAACAATAATTTTTCGCCAACGCTTTTTCGGGAATACTACGTTTAGCTTAGCCAAATTAATTTCATTACACTTTGCAATTAATTCACAGTCTTTGATAGAGTTTGTAAAAATCACCAAACCATTGTTACTGACCTTTTTTAAACCTATTACTTTAGCACCTATTTTAGTGGGGTTAATTGCTGCTTGGAGAGTGGCTTGTGTTGCTGCAGAACTGGAAATTCCAGAATCCTTGCAGGGGTATATGATTACAGCGGGAGATGGATATCATAAATAAAAGAATTTTAATATCCTTGGAGAAGAACTGTTTTGTAAAACAAATACCTTTTCGATGATTATTTGTTAACCAAATTATCTTTTTTCGCAAAACTCTAATTTTAACAAAATTTTCAATGGTTGCGCGAATTAACTGTAATCTATGGTTTTGTATAGCAGGCTGGTCTGTAGAATGCACTAATATATGTAGAACTAAAAATATTGGTACCCAAAAATAATTTTAATATTTTAGAAACTATTTCTACGTTTGTGATTTTGTTTGATAATGTTTTCCCGTCATTTTCATTTATTAAATTCCTTATTACAGTTTCACATTTCAGGCATATTTGGATTACATCAGATGATGGATAACATAGTCCACCCAAATTCCGCAAATTAATGAGCTTGTGAAACCACGTGTGTATTGCAAGTTCTGTTGCTAACAGACTTGCAATACAGTCTTCACATTTAATTTTTTTCATTAATAATCGAACTACACACCCCGAGATGTAACCGATAATTTGGCGACTATTATCTGACAACATTTGCGAAACTAATTCATAATTCAAAGATTTTGACGTTGTTTCGCTATATCCTATTTCAACAATATTTTCATCAATTTCATCCTCAAAACGATATTTTGAAGACGTTTGATTTGTTGAATAGCTGATGTACAATTTAGTATAGTAATATTTTCAAGAGGTATGCAGTTTCCATTAAATGAAGATCTTAGTTCTAGGTGGTTTAGTAGCTTCTTGTATATTGATTTAAACTGTCGGCAATTGGGGTTATTATTATTAGAGGTAGGATAGTCACAGTGCTATCCATTGTTCGGCAAACCTTTAACAATGCATTTACAACCTTTGAACAATACACGGCCCCCTCAGGCTCCGGTGACTAATAATTATATCCTCCATGTGATCTGATGTTTCCAAATTGCAACTCAATTTGATCCTGACTAGGGCTTCCAAACCGGTTTAAACCGAAACCGAAAAGCCTGCTTTTTGATCATTTTTCAAAAAACCGAAAACCAGCTTTTTGGCTCGATCAACCGGCTTTTTAAGGTTTTCTTTAATTAATGTTTTTTTCCTCAAAATTAACAATTATGAATTTTAAATTTCTATGAAAGATCAAAATAAATGTGTATAAACGATCTTAGGTAATAGGCGCATATTTCTTTGAACAAAAAAAAAGCTACACTACTTTCTTTCTTGAGCGGTTTCTTTGAGATGTAGTAATGGACCAGGTCATAAACAAATAAAATATTATTGAAAGTATGTAGTTTCAATGGCCTACCCAACTACAGGTATAGAAAGGATCCTTATCTATCGCAAATCCTTGTACTTGAAA
Source organism: Arctopsyche grandis (assembly GCF_051622035.1). NCBI lineage: Eukaryota > Metazoa > Arthropoda > Insecta > Trichoptera > Hydropsychidae > Arctopsyche > Arctopsyche grandis. The sequence goes on from NC_135357.1 coordinate 35,195,397, forward strand.
ACATCAAAAAAAGTAGTCACATGATTTATGGCAAAATGCATAGGAATTTCCGAAATATAATTGATTTTTCTTCGAAGGAATTGCCCTTTAAATATTGAGGCCACATACCTACTTTTATTATGGATTTAAAATGTTCGTGATCAAATTAATTTGCCGTTTCAAATGAATTTGTTTCCGACATTTGCAACGGTTGCTTTTGGATTTTTTAAGCTAAAACAGATGCGTAAAAACAACTTTGAAATCTCTTTATCTATATAATATATCTAGCTTATTTAAATCATTTAATTATATGTGCGTATTTAGGATCTGCCATTTTACGACTGTGATATATGTACATATAATACAAATTTTATCTACTAAATCTACTCCACTCATACTCCACATTGTTGTAAATGCTTTGTACAAAAGGTTCGGCAAACCTTTAACAATGCATTTACAACATTTGAACAATAAACGACACCTTGGTTATCCGGGCTCTACTTATTAGAGCCATAAATTTCATAGTTGTTAACAGCCGAGAGCAGAGAAAAAAAAATCAAAAATGTGTAAATTTCAATATGTATATAAAAAAAAACAATTAGTCCCAGCGATTAGCATATATCAGTATGTCGATAATTATGATAAAATAATCCTTCTAAATTTAATTTCTAATGAAACAAACTGATTTTGCAGGTATAAGTGATAAATAAAATGATAAAAAAGAAGTTCCGCTGGTAAGTGACGACAGTAGTATTGTTCAGAATTTAATAAGCAAGGGTGGTGAATGAACAAAAAATACACGTTTTTAAAATATTTATAGTACTGTAACGTACGCCCCCGCAGCCGAAGGAGTGGGGGGGAAACTACCCCCGCCCTCGGATGCAGGGGAGTGGGAGAAAGTACCGCTACTTTCTCAGCTATAAAAGAAGCGCCCTTTCCTTCGGAAGTCGAGTCGGACCACAGCTTTCTCTGAGAACTGTCGTTTCCTTTGGACTCCCATCTCTGCTGGTCTTTCCCTGTTCAGTCAAAGCCACCCACTTCACCCCCACGTTACACTGGTGTCAGAAGTGTTTGACCTGAGCCGCAAAAGGAATACACCACGCAAAGATGCCCCCAAAAAGGAGACAGGCATCTCCTCACCAGTTGGACGAACCATCACGTGTGGAACGACTGGAGGAGCAGATGGCGCGACTCGTCGCGCTTCTCGAGAGGGACACCACAACACGCACGCCAGCGATTCCGGCAAGCCCTTCAACGAGGGTCCCAGCGGTTCCGGCGAGCACACTGAGTCCCTCGTCATCAGTATGCAGAAACGACGCTACTCCACGACCTGTCACCGACCCCATGCTAGGAAGCACCATCCACAAGCAACCGACCGAGCTTCCTGTTTTCGACGGAACGGGCGACGTAGAACGATTCATCCGCGAATTTGAAATCGTGTCACGAGCCCTACGCTGCGAACCGACGGCAAACTCACTCATTCTCGCTCTACGAGGTCAAGCGAGAATATTCCTCATCGACGAAGTACCGAAAGAAGCGTACGAAGCGTACGAGGAGCTGAGGGAGAGGCTGGTGAAGCGTTTCAAATCTTCGCCACACCCGTACGACGCATTCCGTGACCTAATTTCCCCGTCGATCCGCAACAACGACGACATAGAAGCTCGGTTCGCGGACATCCGTCGAAAAAGGATGGAGGCCTTTCCAGAGCCTATCCCGTTGGACGTCCTAGACAAGATACTCCTCATATTGTCGTTTCACGACGAGGATATCCGCGCTGCCGTCTTCACCGCAGATCCGAAGACCCCACTGCAGGAGCTGTTACGGCTCGCAAAACACGCGAGGGATGCGAAACGGCTGAGGAGTCAAGGGAGGGGGGCGGCCAACAGACCAGCCCAAGACCACCAGCCTCACTTCAATACCGCAGCTCGAAACGCCAGCAGACCTCCCTGGCAAGCAGAGGGCCGTAACAGTCACAGACCTCCCTGGCAAGCGGAGGGCCGTAACGGCAACAGACCGCCCTGGCAAGGGCAAAGGAACTGCCGAAACTGCGGAAGCCCACAATGTCGCGGGCGGAACTGTCCGAAGGTACGGGCAGTCGAGAACGCCTCCGACGAGGAAGAGGTGCGATCCCAGTCGGGAAAAGAATAATGGTCAGTTCCACACGGGCAGGACTGATCATCGAAGACGAAGAAAAGCCCGTCCCAGTGTTAGGGAGCGTCGGCGACTCACCTTTCGTATTAGACACCGAAGGCGAGATCGGAGGAGTACCATGTAGGGTACTGTTGGATACCGGGGCAAGCGTCTCCGTTATCTCCAGCAAACTGTTCGCCAAAATTCCCCGCGAACATAGAAAAAGGGTGAACGACAAAAGGGAAAGAATACGAGTCGCAGACGGTCGACACGTAGCGATCTACGTATGGGCCGAGACTACGTTGGCAATTAAAGGCACACAAGCGAGATGGAAATTTGCCGTCACTGATTTCTCCTCAGAGGTCATCATGGGGATGGATCTCCTGCGCCACCTCAATACGATCGTCGAACTGGGAGGAACCACGACAAGGGTCACTTTCCGGAACGACATTGCGCCCCATCGACCAGTAAGTTCAGTCCATTCGTGTCAGGAAATAAAAAGACACGAACTGAACGGAAAGCGACAAGACGACCTGCCCCGCCAACTGGACGCTGCTATCATCGACCTACCACCTGGAAAACGGTCGACGATCGTCAACTCCCTCCTCCAGCATCGACAAGCCTTCGCCCAAAGCGAACGGGACTTAAGCCAAGTCCATAAAGGGAGCCATCGAATAAATAGCGGCGACGCCGCCCCCATCAAACAGGCCCCTCGCAGAATACCGCTGCACAAGAAGACAGAGGTACGGTCCCTCATCAACGACTTGTTGACAAGACAAATAATCGAACCAGCAGCCGGTCCCTGGGCCTCCCCCATCGTATTGGTCACGAAAAAGACCGGCGAGTTGCGCCTCTGCGTTGACTATCGTCGGTTAAACGCCGTGACAACGAAAGACTCGTTCCCGATGCCACGAATGGACGACGTCCTGGACAGACTCGCGGGCGCCAAATTCTTCTCGACGTTGGACCTGCAGAGTGGTTTTTGGCAAGTCCCAGTCGAAGAGAAAGACCGACCAAAAACCGCCTTTACCACTGAATTTGGTCTGTTCCAATTCCGTGTTATGCCTTTCGGCCTCTGCAACGCGCCTGCCACATTCTCCCGGCTAATGGAAGACATTCTCGGCGACCTGACCGGATCAACCTTGGTATACCTCGACGACATCATAATATTTAGTCCGACCCCGGAGGCCCACTTGGAACACATCCAGACGGTCCTCAAACGCCTACTTGCGGTCGGACTCAAAGTAAATACGCGGAAGTGCCAGCTGTTTAGGAATGAGGTCTGCTTCCTTGGCCATAAAATCAGCTCCCACGGCGTCTGCACGGATCCAGAGAAGACAAAAGCCGTGAGAGAGTGGCCCACCCCCAAATCGAAGGCACAACTCCGCAGCTTCTTAGGCCTCTGCACCTATTACCGGAGGTTTGTGCAAGGGTTTGCGCAAACGGCGAAACCACTGCATCGTCTCACGGAGGAGAAAACAGTCTTCACGTGGGACCAAGACTGCGAGCATGCCTTCAATGCCCTCAAAAACGCTCTGACAAATGCGGAAACAATGGCATTCCCCCGACCCGAGGGAATCTATATTCTGGACGCGGATGCCAGTCAACATGCCATCGGAGCCGTGCTCTCCCAAGTTCAAGACGGCGAGGAGAAGGTGATCGGGTACTATAGTCGCACCTTGAAGGTACCGGAACGGAACTACTGCGTCACCCGGAAAGAGCTGCTCGCCATCGTCGACGCAGTAGAGCACTTCCACCACTACCTGTACGGAAGCCCCTTCACACTCCGAACCGATCACGCCGCACTGACGTGGCTCCGCAGCTTCAGAAAACCTGAAGGTCAATGGGCCCGCTGGTTGCAACGACTGGGACAGTACCACATGGACGTACAGCATCGAGCAGGGAAGAAACACGGCAACGCCGACGCCCTCTCTAGACGTCCATGTGACCCAGACTGCCCGAAATGCGCGAAAATAGAGAGTGAGCAAATAGCACCCGAAGCTAAACTCGTCACTCTAGGGAACCCACAAAGTCTTCAGGCCACCGACTCCACAATCTCACGCTTCATCGCCTGGAAAGAGTCCGGGAGACGACCACTGTGGGAAGAAGTTTCGGCAGAAGAACCCGAAGTTCGGATTCTATGGGCCCAGTGGGACGCACTAACTGTCGACCAGGGTCAGCTCTTCCGGCGATGGGAAAGCCCAAACGGCGAGCGTCAGATCCTGCAATTGGTCATTCCCGAGAGCCACACAAATGAAATCCTATGGGAGATGCACAGTTCCCCGACTGGCGGACACTTCGGCGTCAATAAAACGCTAAAGAATGTCCGCCGCCGATACTACTGGCCAACATGCCGCCCCGACGTTATAAAATGGTGCGAAAAATGCCCCAGGTGTGCAGCGCAAAACGGACCACATACGAGGAACAGGGCGGCCATGCGGCAATACGTGTCAGGGGCACCGATGGACCGAATGGCGATCGACATATTGGGACCACTACCGGTTACCAATAGGGGGAACCGTTACGTGCTAGTGGCCGCTGATTACTTCACAAAGTGGCCAGAAGCCATTCCCTTACCGGACCAAGAGGCGGAAACGGTAGCGGAAGCCCTAGTAACCCATGTCTTCGCCAAACTGGGCACACCTCGAGAACTGCACTCCGATCAAGGCCGTAATTTTGAAGCCCGAGTCTTTGCCGAAACGCTGGATAAATTGGGCATCTGCAAAACTCGGACGACCCCTTACCACCCTCAGTCGGACGGGATGATCGAGAGGTTAAACCGCACTCTACTTGGATACCTCCGGAAATTCCTGTCCTACTACGACGAGGAGGCAGAACGAGACTGGGACACGATGCTGTCCCCGTTCCTCATGGCTTACCGCTCAACCCCACACGACGCGACAGGAGAGTCGCCAGCCCTGATGATGTTCGGCAGGGAAATGCGCCTTCCGCCCCAACTTATTTACGGCGGACCCCCGGACAGTATACCCGAGCAATCAGCCCACAAATACGTCCAAAATCTCATAGAAGGGATGGCGGAAACGCACAAATTCGCTCGGAAACACCTCCAGAAGACGCATAAAAGAATGAAAGCGGCTTACGACGGGAGGATCTGGGAACCACGATACGAAGAGGGCGATCGCGTTTGGTTGCACAACCCAGCCAAGAAGCCCGGTCGCACCCTTAAACTCCAGCCCCCTTGGGAAGGTCCGTTCCGGATTATTAAGAGGATCAGCGACGTGGTCTATCGGATCCGCCGGGAAACAGGGAACTCCCGGTATCTGGTGGTGCACGTCAACAGATTAGCGCGATACCTCGCAACACCGGATCCGATCTAAAATTAAAACCCCGTATTGTATTTCCTTGTATTTGTTTATTTATTGTATTTCCTTGTATTTGTTTGTATATGCTTTTGTACATTAATAAATCGCTCGAGACGACCGATCCTGAAGGAGAGGGCAGTGTAACGTACGCCCCCGCAGCCGAAGGAGTGGGGGGGAAACTACCCCCGCCCTCGGATGCTGGGGAGTGGGAGAAAGTACCGCTACTTTCTCAGCTAGACATTTCCAAAGCTTTCGATAAAGTCTGGCACTCTGGCCTCCTTTACAAAATGATTGCTGCCAACATCACCCCCCACTCAATACGATCCATCGCATCCTTCCTAAGAGAAAGGAGATTTCAGGTCAAACTCAAGGACCGCATTTCAACTCAGCGAGGCATCTCCGCTGGCGTACCCCAAGGCTCCATCCTCGGCCCCACGCTATTCAACCTTTACACACACGACATACCCACTCCTACACATAGGTACACAAACATCGCACAGTACGCCGATGACACGGCCATCTTAGCGAGCTCCGTCGGCCCCAAGGGAGTCTCACTCGCCCTCCAGAAGTACTCGGACCAACTGGTAGCGTGGTACGATAAATGGCTGATGAAAATCAACCCGGATAAAAGTCAGGCAATATTCTTCTCCAGACGCAAAAAACGGTGCAAACCAGCCAAGCCAGTCATTATAAACGACCAACCAGTCAACTGGACCACGTCTACCCGCTACCTGGGGGTAATAATCGACCGCAAATTAACCTGGAGACCCCACATCACTAACGCGGTGCGCAGAGCTAGGGCAGTTGCGTCAAAGCTTTACCCACTATGCAAACCCAACAGCAAGCTCTCGCTTAAAAACAAGTGCTTGCTGTATAAATCTATCATCCGCCCACAAATCACGTACGCGAGCCCCGTGTGGGCTCACACTACCATCTCCAATACATCCATACTCAAACTACAGACAGTCCAAAACAAATTCTTGCGTGCCGCGGGCAACTACGACTGGTACACAAGAAACACTATAATTCACAATGACCTAAACATTGACCACCTTGACAAACACGTACACAAACTTGCCGTGAACTACTTCAAGTCTCTCGGCAAGATAGACAACCCTCTTATAAATTCCCTCGGTGAGACCCAACTCACGATCAATCAAAGGCCCATCGACATCTTGAAGATGGGTATAGGCTAAACTAGGATAGATAGAATTAATCTGTAAATATATATTACTAGCTGTATTACCCGGCTTCGCTCAGTGTTTATAATATAAACCGCTTAAACATGACTAAGCTAATTTAATTAAAAAAAAAAAAAAAATTAAAAAATTAAAAAAAAAAATTAAAAAAAAAATTAAAAAAAAATCAAAAAAAAAATCAAAAAAAAAATAAAAAAAAAATCAAAAAAAAAAATTTAAAAAAATCAAAAAAAAAAATCATTTTTTTTTTTGCCTTCTAGGGCTTCGCCCTCGGCACCCCCCTGAGCCTTTGCCTTCTAGGGCTTCGCCCCTCCACGCCCCATGAGCAATTGCCGTTTAGGGCTTCGCCCCCATGATCAGTTGCCTTTTAGGGCTTCGCCCCTCCGCGCCCCCATGATTCAAAGCCGTCTAGGGCTTCGCCCCCCTTAGTTAATGCCTTTTAGGGCTTCGCCCCCCGCGCCCCCAAGATTAATTGCCGTTTCGGGCTTCGCCCCCCTTAGTTAATGCCTTTTAGGGCTTCGCCCCTCCGCACCCCCATGATTAAATGCCGTCTAGGGCTTCGCCCCCCCTAGTTAATGCCTTTTAGGGCTTCGCCCCCCGCGCCCCCAAGATTAATTGCCGTTTAGGGCTTCGCCCCCCTTAGTTAATGCCTTTTAGGGCTTCGCCCCTCCGCGCCCCCATGATTAAATGCCGTCTAAGGCTTCGCCCCCATGATCAGTTGCCTTTTAGGGCTTCGCCCCTCCGCGCCCCCATGATTAATTGCCGTCTAGGGCTTCGCCCCCCTTAGTTAATGCCTATTAGGGCTTGCGCCCCATGAGGCTGGGCCCCCCGGGCCCCCTTCGGGGCCCCATGTGGCGCCCCCTTTTGAGCCCCATGGGGCTGCGCCCCATGAGGCTGGGCCTCCCCGGGGCCCCACGGGGCTGCGCCCCTTGTGGTGCCCCCTTTTGAGCCCCATGGGGCTGCGCCCCATGAGGCTGGGCCCCCCGGGCCCCCTTCGGGGCCCCACGGGGCTGCGTCCCTTGTGGCGCCCCCTTTTGAGCCCCATGGGGCTGTGCCCCATGAGGCTGGGCCCCCCGGGCCCCCTTCGGGGCCCCACGGGGCTGCGCCCCTTGTGGCGCCCCTGGCGGGGCCCCATGAAGCTACTCGCCTTGCGCCCCCGCGGGGGTGAATCCATTGAAACGAAAAAAACAAATCGGCGCCCATGGATCGAAAAAAAAAAAATCGAATCACGTGTTCGATGACGTCACCGATCTACGGACGACGACGACGACGACGACGAAAACGACGAAAACGACGACCAAGGATATTTACATACAAAGTCTCTTTCCAAATTATAGATTAGACTAGCTGTATTACCCGGCTTCGCTCAGTGTTTATAATATAAACCGCTTAAACATGACTAAGCTAATTTAATTAAAAAAAAAAAAAAATTAAAAAAAAATTTAAAAATTAAAAAAAAAATTAAAAAAAAATAAAAAAAAAATCAAAAAAAAAAAATTAAAAAAAAATAAAAAAAAAATTAAAAAAAAATTAAAAAAAAAAATTTTTAAAAATCAAAAAAAAAAATCAAAATTTTTTTTTGCCTTCTAGGGCTTCGCCCTCGGCGCCCCCCTGAGCCTTTGCCTTCTAGGGCTTCGCCCCTCCACGCCCCATGAGCAATTGCCGTTTAGGGCTTCGCCCCCATGATCAGTTGCCTTTTAGGGCTTCGCCCCTCCGCGCCCCCATGATTAAAAGCCGTCTAGGGCTTCGCCCCCCTAAGTTAATGCCTTTTAGGGCTTCGCCCCCCGCGCCCCAAAGGTTAATTGCCGTTTAGGGCTTCGCCCCCCTTAGTTAATGCCTTTTAGGGCTTCGCCCCTCCGCACCCCCATGATTAAATGCCGTCTAGGGCTTCGCCCCCCTTAGTTAATGCCTTTTAGGGCTTCGCCCCCCGCGCCCCCAAGATTAATTGCCGTTTAGGGCTTCGCCCCCCTTAGTTAATGCCTTTTAGGGCTTCGCCCCTCCGCACCCCCATGATTAAATGCCGTCTAGGGCTTCGCCCCCCTTAGTTAATGCCTTTTAGGGCTTCGCCCCCCGCGCCCCCAAGATTAATTGCCGTTTAGGGCTTCGCCCCCCTTAGTTAATGCCTTTTAGGGCTTCGCCCCTCCGCGCCCCCATGGTTAAATGCCGTCTAGGGCTTCGCCCCCATGATCAGTTGCCTTTTAGGGCTTCGCCCCCCGCGCCCCCAAGATTAATTGCCGTTTAGGGCTTCGCCCCCCTTAGTTAATGCCTTTTAGGGCTTCGCCCCTCCGCGCCCCCATGATTAAATGCCGTCTAGGGCTTCGCCCCCATGATCAGTTGCCGATAAGGGCTTCGCCCCTCCACTTCCCCATGGTTAATTGCCGTCTAGGGCTTCGCCCCCCTTAACTAATGCCTTTTGGGGCTTCGCCCCTCCACGTCCCCATGATTAAATGCCGTCCAAGGCTTCGCCCCCATGATCAGTTGCCTTTTAGGGCTTCGCCCCCCACGCCCCCAAGATTAATTGCCGTTTAGGGCTTCGCCCCCCTTAGTTAATGCCTTTTAGGGCTTCGCCCCTCCGCACCCCCATGATTAAATGCCGTCTAGGGCTTCGCCCCCATGATCAGTTGCCTTTTAGGGCTTCGCCCCCCGCGCCCCCAAGATTAATTGCCGTTTAGGGCTTCGCCCCCCTTAGCTAATGCCTTTAAGGGCTTCGCCCCTCCGCGCCCCCATGATTAAATGCCGTCTAAGGCTTCGCCCCCATGATCAGTTGCCTTTTAGGGCTTCGCCCCTCCGCGCCCCCATGATTAATTGCCGTCTAGGGCTTCGCCCCCCTTAGTTAATGCCTATTAGGGCTTGCGCCCCATGAGGCTGGGCCCCCCGGGCCCCCTTCGGGGCCCCACGGGGCTGCGCCCCTTGTGGCGCCCCCTTTTGAGCCCCATGGGGCTGCGCCCCATGAGGCTGGGCCCCCCGGGCCCCCTTCGGGGCCCCACGGGGCTGCGCCCCTTGTGGCGCCCCCTTTTGAGCCTCATGGGGCTGCGCCCCATGAGGCTGGGCCCCCCGGGCCCCCTTCGGGGCCCCACGGGGCTGCGCCCCTTGTGGCGCCCCCTTTTGAGCCCCATGGGGCTGCGCCCCATGAGGCTCGGCCCCCCGGGCCCCCTTCGGGGCCCCACGGGGCTGTGCCCCTGTTGGCGCCCCCTTTTGAGCCCCATGGGGCTGCGCCCCATGAGGCTGGGGCCCCACGGGGCTGTGCCCCTTGTGGCGCCCCCTTTTGAGCCCCATGGGGCTGCGCCCCATGAGGCTGGGCCTCCCGGGCCCCCTTCGGGGCCCCACGGGGCTGCGCCCCTTGTGGCGCCCCCTTTTGAGCCCCATGGGGCTGCGCCCCATGAGGCTGGGGCCCCACGGGGCTGCGCCCCCCGGGCCCCCTTCGGGGCTGCGCCCCTTGTGGCGCCCCTGGCGGGGCCCCATGAAACTACTCGCTTTGCGCCCCCGCGGGGGTGAATCCATTGAATCGAAAAAAACAAATCGGCGCCCATGGATCGAAAAAAAAAAAAATCGAATCACGTGTTCGATGACGTCACCGATCTACGGACGACGACGAAGACGACGACGAAGACGACGAAGACGACCAAGGATATTTACATACAAAGTCTCTTTCCAAATTATAGATTAGATGACAACAGTAACCATAAGTTAAGTTAACCAAGCCACTAACATAATACTATAGCCTCTAAATATAAAACTAACCATACTAACCGTAACAGTATCCCATAGTTAATGCACTAACCTATGCTTAGTGTTCTAGCCATCCAAATCAGCAATGCGAGCAGCCGCCAGCCCGCACCACAACATCACCGCGAATCGGATCCCAGATAATTCGCTAGATCGATAGGCATGGAGTAAACTCCATGGAACTATCTATAAAATATTACCCACTACTACTACTACTACTCGGAAGTCGAGTCGGACCACAGCTTTCTCTGAGAACTGTCGTTTCCTTTGGACTCCCATCTCTGCTGGTCTTTCCCTGTTCAGTCAAAGCCACCCACTTCACCCCCACGTTACAGTACTTAAACCATTTATTTATATATGTATAAGAAAGTCATAAAGTAAAGAAAACTAAAAAAAGGTACATAAAACAAAAAAATCAAATTCTTGAATAAATAAGTATATAAAATAAAGAAAATTAAAAAAATCATTTGCAAGAATGAAAAATTATTTTGAAAAGTACATAAAGTAACGAAAACTAGAATAATCATAGTGTAACGTACGCCCCCGCAGCCGAAGGAGTGGGGGGGAAACTACCCCCGCCCTCGGATGCTGGGGAGTGGGAGAAAGTACCGCTACTTTCTCAGCTATAAAAGAAGCGCCCTTTCCTTCGGAAGTTGCTACTCGCTACCGGCATCAACCATGTCGGTAGCGACGTCGACGGACAGCGAAGGGAGCTCCCGGAGGAGCTCCGACAGCGAATACAACAGTGACGCCAGCAATGACAGCTCCAACAGAACTAAGGCTGTCATAAAAAAACTTAGAGCTCAAAACAATGAGCTGAAGGAGCGACTCTCCGCCCTCGAGAGTGCCTTCGAGGAAGCACGTGATGCCTATACGGCAGACCGCTTGGCCTTCGTTACCGACCGAGCGGCTTTCGTAGCCGACAGGGCTGCATTACTCCAACAGCTGAAGGACAAGGAGACTCCAGCAAAACAGCAGTCCGAGAAGTCTGCCACAGCCACGCCCCCCCCCACACCTCCAGCAATGGTGAAGAAGCGCCGTCTGGAATCATCTATCCCGCAGCCGGTACCACGTAGCACCACGCCCCCACCCCGCCCCGCTTCACCCATGCAAGTGGATAGCCCGGGGAAAAAAGAAGAAAAAGACAAAGGTAAGTCCACACCTACCCCACACATTCAAACTCCTCACAAAGTCGAGGAGAAGTCTCGCCCAGTTGGCATCAGGCGAATTGATGCCAACACACAACGCCGACTGTCACTACTCAACACGCCAACGCCAACAACAACACACACCCGCTCTAAGCCACTCACTCAATTGACAGCCCCTAGCGCTTCATCCTCAACACCCCCCACCCCCTCAGTCCCCGCTCCACCTACAACTCGTGCCGCAACCCCCGCACCACCGGCGACTCGCCCCGCCCCATCAAGTTCGAGCGCAGCCCCCAGAGCAGCTCCAATTGCCACAAACGCCAAACCCAAGGTAGCCCCGGTTTTCCTCAAAAAGCCCTCTGACTACCCAACCGTTTACCGCAAACTCATGAACCGTAATCTGAAGTTTGAATCTGTCTACAACAGTAGCACCGCCAAAATCACCCCCCTTACCATTGCCGATTACCGAGAGATTACGAAATTTCTTGAAACAGAGAAATTCCAGTTCTACGCCCATCCCCTAACAGAGGACAAACCTCTTAAAATTGTCATTCGAGGCATTAATCCCAGCTTCACTGAAACTGAAGTCCTCAAAGAATTAATTCACCTTGGCTACAAAGCCACTAAAGCCACCGTCATGAAATCACGACGTGACAAGCGCAACACGCCCATGTTCACAGTCGAGACCACACGCGACGAAGAGGGGAAGAAATTGTTCAACCTCTCCAGCATCTTCGGACAACAGGTTCGTACTGAATCGCTCCGTCGCGGAGACACTGTACCCCAGTGTCACCGCTGCCAGGGCTTCGGACACGGCTCCTATAACTGTCACATTGACCCCCTATGCATTAAATGCGCAGGCTCACACTTGACCACCCAGTGCGACTCCAATATTACTACCCCAGTCTGTACTAGTTGCAATGGTGCACACGTTTCCAGCTATAGAGGCTGCATCCTCAACCCTAACAACAAGAGCAAGAAAAGCACCCGCCAACCCCGAAACCCCACACCCCCCCAACCTCCAAAACCACACCACCCACATTACTCATATTCCCAATCAAACTTCCCGCCTCTAATTTCCACCACCCCAGACCCCCTGCCTAAAATAGTAGCCCTCCCTAAACAAACCAAAACAATCCAGAACCAAAACTCAACACCCTGGACGACTGAAAGCTTCAACCATATGCAGACGATGATGTCGACCATCCTAGCCCTACTTACACAACAACAAAAATGACTCGATACCTCAAGATCGTTTACTGGAACGCTTGCAGCATACTCAGCAAGCGGGTCGAATTCGAGCAATTCTTGCTCCAACACTCTATTGATATCGCACTAGTAAACGAAACTTGGCTCAAACCTGGCAATCGACTACACTTCCCAAACTACACTACATACAGAAACGACAGAATAGGCAAAGCCGCCGGCGGCACTGCCATATTCATCAAACACACAATTCAACACAACTTGGCCCCGCGGCCGATCACCACAGGGATAGAACTGACATCGGTAGAAGTCTGGACTAACACTGGCACCCCACTCATCCTCCACGCAGTTTACAACCCACCGAAACAACACTTACTCACCACAGACTTGGACAAAATATTCAACACTAACAAAGCCACCATTGCCGCAGGCGACCTTAACGCCAAACATTCCAGATGGAACAGTCAAGCCACTAACAAAAATGGGAAAACTCTCCTAAGTTATTCCCAACTCTCAAACCCAAAAGTCTCCGTTACGGCCCCAGACGAACCCACAAGAATCCCCACTAACTTCAAAGGCAGACCTGATATCTTAGACATCGTTCTAACTCAAAATTTTCCAGGTGCGCAGTCCTTGACTGTAGTAAATGATCTCTCTTCCGACCATCACCCGGTCATACTAGAACTCACCAACACCCCCGTAACTATAAACCCCATCCTCCGCAGTACCATATCTTGGGAGAAATTCTCAACTCTCCTTCATCACACCGTCACTTACCCCCACTCGATTCACACCACCCAAGATATAGACTCTTCTATTAACGTACTCACTGACGAAATACAGTCAGCCCTTGAAGCCAGCACCACCAGCACACCCCACTCTCCCCTGCACCCGCAAGCTTTACCCCCCGACATTCGCGATCTTATTCGCCTTAAGAATAGAGCTAGGAAGGCATTCCAAAGGAACAAGGACCCAATCCTCAAACAGCGAATGAACAGACTTCAACAAGACGTTAAAAACGCCTTGTGGCAACTACGAAACGACAACTGGGATACCAAACTCAGAGCGCTAGAAGACGGACATAACGGTTTCTGGAAACTGTCAAAAATCTTCAGAAGCAACGGCAATAGGATCGACAGGATCAAAGTTGGAGACAAGTTTGTCTACTCCACCGCCGATAAAGCGGAAGCCCTAGCTGACAGTCTCCAGGACCAATTTTCTCTCTCAAACTCTAACCTGCAAAGCGACTTTTGCCAAATGGTTGAAAGCTCCGTCAATAGCTACCTCGAAAACCCAGCCCCAGTACCCATTGTCGCCACCTCGCCGCTTGAAGTCCTAAACATCATCAAAACCATCGCTGCCAAAAAGGCCCCTGGCCCTGACGGAATTTCCAACAAAGCTCTAAAAGAACTCCCTCAAAAAGCCATCGCTGCACTCACAGCTATACTAAATGCCACCAACAGAATCTGCTACTTTCCGAGTCAATGGAAACTCGCCAATGTCATTCTCATCAGAAAACCCTACTCGAACCCCTCCCTCGCAACAAGCTACCGACCCATCAGCTTACTATCCTCACTGAGTAAGATCCTGGAACGGATCTTAATCTCAAATCTCAATAGCGAGATCACAAAAATTGACCTTCTTCCCAAAACACAATTTGGCTTTAGACCCCAACATTCTGCCGTTCACCAGATTCACAGAGTCGTTGAAACCGTGATAGACGGCTTCGACCGCAACATGTCTACTGGAGCAATCTTCCTAGACATTTCCAAAGCCTTCGATAAAGTTTGGCACTCTGGCCTCCTTTACAAAATGATTGCTGCCAACATCACCCCCCACTCAATACGATCTATCGCATCCTTCCTAAGGGAAAGGAAATTTCAGGTCAAACTCAAGGACCACATATCAACCCAGCGAGGCATCTCCGCTGGGGTACCCCAAGGCTCCATCCTCGGCCCCACGCTATTCAACCTGTACACACACGACATACCCACTCCTACACATAGGTACACAAACATCGCACAGTATGCCGATGACACTGCCATCTTAGCGAGCTCCGTCAGCCCCAAGGGTGTCTCGCTCGCCCTCCAGAAGTACTCGGACCAACTGGTAGCGTGGTACGATAAATGGCTGATGAAAATCAACCCGGACAAAAGTCAGGCAATATTCTTCTCCAGACGTAAATATCGGTGCAAACCAGCCAAGCCAGTAATTATAAACGACCAACCAGTCAACTGGACCACGTCTACCCGCTACCTGGGGGTAATAATCGACCGCAAATTAACCTGGAAACCCCACATCACTAACGCGGTGCGTAGAGCTAGGGCAGTTGCGTCAAAGCTTTACCCACTATGCAAACCAAACAGCAAACTCTCACTTAAAAACAAGTGCTTGCTGTATAAATCCATCATCCGCCCACAAATCACGTACGCGAGCCCCGTGTGGGCTCACACTACCATCTCCAACAGATCCATACTCAGACTGCAGACAGTACAAAACAAATTCTTGCGTGCCGCGGGCAACTACGACTGGTACACAAGAAACACTATAATTCACAATGACCTAAACATTGACTACCTTGACAAACACGTACACAAACTTGCCGTAAACTACTTCAAGTCTCTCGGCAAGGTAGACAATCCCTTAATAAATTCCCTCAGCAAAACCAAACTAATAATTAACCAAAGGCCCATCGACATTCTGAAGATGGGTATAGGCTAAAATTAGCATCCATTTAACTAACCAGACTCAACCACCTCCAAACGGTCCATACCCGTTAACCACCCACTAACACACTAACCCCGACAGTATCCCACAGATGTTGCACTAATTTTGCTTAGTGTTCCAGATCGACAAACACTCCACAAGCGAGCAGCCGCCAGCCCGCACCACAAACATCACCGAGAGTCCGATCCCATACAACTCGTTCGATAGATAGGTTAAGGGAGTGTCACTACCCTATAAACTATCGTTAAAACGCAGCCACAAAGAAGTCGGAAGTTGAGTCGGACCACAGCTTTCTCTGAGAACTGTCGTTTCCTTTAGACTCCCATCTCTGCTGGTCTTTCCCTGTTCAGTCAAAGCCACCCACTTCACCCCACGTTACAATACACATAAATAAAAAAAGTCAAACATGAATAAAAAATAAAATAAAATATTACATTAAATTAAAAATGTCACAGGTACATAAAACAATAAAAAGTCAATACACAAAACAAAAAGGATGTAAAATAGTATATTTTTTTTTAAATGGTAATCTTTAAAACACTGTGGAGTGGTACTTACAAAATCCATGTGGAGTGGCACTTTACAGCTCTCACACATATAACTCGTTTCTTTCCGTAATTTATGTTTTGAACACACGCGACACCTTCTACTCAAAATTTTACCACCTTCACGGATATGAACAGGTTGATGTTCGATTGTTTTTGAAAGTCTATGGGCTGGATCAAAATGAGCAGCAGCATGTGTTGATGTTGACGGCTCATTTATGTTTAAATCTACTATTTCAGGTTCAATCCACGATTTTGCAAGTTCAACCATATAGTCGTGGAATTTTAGTTTTTTATCAGGGTTCAGATTTTGATAAACCTTGAATGAGTTTAATATAGCACAGTGTAATAAATAGAATGTCACTTTTTTTGTCCACTTCATTGTTTTACGGAAAATGGGATAATACGAAAGGTACTGGTCTGCTAAATCTACTCCACTCATATATAAGTTGTAGTCTATAATAC
This sequence comes from Arctopsyche grandis, assembly GCF_051622035.1. Classification (NCBI taxonomy): domain Eukaryota; kingdom Metazoa; phylum Arthropoda; class Insecta; order Trichoptera; family Hydropsychidae; genus Arctopsyche; species Arctopsyche grandis. The sequence continues at coordinate 35,211,845 of NC_135357.1, forward strand.
TCTTTGGTTTTATTATAGGGGTATTTGTTCTATAACTGATTTTCCCGGTCTCGGCCAGTGACGAGTTGTGAATTGTGGAAATCATCTTTATTTCTTTTTTTTATAATTTTTGCATTTCTCAAGTAAGATATCTCCTTTTCGTTGAAACGCAATTTGGTCTATTTCGAGTCGAACATTTTTTAAATATTCTGTGAGTCCTTGTGAGTCCATTCAAGATTGCCTCGCAATGTCCCACACATTCTAATTTTTTCTGAAATTAAATTTGTTGCAAGTTGAACACTATTATAAAAATATTCTGTGTACAAATGGTGCCATTTGCAAAAGCAAAATAGATCCATAAATTACATTGTATATTTCGTTTTAACCCTTGTCCTAGGTAAATAGAATGCATCATAAAAGAATCAGGGACTTCATTTCAGCTTTTTCTTGGGCTGGCAAAGATTGGTCAAATTGAATTTTTTTTCAAAAAATCTTTTTATATCGGAATAAAAATGGAAAATATTCTTTGAATACACCTTATTGAGTTATAAAATATGAAAAAAATAAGCTTATATTTGAAAAAATAATTTTTTTCTAAAAATCTTCACATGGTCAGCAAAAATCGACCATCGAACTGAGTCACTAAAAAACTATCAATTAACTTAATTTCTACCGACTGTCTTTTCACTTTATCTATGTACATACATACATACATATGTACGTAATAACAATAGATAAAGTTTTGTGATCATGTGAAAATCTTGATTTTGGGAAGGGGGCCCCTATCCTATATTTCTATATACATGGATGTGTCTAGATTAGGATTAGATTTTATATTCGGAAACTGTTTACAATTGTATATTTTAAATCTTACTATATCGTCGAAGTATAATCAAATGTTATTTTGAAAGTATTAAGTAAATTTAAATAGCTGGTTGATGATGAATCGTCCTATCAAAATTGTTTTAAGCAATTCAGTTTATATTATTCACGGAAATTTGTTTATTACCATTTTTATTTCAGTAGGTAGTTGTAACATAGGTATTGGTATATACATAATATTGACGTTGGAAATGGGCCCGGCAAAAGGGCCCACGTTGAAATGTTGAAACTTACATTTCGAGCCTAATACAAAAAGTTAACCAATCTTTGGGCTGTTAAAGCAGGTATTAGTTGTTTTTGTATATCGTAAGATATTTGTTTTGTTGAAATACCCAAACTTTAGGTCCCAAAGTGCAATATCCTATAAATTTTTACACACGTGAAATAGATAAAAAGTTATTTAATTTTACTGAGGGCCCATATTTTCTAACAGACAGTGGGGCCCACATGCCATCGGGCATATTCGCTTGTATGGCCAGTCCGCCACTGCTCATATATCGATCGGAATGTTTGTACTTTGAATAATTTTGGTGCGTCGTCTGGCATATTGCTATTATCAGAAAAATGCAAAAAGGTCAATATTTGCTTGAATCGATCTCTTGCCGTTTTTCTGAATATTGGCGTTTCGATGTATGGATTGGTGGACCAATTACTCGAAATAGAATATTTTCGAACTAGTCCCATAATTATGATTAACGCTAACATCTTCTTCATTTCTCCTATGGTTACGTCCGTCCATTTTTTACCATGCTCCGGAATGCTCATTTGTTGCATGATATCTATTTGTTTCCAGCACTATTTCCTCCAATAAGTCATTACCAATGTATAAGGCCGTGACTTCTTCGACGTTTTCCGGATTTTGAGGGAAAATTTTTAACTCCGGGATTTCCCTCAAATGCCTCATTATCTCGAACGGGATCCATTTGAGACCAATCCAGGGTAATTTCATCTTCCGAGTTACTTCATGACTAGTCACCGGAGCCTGAGGGGGCCGTGTATTGTTCAAAGGTTGTAAATGCATTGTTAAAGGTTTGCCGAACAATGGATAGCACTGTGACTATCCTACCTCTATTCATGACATATGCATTATGCGTGACCCACCTCGCATTGTCAAAAAATCAGAATCATCGTCACTCTCGTTATCATCAATATCGGATTGACGGTCTTCATATACTTCATTTATAAACGAATCTTCATCCATTTTGGGGTTTGTTAAAATAAAATAAAATTTAACAGCAAAAAGCTTCACAAAAATTGCACAACACTCGCGAGAACAAAATAAAATTTGTCCTTTCCCGGCGACTTTCAGCAGATAACTGAGGAAATAAATAAACGACCGAAAAAATGAAATAGTTTATGAAAGCAACCGAATACAATAGAAACTGATTTTTTCTGAAAATTCTTTGTTTAACAAATGTCGAGAAATACACTTTCAACGACAATAATATTGAGTGACGAATGGTTCACAAAATAATAAAACTGAATCTTCCGTCGTTTACCAATGGCGGCAACTTAAAATTAATAAAGGCGAGCGGAAATGGTCTGGGTCATTTAAAGGTAATCCATCAAAGGGAGAAATTTCGTACAAAAATATGCTGTATTGAAATACAACGTGCTTAGAAATGTGGCCGATAACATTTAGTTATCTATAAAATATTTAGAGACAAAAGTAAATGATATTGAATCACTTGAAACTTCAGTCGAATCTACGTGAAAACAATAGAGATGTACTTTTTACCGAAAGCTCTTGCAAAATAAAAAAAAAGTGTCTAATTTGTATGATCACGAGAAGTCCCCTAATAAATCAAGGGAAGTGCATACAAAAAAAAACTTTCTATTGAAGAAACTGCTCTCAAGTATAAAATAAAACGTCACTGGTAAAAACCAATAAACAATAATGAAGCGAGAGGACTTTGTTTGTACCCCTATTTTGTCGATGTTTATTTTACATTTGTACACCTTTTTTTTTCTTAGTAAAATCTCACCGAAAGTATCGAACCCATGCATTTGTCACGATTTGCCTATGATAAAAAAAAAGCCGCCGTCGCACTTGTGACGCTCTTTATGGCCCATAATTTATGGGGGTAATAAAGAAGTTTGAAAAGCAGTGTTAGTGTGTTGATAAAATATTATTTTTGCGTAATTATTAACGAAAAAATATAAGGTTGCGTGCCACGAGTTGCGAATCACTTACATTTCGCCAAAGCAATACGCGTACAATCCACGTTTGCAATACGATACTCGGACTGCGGTGATATTTGAATTAAATAAAAATACAATGAGAATTTTCTATGAGATATGTAATTACTAGAGGTAGGATAGTCACAGTGCTATCCATTGTTCGGCAAACCTTTAACAATGCATTTACAACCTTTGAACAATACACGGCCCCCTCAGGCTCCGGTGACTAGTAATTACTAAGAATCAATTGAAATCAATAAAAATCAATGAAAATTTAAAATAAACCAAAATCTATAGCACACGTTCTTAAAAAATTAAACTTTTTCTTTTTGTTCGATATGTCGGTGAAATTTAAAATAAATTCATTCATTTTTTTTCGAAATAATATTATATAAACCCTAATTGAGACATATTTTGTCTTAAAACAAAATATTATAGCGGGGAAATATTATGGGAAATTTCTTGTTTGGATAGCTTCCCAGAATCCAAAAGTCCCTTAATGGCCGCTTTTTCATCATCTGAGATATCTGAACCACCCATTTTTTCTTGAAAATCGATTTTTTATTTAATAAACACGGAATGAGAAATAATATTTGATAAAATAAATTTAACTCACCAGAAATATTCAAAGACAACACTGAGTGATATAAAATCACGAAAATCGGCAAATGATTTCGTGCAAAAACAATGTAGATGTGTTTTCTTCAGCCGACGCTCGAACACTGTTTTGACGATACAGTTGATACATTTCTTGCATAATGAAAAAAAAGGGTCCGATTTTTTTTGTATGGTCACCAGAAGTAACGAAATAAATTTAGGACTAATGGGTGCATTCAGTTGACGAGGGTGTTCTCAAATAGAAAAAAAAGTGAAAGTTTGCGAAAATGGCAAGAGTACCAAGTAATATGTCAGGGTACTGTTGATCAAAAATAAAATCATATTAAAATCTTCGAATGTTTTGTTAAACAAATGCCTTTTCGATGAACATTTGCTTTCGAAATTGTCCTTTTTCGTTATATAATGAACTTTAATATTTAATCGTTGCACGAATTAATTGCAATATATGATAGGAAGTGGCAGGCTGGTCAGTAGAATGTACTAATATGCAATTAAAAATATTAGTACTTATGAATAATTCCAATATTTCGGAAACTATCCCGACAGTTGTGATGTTTGGTAATAATTAGACACCGGACCCACAGCACGCCGTCCATTGTTCAATTGTTGTAAATGCTTTTTTAAAGGTTCGCTGAACCTTTTTTTTGCACTCTAGCTTTGTAAATAGAGCCAAACCGCCCCGATTCCTGGAAAAAGCACGGTCTGTATCCGTAGTCTAGTGATAATGATTGACCACCATTTTTTTTCAAAAATTTCCTTATGATGGATTCACTTTTTAAGCATATTTAGAAAACATCATACGACGGATAACACAATCCTCCAAAATTCCGCAAATATATAAGCTTGTGAAACCCCGTTTTTGGTTTTGCTAAAAGACTGGAAATACAGTCCTGACATTTTATTTTTGGTATTAATAATTTAACAACACACCCCGAGATGTAACCAATAATTTGCATTTGCGAAACCATGTCACAATCCAAGAATTGTGACGTAGTTTCACAATGTCCTATTTCAACAACGTTGTCATCATTTTCATCCTCAAAACGGTATTTTGAGGACGTTTGATTGATTTGTTGAATAGCTGATGTGCAATTCAAGATAGAACTAAGATCCTCATTTCATGGAAATTGAATACCTTTTGAGAATTATTCTAAGTGGTTAAGTAGCTTTTTGTATATTGCCTTAAATTGTCTGCTATTAGGATTATTATTGTGTCCTCCGTGCGATCTGATGTTTCCAAATAGTAATTCGATATGATCCTGGCTAAATTTATAAGTGGGAATGAATTTTAAACAGTTTTCATCTATTAAATTTTCATACAATTTGCATACAAAGCTTGAAAACTTTGTAAGTCCTAAAAATCCGGTTTTCTGATTGCTTTCTATTACGTTTTTAACGGTTTCAAAAATTTTAACCTGCACTAAACAATGGGTGCTTATACCCACGTTGTCTTAAATTTAGCGATTTTAAAATATCGAAAAGATTCATTTGAATAAATTTACAAGTAGCTTCATAATTCTTAAATAATGTTATTTGGGTTGCTAATTTGACTTTCATCTTCTGGTTTCTAAATAAAATATGACGTGACGTTAATTTATTATCTATGTCAGCGTTACCCAACCTGTGGTACGCGAAAAAAAATCAGTAATGGCGGACATGCAGAAATGAATGACTTACAATCATAAAAATAGAAATATATTTTATATGATTAATAAACATTATCTTAATTAGTCATCGTCGACGTCAATATGTACATTTGATGATCGAAATCTAGCAATCGATTTTGGAGTGCATTTTTAAATTTACCGCGATAGCGCTCCAATAAATAAATAGCTTGAATTTGACACCTGAGAACAACTCGATAATGATCTTTAATGTTGCAGATAAAATTGAAAGTATGATTAGGAAATTAGATTTTGGAATCCATGTTTCGAAAATGATCAAACTGGAGTATTTGAAACTTAATTTCATAATTACTTAATAACATAATTTCTTATCTGAAAACAAGAATAGTATGTCTCGGGATATATTTTATTTTATTTAATTGTCACAAATCAATACACACTCGCCATTACAGATTTGCTCCAATGCGACGGGTGTACGTTAACGAAATACACAATACATAAACAATCAGAAATCAGAAATACAGTAATACATACATATACAATCAGAATATATAGCATATAACAATTAATCAGAAATAATAAACTATGGATTATTGTTAGATTTTTTTGTATACAATTTTTATACATACAATAAATACGAAATTATAGAGATGTCGATAGAGATATCTATAAATTTCAGATTACTGTGTATAATTATTACAAATTATACACAGGCAGATTTTGTGACAACAGGATTAGATCTAATACCAATTTTCAGGAACCGTTTCAGCAATGATCAGATAAAATTGGCAAACTCTGATAGAGAAACGATCGATTTGGAGTCACAAAACCCCCAAATCTAACCAGCAGTGGCGAGGACTCGAACCTTTGACCTCAGTGATGCTAAATATATACGCTACCACTAAGCCAAACTGCTGGCTATGTACGTGAAAAAATAATTGAAAATTTAAAAGGGTTGAAATCGTCTTTTACGCAGTGCTTCCCCAAAACTTAAGAAGCAAACAATTGGATTTCAAACCCCATTGATAACACTGAGCAACAAAAAAAAAATACCAGAGCGGAGACTAGCCAATCCTAACTAAGTTTGACCCACTGAATTCGAATATGATAATGATTTTTGTTGGTTAGTGATCGTTTAAAAAATGTGCGATTTCTATAGTTTTTTTGGCTATTGCGGTCTAAAAATCTAGCATTGGATGTGCTCAAAGTGAGTATTGGAATCAATAGTCAGATGTTTTTCCTATTGATTGTTATTTTTTTTTGTTTTAAAATACTTATAATTAATTTTCTAGCGAATTTTAAAAGTTAAAAATGATTTTTTTTTTTTTACGGATTTTTTCTCCGTGCTATTTTGCGTTTATTTGGCTAGTTTTTTATTTCACCACATTCATAAGGATTGGTTTTCTAGTAAAGTCTCTGCTCTGGTAACTCAAAAACGTGATTTTTTGTTGCTCAGTGTAATTTATGAAATGGTGCTTACAAAATGTATGTTCGTCGAATACGGGTTTGTTGAATAGCAAGATACCGAACCACGAGGACACCTAATTTCATAATTGGTCAAATGTAAAATTTTTACGTTGCCGGATAGATGGCACTTTTGTACTAATAATTTCAAAATTATTTAAATCAAATGTGTAATATCGTTTTTGATGGTGAAGTATTTTTCCATATATCTATGTATCTAATATATAATTTCGAAAGAGACTTTGTAACTATTGTTGTTTCGCAGAAAAATAAATGAATATTCAAATAAATATTTAAAATATTTACTATGAGATTGGCCATGTTTAAGCTGTTTGTATTACAAATAACACTAGTTATAGATTGATTAGTCTCCGCTCTGATAATTTATTTTTTTGCTCGTGCTATTATACATTGATGATGATATAAATACATACGTATATTTTCGTTTGGGTTGACTAATTTTATATTTTTATTTATCAGCATCCATTTCGTAAATAAATACGACAAAAAATTTTAATTGCAGTAGTGAAAATATTGTCATGACCGAGCAGACGCTCAAAAATATTGGTGGCCCTGAAAAGGGCCGTTTGATTGTAAGGAACAGACTCGTTTATCGTTTAAGCTTTCTTTTCGGTTTTCTTGGGCAACAAGACAGCTTGGATGTTGGGCAGGACGCCTCCTTGAGCGATTGTCACTCCAGAGAGCAATTTGTTCAACTCCTCGTCGTTGCGGATGGCCAGTTGGAGATGGCGGGGGATGATTCTGGTCTTCTTGTTGTCGCGAGCGGCGTTTCCGGCCAACTCGAGGACTTCAGCGGCCAAATATTCCATGACGGCGGCCAAGTAGACGGGGGCTCCGGCTCCCACGCGCTCCGCGTAATTGCCTTTCCTCAGCAGACGATGGATCCTGCCCACGGGGAACTGCAGACCAGCTCGGCTGGAGCGCGACTTTGCCTTTCCCTTCACCTTGCCTCCTTTACCACGGCCGGACATGACGAGTTGAAGGTGTGTAGCGACGGAGTGAAAGCGAGCACGGTGCGGACTAGCGCACGGTGCGAGAGACGGCGAGCGAATGACAAAAATTTGTTTATACCCGTATTTATGAACACGACCACAACGTTCACGCTGTTGCGCAATACAGACACATCTGCCGTCGACGCGGAGGGGCGAAGTAGCCACAAGGAAATTTTAGCAGTTTGAAATTCATTCTGAAGCGTCCTCTCGTAACGACAGCATCCCTTTGGATCACTGCGATACACGATGCCACCCAAGGGGAGTGGAAAAGCCGCGAAGAAATCTGGCGGCAAAGCCCAGAAGAACATCTCGAAGGGGGATGGAAAGAAGAAGAACAAGCGCAGGAGGAAGGAGAGTTACGCCATCTACATCTACAAGGTGTTGAAGCAGGTGCACCCCGACACCGGCATCTCGTCGAAGGCGATGAGCATCATGAACAGCTTCGTCAACGACATCTTCGAACGCATCGCAGCCGAGGCTTCTCGTCTCGCCCACTACAACAAGCGCTCCACCATCACTTCTCGGGAAATTCAGACCGCAGTCCGTCTCCTGCTTCCAGGAGAGTTGGCCAAGCACGCCGTCTCTGAAGGCACCAAAGCCGTCACCAAATACACCAGCTCCAAGTAGACGCCAACGTCCTATCGTTGAAGAACATGAAAAGGCCCTTTTCAGGGCCACCAATACTCTTTACAAATAAAAATTTGGTTTAAAATTAACAGTTTCATCATTTGCATATTGGTAATTTTTTACTGCACTTTGGGTGTCATCTTTTATTCTAATGGATTAACAACTAGCGATTAGCAGTCCCAACTACCTACTTTTTTTGTTGTGTTATATTTTTTCGTACCTGCTATTTTAAAATGTCATTGCCTACTCAGTCCTAATAAGTAGTTTTATGACCGCTTCTCATAATTCTACCTTTTTTTGCATCCCCTGTGCTGTTACCTTTTTCTACATACTTCCTTTTAGCTTCACTTATTTTAAGTGTACAATATTTTTTTGCAGTTTGCCACTGATGTTTCGCATATATTGTGATCAACATGATAATAAACCACCGCAATTATTTTAGCTATTACCTCAAAGTACTTTGCACTTCTTCGAACATAAGCACTTTTTACTTCAATTTCAAGGGTCCCCTGCGAAACATCAATTCCTTTTCTGTGCGTCTTGTCGGCTTGGTACTAGGCAAACATGAAAAATGTTTAATTTTTTGAAATGAATAAAATACGTGTGCATGTGACTAATAATAATTAATCGATAAATTGGAAACAGAGTTCATTTAACGAAAAACCTGGCCAAACCGCAATAACACATTCGGGATGTTACACCAAAATTATTGTTGACTACAATAATAAGACTGTCGACATGAAATATGCTACGACTCTCATAGTTTATTTGAATCCTTTTTAAAATGGAAAATGAAAGTTTGCGAACTACTGCTACTAATAAAGACTGCGATTTACTGCTACTAATAAAGACTGTTGACGTCAAACGTGCTACGTCGCACATAACATATTTGAATCCTTTTTATTGGTGTTAAATGGAAAATGAAACAAACTCCCCCGTGAATGCATATGCACATATACCATGAACAAATTCCAAAAAAACCTAGCCTTTTGATGATGTCAAAATTGAATTTGAATCCTTTTTGAAATGGAAAATGAAAGTTTGCGAAACAAATCCCCCCCGTGAATGCATATGTACATATACCACGGACAAATTCTAAAAAAACGTTGCGTTTTGATGATGTCAAAATATTAACCAACTTTATGTAAAAGAGTTTGGTAGCCCTGAAAAGGGCTTTTTAAATTGAGTTTTACGTCAATAGGCGATGGTGGTAGTAAAGCGAGATTACTTCTTAGCGGCCGTCCTCTTGATGGCCTTGCTCTTGGCGGCGACTCCGGCCTTCTTGGGTTTGGGCGCTTTGGGTTTCTTTGTTGGGGGCTTTGTGGTGGTCTTGGCCTTAGTGGGGGTTTTAGACTTGGCGGCCTTCTTAGCCGGAGAAGCGGCGGCAGTCGTTTTCTTGGCAGCGGCTTTCTTGGGCTTGACTGCAGCGGCTGTAGTTTTCTTAGCTGCGGCGGGTTTGCGCTTCTGCACGCGTCCGGCTGCCTTGGCGGGGCTCTTAGCGGCGGCTGCGACTTTCTTGGGGGCGGCTTTGATCTTCTTAGCGGCGGGGGCGCCCTTCGCTTTGGCCTCCAGTTTGAAACTTCCAGCAGCGCCTTTGCCTTTGGTGCGAACCAGAGTGCCAGAGTCGACCGCGCCCTTCAGGTACTTTCTGATGAAAGGAGCCAGTTTGTCGGCGTCCACCTTGTAGTTGGCCGAAATGAACTTCTTGATGGCCTGGAGTGAGGATCCACCCCTTTCCTTGAGATCCGAGATAGCGTTGTTGACCATTTCCGAGGTCTTGGGATGAGTGGGCTTCTTCTGAGGCTTCTTGACGGCTGCGACTTTGGACTTCTTGGCCGGAGTCGTCGGTAGAGGAGAGGCTGCGACTGGAGATGCGGTGTCTGCCATCTTAGTTCTTCCCAGTTTGAGGATTGAAGAGAGAGTTTGAGAACGAGCGTTTCGAGTCGAGACGCGAGTGAATTTAATCGTTGCACGATCGGGGCATTGAGCGCTCGACGGAGCTCGCCGAACTTACGCGTTCGCTCTGTTCAGATTCTTCATCAAATCGTTCTCATTTCTGCTTCGCCTTGTCCCAAAATCTAGGTTTACTTAAAAAACTGCGCAATTTAATCGTTGCGTTGAAAACGGCAATCGTTTATAAGGGTTTTATCATCGTAAAAAGCTAAAATCTGTTGTTTAATTCGCATCAGCTTGAAATCAATGACTGATTCAATTTCAGAATGCATCCGCATCGTCACGCGGAGTGTCATTAAATGTGGAATAAATACACAATTTAAATGTTTACAACTGTTTTTACTGTCTAATATCGTTCTTAAATATTTAGATAAATGTCCAAAAGCTATTTCAAGTGTATAATTAACGTAATAAAGTAATGAGATGAAATTGAAACCACCAATCGTAACACACAGAACAGTCACTTCAGTCTTCGATACTCGACAATACAAATTATCATTTCTGCTTCGCTTAGTCCCAAAATTGCCAATTTTCTAAAAAAGTATTCAAATGAATCGATGTATTTAAAACAGCAATCGTAAATTAGGATTATATCGTCTTAAAATACTAAAATTCTTTATATAATTCACGTTAGCACACGAGCAATGACAAATTCAATTTAAGAATGAGTCCACACCGTCACGTAGAGCGTCGTTAAAAATGAAATATTAATGTATTTTAATAGTTTACATCTGTAATCAATGTCGAATATTATTTTTAAACATTTTTACAATAATATAAAAGTCATCTTTAATACATTAATATGTTAATAAATGAATTAGATGATATTGAAACAAACAATCGTAACACAGATCGATCTATAATCTCTATTATCAATTGACGCCTTTAATCTTTTCCTTTATCTAAAAACATCATTTATTAATTCTTAGTGCTTATATATATAAATTATAAACTAAATTATTATTGAAAATTTGGAAGATTCTTTAAAATATTTCCGATTAATGACATCGATTTGACTTTACTTATATTTTAAAACAAGAGTGATTCAAATGGCGTGCAGATTTTAAATGTTTAAAATTTATCCGAGTGTCCTTCCATAACTTTCAAAAACATACTTTGTAACGAATTTAATTTTGAACTTGGAAATCCTAAATCACTGCTATACCATTTAATAATTGATATAAGTCTGCGGAAAACAGCCAATGTAGTAATAATTGATATAAGTCTGCGGAAAACAGCCAATGTAGTAAGTTATATTGGGTTACATCCAAATTTATATTCTACATACAGCAGGTATATATTTAGCATCACTGAGGTCATAGGTTCGTGTCCTCGCCACTGCTGGTTAGATTTGGGGGTTTTGTGACTCCAAATCGATCGTTTCTCTATCAGAGTTTGCCAATTTTATCTGATCATTGCTGAAACGGTTCCTGAAAATTGGTATTAAAAAATCTAATCCTGTTGTCACAAAAATCTGCCTGTGTATAATTTGTATTAATTATACACAGTAATCTGAAATCCATAGATGTCACTATGATTATTATTTCTGATTAATTGTTATATTCTATATATTCTGATTCTATATGTATGTATTACTGTATTTCTGATTTCTGATTGTTTATGTATTTCATTAACGTACACCCGTCGCATTGGAGCTAATCTGTAATGGCGAGTGTGTATTGATTGTGACAATAAAATAAAATAAAATACATGGACCAATTTTATTTTGTAATATAGCCAGAGATACGCCGGCAGGCGTTGTATTCTTATATAAAAAAATAAATAAAAATACTATCCACTAAACCTTTCCAGGTAGCATTGAAAAAAAATGCATTGAACATGGGTCGTGTAAACCATGTCAATGTTTTTAAATACTGTTTTACACCGGAAATTTTAAATTTATAACCATAGCAGAATTGTTAAGTATTTTAGATTGTGGATTGGTATTTAGATTGTGCTTGTGGTTAATATTTTTAATGATAATTCCTCTGAGTTCAATCCATGCCTATCGATCTAGAGAATTATCTAGGATTCGATTCATATTTTAGATTGTGAACATTACATTTTAAAAACAATGAAGATGGAACTAGTTTTGGAAAAATACATTCATTAATAGACTTTTTTTGTTTATTTTATATTGTTGATATATTAGAGTCAAAACACATCTTTAAAAAACTCGAAATCTTCAACGATAATTATCTAGGGTAAAGATCTAGGGTTTGTTTGTGGATTAGCTACAATATTTATACCTGCTTTTTATTGGATTTCTAAATAATTTTACTTGGAAATGTTGGCGAAATTTTTAGCGTGGCGGGCTTTCAACAGAAAAGACGTCAGCACTTTAAGGGTTAATAAATGATCTTAAATGGCCAACATGCTATTTATTTATGTAAATAGTCGGTCAATGGGGGAATCAAATCCAGGAAGATAAAGAAAATTCAACGTTTTATTGTGTTCTTTTTTAACCCACCTACATACATATATATGTATGATGCAGGGTTTGTTGACATTCTTCCGACCTTTTTATGTGACACAACTTTAAATACACGAAACTTCATCGAATAATTCGCCAAGGATCAGGAAAATTTTAGAATATAAATAGACGCGAATGACGCATAAACGAAAGAATATGCTAAAATGAAATTGAGATGTTATTCGTTCATCAATAAGTTAACAGACAAGGTCATTATAATCCTAATGAATTAATTTATTTACTGATATATCGCTTATAGGGTAAATGTACGCAAGGTAGCAGCTTGATAAATTCTATTAAGTGTAATTTGTTATGCAAATATCAAATACGTAACTCAGAACCGAAAACTTTGTAAATGGTTTGGTGGCCCTGAAAAGGGCCTTTTTTTGTTTACGATGTCAATTCATTTATTTGTTTAACCGCCGAATCCGTAGAGGGTGCGTCCTTGTCTCTTGAGAGCGTAGACCACGTCCATGGCAGTGACGGTCTTGCGCTTGGCGTGCTCGGTGTAGGTGACGGCATCCCTGATCACGTTTTCTAGGAACACCTTGAGAACGCCTCGGGTCTCTTCGTAGATCAGACCCGAGATACGCTTGACTCCTCCACGGCGGGCGAGACGTCTGATGGCGGGTTTGGTGATGCCCTGGATGTTGTCTCGCAACACCTTCCTGTGACGTTTAGCGCCTCCTTTTCCCAACCCCTTTCCTCCCTTTCCGCGACCAGTCATCTTGAATCAGTGAAGTGTCGGTCGAACGAGAGTGAGAGCTAGACAGGCGTCCGAACAGGACGAACTCTGGCGAGCGAATGAGTCTCAAGTAGTTGTGGCTGCGTTTTAACGATAGTTTATAGGGAGTGCCACTCCCTTAACCTATCCATCGAACGTGTTGTATGGGATCGGACTCTCGGTGATGTTTGTGGTGCGGGCTGGCGGCTGCTCGCTTGTGGGGTGTTTGTCGATCTGGAACACTAAGCAAAATTAGTGCAACATCTGTGGGATACTGTCGGGGTTAGTGTGTTAGTGGGTGGTTAGCGGGTATGGACCGTTTGGAGGTGGTTGAGTCTGGTTAATTAAATTGGGTGCTATTTTAGCCTATACCCATCTTCAGAATGTCGATGGGTCTTTGATTGGACGTGAGTTTGGTCACACTGAGGGAATTGATCAGGGGATTGTCTATTTTGCCGAGAGACTTGAAGTAGTTCACGGCAAGTTTGTGTATGTGTTTGTCGAGGTAGTCAATGCTTAGGTCATTGTGAATTATAGTGTTTCTTGTGTACCAGTCGTAGTTGCCCGTGGCTCGCAAGAATTTGTTTTGAATTGTCTGTAGTCTGAGTATGGATCTGTTGGAGATGGTAGTGTGAGCCCACACGGGGCTCGCGTACGTGATTTGTGGGCGGATGATGGATTTATACAGCAAGCACTTGTTTTTAAGCGAGAGCTTGCTGTTTGGTTTGCATAGTGGGTAAAGCTTTGACGCAACTGCCCTAGCTTTACGCACCGCGTTAGTGATGTGGGGTCTCCAGGTTAATTTGCGGTCGATTATTACCCCCAGGTAGCGGGTAGACGTGGTCCAGTTGACTGGTTTGTCGTTTATAATGACTGGCTTGGCTGGTTTGCACCGTTTTTTACGTCTGGAGAAGAATATTGCCTGACTTTTATCCGGGTTGATTTTCATCAGCCATTTATCGTACCACGCTACCAGTTGGTCCGAGTACTTCTGGAGGGCGAGCGAGACTCCCTTGGGGCCGACGGAGCTCGCTAAGATGGCCGTGTCGTCGGCGTACTGTGCGATGTTTGTGTACCTATGTGTAGGAGTGGGTATGTCGTGTGTGTAAAGGTTGAATAGCGTGGGGCCGAGGATGGAGCCTTGGGGTACCCCAGCGGAGATGCCTCGCTGAGTTGATATGCGGTCCTTGAGTTTGACCTGAAATCTCCTTTCTCTTAGGAAGGATGCGGTAGAACGTATTGAGTGGGGGGTGATGTTGGCGGCAATCATTTTGTAAAGGAGGCCAGAGTGCCAGACTTTATCGAAGGCTTTGGAAATGTCTAGGAAGATTGCTCCAGTAGACATGTTGTGGTCGAAACCGTCTATAACGGTTTCAACAACTCTGTGAATCTGGTGAACGGCAGAGTGTTGGGGTCTGAAGCCAAATTGTGTTTTGGGAAGAAGGTCAATATTTGCGATTTCGCTGTTGAGATTTGAGATTAAGATCCGTTCCAGGATCTTACTCAGTGAGGATAGCAAGCTGATGGGTCGGTAACTTGTTGCGAGGGAGGGGTTCGAGTAGGGTTTTCTGATGAGAATGACATTGGCGAGTTTCCATTGACTCGGAAAGTAGCAGATTCTGTTGGTGGCATTTAGTATTGCCGTGAGTGCAGCGATGGCTTTTTGAGGGAGTTCTTTTAGAGCTTTGTTGGAAATTCCGTCAGGGCCAGGGGCCTTTTTGGCGGCGATAGTTTTGATGATGTTTAGGACTTCAAGCGGCGAAGTGGCGACAATGGGTACTGGGGCTGGGTTTTCGAGGTAGCTGTTGACGGAGCTTTCAACCATTTGGCAAAAGTCACTTTGCAGGTTGAAGTTTGAGAGAGAGAATTGGTCCTGGAGACTGTCGGCTAGGGCTTCCGCTTTATCGGCGGTGGAGTAGACGAACTTATCTCCAACTTTGATCCTGTCGATCCTGTTGCCGTTGCTTCTGAAGATTTTTGACAGTTTCCAGAAACCGTTATGTCCGTCTTCTAGCGCTCTGAGTTTGGTATCCCAGTTGTCGTTTCGTAGTTGCCACAAGGCATTTTTAACGTCTTGTTGAAGTCTGTTCATTCGCTGTTTGAGGATTGGGTCCTTGTACCTTTGGAATGCCTTCCTAGCTCTATTCTTAAGGCGAATAAGATCGCGAATGTCGGGGGGTAAAGCTTGCGGGTGCAAAGGGGAGTGGGGTGTGGTGGTGGTGCTGGCGTCTAAGGCTGACTGTATTTCATCCGTGAGTATGTTAATAGCGGAGTCTATTTCTTGGGTGGTGTGAATTGAGTGGGGGTAAGTGACGGTGTGATGAAGGAGAGTTGAGAATTTCTCCCAAGATATGGTACTTCGGAGGATGGGGTTTATAGTTACGGGTGTGTTGGTGAGTTCTAGTATGACCGGGTGATGGTCGGAAGAAAGATCATTTACTACAGTCAGGGACTGCGCGCCCGGAAAATTTTGAGTTAGAACGATGTCTAAGATATCGGGTCTGCCTTTGAAGTTAATGGGGATTCTTGTGGGTTCGTCTGGGGCCGTGACGGAAACTTTTGGGTTTGAAAGTTGGGAGTAACTTAAAAGAATTTTTCCATTATTGTTAGTGGCTTGACTGTTCCATCTGGAATGTTTGGCGTTAAGGTCGCCTGCGGCAATGGTGGCTTTGTTGGTGTTGAATATTTTGTCCAAGTCTGTGGTGAGTAAGTGTTGTTTTGGTGGGTTGTATACTGCGTGGAGGATGAGTGGGGTGCCAGTGTTAGTCCAAACTTCTACCGACGTCAGTTCTATCCCTGTGGTGATCGGCCGCGGGGCCAAGTTGTGTTGAATTGTGTGTTTGATGAATATGGCAGTGCCGCCGGCGGCTTTGCCTATTCTGTCGTTTCTGTATGTGGTGTAGTTTGGGAAGTTTAGTCGATTGCCAGGTTTGAGCCAAGTTTCGTTTACTAGTGCGATATCAATGGAGTGTTGGAGCAAGAATTGCTCGAATTCGACACGCTTGCTGAGTATGCTGCAGGCGTTCCAGTAAACGATCTTGAGGTAGCAAGTCATTTTTTATGTTGGTGGGTGAGCATGAGCAGGATGGCATTTATCGAGTCAATGGACTGTTCGATTTTGCTCATCCGATTTGAAAGGTCTTGGTTTGGGTTCCAGCTAGTGTTGATGTTGGGTTGTTGGGTGGGAGGGGTTAGGGGAGGGAAATTTGAGTTTTCGTGTCTATATTGCGGTACGTTGGTCTTCGTTGGTTGGGGGTGGGAGGGGTTGGGGTTTCGGGGTTGGCGGGAGTTCTTCCTGCTTTTGTTGTTGGGATTTGAAGGGCAGCCTCTGTAGCTGGAAACGTGAGGGCCTCTGCAGCTGGTGCAAGTTGGAGTGGAGGTTGTTGACACACAGTCAGTGGTCAAATGGGGTCCTGCACATTTGATGCACAGGGGGGCGACATGGCAGTTGTAGGAGCCGTGACCGAAGCCTTGGCAGCGGTGACACTGCGGTACAGTATCACCACGGCGAAGTGATTCGGTGCGAACCAGTTGGCCGAAGATGCTGGAGAGGTTGAACAACCTCTTCCCCTCTTCGTCACGTGTGGTTTCGACAGTGAACATGGGCATGTCGCGCTTGTCACGTCGTGATTTCATGACGGTGGCTTTACTGGCTTTGTAGCCAAGATCGGCCAACTCGGCGAGGACTTCTGACTCGGAATAGTTGGGGCTAATGCCTCTAATGACCAGTTTGAGCGGTTTGTCTTCCGTTAGAGGGTGGGCATAGAATTGGAATTGTTCATCTTGGAGCATTTTTGTGATTTGGCGGTAATCATCGATGGTGCATGGTGTGATTTTGACTCTGTTTTCAGAGTAGACGGCTGTGAATTTGAGGTTACGTCCGTCGAGTTTCCTTTGAACTACCTTGTAGTCCGATGGCAACCTTAGAAAGATTGGAGCAACTTTAGGTTTGGGAAGCACATCCGAAACGGTGTTTCTGGATGGGTGAGCGGGGCTTGTGGTCTGGGGGGGTGTACGAATTTGAGGCGTGTTTGCCGACGGTGTGCTGAGGGCCGCTTGTTGGGTGGGTGTGTTGTGAATTGGACGCTTCTGAATATGTTTCCGATTTCGGATGATGCCAACAGGGAAGGAGTATTCCTCTGGTTGTGGTGCAGGTGTTTGTGTAGGTGCAGGTGTTTGGGTAGGTGTGGGTGATTGTGTAGGTGTGGGTGGTTGTGTGGGTTCAGGTGCGGCTGCTGATGCGGGTGGGGACTTGGCAGCGGAAGTAACCTCCATTTTGTTAGACTGCACGGATTCGGAATCGGAGTCGAAGTCGGATTCCGCAAGTGCCGCGTATCTGTTGCTGGTGGGTGGGGGCGACTGTAATTGTGTGTGTGTGGTGTTGAGTGGGCTCGTCATTCTACGCTTACCGTTTTTGCGTGGTGACGTCTGAGGGGATGTGGCCATATCCTTCGTCTTTGTGGTCGTCGTTGTCGACTGAGCCTGCGACATGTTTGACGCGAGGTTTCCCAGTTGGGCGGAGTGGGCTGCTTGGTCAGCTGCTCGTTGGGCTGCGTGAGTCGCGATTAACTTTTTGAGGGAAGCGTTTTCTTCCCTCATTTCTTGGTACGCCTTCACGAGTTTTTTAAAGTCATGTTCCGTGAATTTATGCGTTTTAGCGCTAGTGTCACTGCCACCACGGCCATCGCGCCGCACACTGGCCATCTTGTGGGTGGGTTTTTTGTTTGTTGTGTCACTGTCACTTGTCGCTTGTCACTGTCACTATCACTTTTGTTTATTTGGCTGTTGCTAGGACAGCTTCTCATTCCCAGAGGGACGCGTTCGGAGAGTCGAGCGGTAGTTACATCGTGGTTTCGGCGACGCAGCTGTTATAGACAGCTGTTTGTAGCGCGGGTAACGACAACGACTGCGCGGCGGGACACGTCCGAGCACTGCGGGCGCTGGGCGCGAACTCTATAATGAGTCTCAACAAGAAAACGCCCGTATTTATACTTTCGGCGGCAGTGACTCATTATCACCAATTTTCCCAATAAATGCATACGATGCCAACAGAAACTTGCGACGAGGAATAGTAATATTTATTACATTTTATATGTGAATTAATCAAAATTATAAGATAAAAAAATCAATCGGGATTTCACTAGTTTTCAAACACGTTCAGTGCTTCTCAACGTGGTCGAATTTTTTCAACTAATTAATTTATTATTTAGAAACAAATGTAGATTTTCTTCTTTGTGGCTACGTTTTATCGATAGTTTTCTAGAGTAGTGACACTCCCTTGACCTATCTATCTAACGTGTTATATGGTATCGGACTCTCGGTGATGTTGAATGTAGATTTTGTTTTTACAAACCTCTTATATATTTCACTTCGCTCATGGTCGAACAAGATATGTGTATTATTTATTTATATAATTTTAGCTATTTACATAGATAATTATATCCTACATTATTCCGATAGATTTGAAACTTTGCCCTTTTTCGCGTTTTTATCTACAATAGATATCCAAATCAATACCGCCAATACGATGGTGAAAAATAATCGTAATCGGGACGCTTAACTCTTTGGGTGCTGACGTCTTTTCTGTTGAAAGCCCACCATGCTGAAAATTTCGCCAACATTTGCATCTAGATCTATTTAGAAATCCAATAGAAAGCAGGCAGTAGTGTCACCCCAATTTTGGAACAACGGGTTTCCAAATTTTTTTCAATTTATATATATATTTCAAAAAAGGTCTTTTCTCTTTACCTGCTATGTAATCGACTGTGACCTTTTCGAATTTGTAACCGTTCAAAACAATTTTCAAGATTTGTATAGTTTTTGAAAAAATTATATGAATTTTTAAATTTCTAACGGGTTTCCGGAATCTTTTAATTTTTAACAACGGGTTTCAGGAAACCATTAAGGTGACAGGTAAGGTGTAAGCAGGTATAAAAACCCAAAATCACCACTCAAAATAACTATCGCCGACGATTTCGAGATTTGTAAAGGTGTGTTTAGACTCTCTAATATATCTTGCTACAATATAAAATAAACAGAAGAAGTCTATTGATGAATGTGTTGTTCCAAAACTAGTTGCATCTTCTTAATTGTAGTTAAAATGTAATGCTCACAATCCACATATGTGCCAAGGCACAATCTAAAATACTCAGCAGTTAGGGATTTTCATCGAGAAATTCTGATATAGTTATAAATGTAGAAATTCCGGTCTAAACCAGTCTTTATAAACATTGACACGGATTACACGACCCATGTTCAATACTACCTGGAAAGGCTTTTAGCGGTAAGTATTCTTATTTATTTTTTATATACTCAAAAAACAGCCTATCGGCGTATATTTCAAGCTTATGGACTTGTTGGAAAAACGCCAATCGGCGTTGCTCAACATTCAAAGGGTTAATACGAATCGAAAAAAAAAGTTTAATTGTAACATCTAGGATATAAAATGTTTATATTTAATATCTAAGCAGGTACTATATTAAGTTCATATGTTAAAATATAAATATATTTTATTATTGAATGCAAAATAAATTCTGCATCATGTATCTTCTCAGTTTGAGAGCAACTGTAAAAACGCACCAGGTGGTAGCGTTTGCCGCCCAAACTGACCAATCACAGCACTCGCATATGCTATAAATATTTGTGCAATGCGGCCGAGACCGCATTCTACGTGCGTCTTTCGCTCGGACAAGACGTTCTTCAGCACACTTGACAATGGCCCGTACCAAGCAGACTGCCCGTAAATCCACCGGAGGAAAGGCTCCCCGCAAACAACTGGCCACGAAAGCCGCCCGCAAGAGTGCGCCCGCCACCGGAGGAGTGAAGAAGCCCCATCGTTATCGGCCCGGAACTGTCGCGCTCCGAGAGATCCGTCGCTACCAGAAGAGCACTGAACTGCTCATCCGCAAACTGCCTTTCCAGCGCCTGGTTCGTGAGATCGCCCAAGACTTCAAGACCGACTTGCGTTTCCAGAGCTCTGCCGTTATGGCCCTCCAGGAAGCTAGCGAGGCTTACCTCGTCGGTCTCTTTGAAGATACCAACTTGTGCGCAATCCACGCCAAGCGCGTCACCATCATGCCCAAAGACATCCAATTGGCCAGACGTATCCGCGGAGAACGCGCCTAAATATCTACTGACCTACTATTAAACAAAACGGCCCTTTTCAGGGCCACAAACAATATATTTCGGATTTATTTCTCATGATTTACGAATATAGTTTTCAGTCGCGATTTTCTAATCTGAACGGCCATACAAAAACTCGGGAACTAGACAGTCACGTCTCGGCACCTTCATCACATATAATACGTATGTTTTTAGCAGGGTGGGGATCAACGTATGAAATAATGAATAAATCAGTAAGTATCTACGTTCATAGTGTGTATGAATTTCGCATTCAAATCAATCTAATGAAGTAGGCGCCGTTGGAATTAGTCTGTTTTTCGCAGTAACATCCGAATTCGTGTTTTCCATATGAGCGTCTCATTGAAGTTAGTGATTTTGATGAAATATAAATTTATTAGTGGATTTTAGTTCAACAAAATTGGAGACTAGTTGGCATGTACTATTAATTATAGAACATCTTAAAAAAGGAGTCGGTGCATTTTTATTTACAACTTCGATTCCATAGCTCTTCGTTTTATTACAAGCCTCAGCTTGGTTTCGCTTTTTAGCGTCTATTTTTTCTTTATTTTAAATACAACATATTTACATATAATTTAGAATTAAGATGAAAGTATTACAAATCATGATAATTTAAAAGAAGCTAATAAATAGCCTTGTAAAAATTAGGAAAATAAAGACAATCGGAAAAACGTGAAATTTAAATTAACACTATGCTTGAACACTTTAGACAGACAAACTACGATGACAGTTGCCAGTATATCATAACTTATGATTCATAAGGTTCTAAATTACTTTTTATATTTTCTAAATTATTTGAAGAGTGGTATTCATATATCTCTAAGCGTTGAGTCTGTGATTATTGAAAAGATGTTAAATAATAACCATTTATGCAATTTTTGAACCGGCCACAAATGCATTAAATTATTTTAATGAATTACAAAAAAATGGTTGTGATCAAGACCCGAGGTATTGGGATTTTAGTAAAATATGATACCAGTTGTATGGTTCCTGTAACGAACCACGTAACTCGTTCAAGCACCATTTCTTCTAAATTATTTCCATAATGAACGGGTAAAACGGATATGTGATCTTATTATATGTTTATTGATATACATTTGATTGGATTGACTAATTTTAAATTTTTATTTTATCAGCATCCATTTGGATATTTGACGATTTTAACAATATTCCCATCCATTTCGAATTCAATACAATTTTTGAATTGCAGTAACGAAAATATTGTCATGACCGAACAGACGTTTAAAAATATTGGTGGCCCTGAAAACGGCCGTTTTTGATGTAGATAACAGACTTGCTAATCGTTTATGCCTTCTTTTCGGTCTTCTTGGGCAACAAGACAGCTTGGATATTGGGCAGGACGCCTCCTTGAGCGATGGTCACTCCAGAGAGCAATTTGTTCAACTCCTCGTCGTTGCGGATGGCCAGTTGGAGATGGCGGGGGATGATTCTGGTCTTCTTGTTGTCACGAGCGGCGTTTCCGGCCAACTCGAGGACTTCAGCAGCCAAATATTCCATGACGGCGGCCAAGTAGACGGGGGCTCCGGCTCCCACGCGCTCCGCGTAATTGCCTTTCCTCAGCAGACGATGGATCCTGCCCACGGGGAACTGCAGACCAGCTCGGCTGGAGCGCGACTTTGCCTTTCCCTTCACCTTGCCTCCTTTTCCACGGCCGGACATGACGAGTTGGAGTTGTGTGTAGCGACGGAGTGAAAGCGAGCACGGTGCGGACTAGCGCACGGTGCGAGAGACGGCGAGCGAATGACAAAAATTTGGATCCGCCTGTATTTATAAACGCAGCCGCAATGTACATGCGGTTGCACAATAGGGAGACCATCTGCTGTCGACGCGGAGGGGCGAAGTCACGACAAGGAAATTTTAGCAATTTAAAATTCATTCTGAAGCATTCTCTCGTATCTACAGCGTCCCCTTGGATCACTGCGATACACGATGCCTCCCAAGACTAGTGGAAAGGCCGCCAAGAAATCTGGGGGCAAGGCCCAGAAGAACATCTCCAAGGGGGATGGAAAGAAGAAGAACAAGCGCAGGAGGAAGGAGAGCTACGCCATCTACATCTACAAGGTGTTGAAGCAGGTGCACCCCGACACCGGCATCTCGTCGAAGGCGATGAGCATCATGAACAGCTTCGTCAACGACATCTTCGAACGCATCGCAGCCGAGGCTTCTCGTCTCGCCCACTATAACAAGCGCTCCACCATCACTTCTCGGGAAATCCAGACCGCAGTCCGTCTCCTGCTTCCAGGAGAGTTGGCCAAGCACGCCGTCTCTGAAGGCACCAAAGCCGTCACCAAATACACCAGCTCCAAGTAGACGCCAACGTCCTAGCGTTGAAGAACATCAAAAGGCCCTTTTCAGGGCCACCAATACTCTTTACAAATAAAAATTTTGGTTTTAAAATGAACAATTTCATCATTTGCATATTGGTATTTTTATACTGCACTCATTGGTGTAATATGGCGATTAGCAGTCCCAACTACCTACTTTTTTATTTGTTATTGTACTTTATTTTTTCATACCTGCTAATTTAAAATGATGCCTCTCAGCTTAGTGCGTTGTTTTGAAAGCTTCTTCATTTTTAAGTAGTTTCATGATGGTTTTTGTTGTGTTATATTTTTTCGTACCTGCTATTTTAAAATGTCATTGCCTACTCAGTCCTAATAAGTAGTTTTATGACCGCTTCTCACAATTCTACATTTTTTTGCATCCCCTGTGCTGTTACCTTTTTCTACATACCTCCTTTTAGCTTCACTTTAAGTGCTGTTATCTTTTTCAATGTGTAACGTGGGGTGAAGTGGGTGGCTTTGACTGAACAGGGAAAGACCAGCAGAGATGGGAGTCTAAAGGAAACGACAGTTCTCAGAGAAAGCTGTGGTCCGACTCGACTTCCGAAGGAAAGGGCGCTTCTTTTATAGCTGAGAAAGTAGCGGTACTTTCTCCCACTCCCCAGCATCCGAGGGCGGGGGTAGTTTCCCCCCACTCCTTCGGCTGCGGGGGCGTACGTTACACTGCCCTCTCCTTCAGGATCGGTCGTCTCGAGCGATTTATTAATGTACAAAAGCATATACAAACAAATACAAGGAAATACAATAAATAAACAAATACAAGGAAATACAATACGGGGTTTTAATTTTAGATCGGATCCGGTGTTGCGAGGTATCGCGCTAATCTGTTGACGTGTACCACCAGATACCGGGAGTTCCCTGTTTCCCGGCGGATCCGATAGACAACGTCGCTGATCCTCTTAATAATCCGGAACGGACCTTCCCAAGGGGATTGGAGTTTAAGGGTGCGACCGGGCTTCTTGGCTGGGTTGTGCAACCAAACGCGATCGCCCTCTTCGTATCGTGGTTCCCAGATCCTCCCGTCGTAAGCCG
This sequence comes from Arctopsyche grandis, assembly GCF_051622035.1. NCBI lineage: Eukaryota > Metazoa > Arthropoda > Insecta > Trichoptera > Hydropsychidae > Arctopsyche > Arctopsyche grandis. The sequence continues at coordinate 35,235,919 of NC_135357.1, forward strand.
CTTTCATTCTTTTATGCGTCTTCTGGAGGTGTTTCCGAGCGAATTTGTGCGTTTCCGCCATCCCTTCTATGAGATTTTGGACGTATTTGTGGGCTGATTGCTCGGGTATACTGTCCGGGGGTCCGCCGTAGATAAGTTGGGGCGGAAGGCGCATTTCCCTGCCGAACATCATCAGGGCTGGCGACTCTCCTGTCGCGTCGTGTGGGGTTGAGCGGTAAGCCATGAGGAACGGGGACAGCATCGTGTCCCAGTCTCGTTCTGCCTCCTCGTCGTAGTAGGACAGGAATTTCCGGAGGTATCCCAGTAGAGTGCGGTTTAACCTCTCGATCATCCCGTCCGACTGAGGGTGGTAAGGGGTCGTCCGAGTTTTGCAGATGCCCAATTTATCTAGCGTTTCGGCAAAGACTCGGGCTTCAAAATTACGGCCTTGATCGGAGTGCAGTTCTCGAGGTGTGCCCAGTTTGGCGAAGACATGGGTTACTAGGGCTTCCGCTACCGTTTCCGCCTCTTGGTCCGGTAAGGGAATGGCTTCTGGCCACTTTGTGAAGTAATCAGCGGCCACTAGCACGTAACGGTTCCCCCTATTGGTAACCGGTAGCGGTCCCAATATGTCGATCGCCATTCGGTCCATCGGTGCCCCTGACACGTATTGCCGCATGGCCGCCCTGTTCCTCGTATGTGGTCCGTTTTGCGCTGCACACCTGGGGCATTTTTCGCACCATTTTATAACGTCGGGGCGGCATGTTGGCCAGTAGTATCGGCGGCGGACATTCTTTAGCGTTTTATTGACGCCGAAGTGTCCGCCAGTCGGGGAACTGTGCATCTCCCATAGGATTTCATTTGTGTGGCTCTCGGGAATGACCAATTGCAGGATCTGACGCTCACCGTTTGGGCTTTCCCATCGCCGGAAGAGCTGACCCTGGTCGACAGTTAGTGCGTCCCACTGGGCCCATAGAATCCGAACTTCGGGTTCTTCTGCCGAAACTTCTTCCCACAGTGGTCGTCTCCCGGACTCTTTCCATGCGATGAAGCGTGAGATTGTGGAGTCGGTGGCCTGGGGACTTTGTGGGTTCCCTAGAGTGACGAGTTTGGCTTCGGGTGCTATTTGCTCACTCTCTATTTTCGCGCATTTCGGGCAGTCTGGGTCACATGGACGTCTAGAGAGGGCGTCGGCGTTGCCGTGTTTCTTCCCTGCTCGATGCTGTACGTCCATGTGGTACTGTCCCAGTCGTTGCAACCAGCGGGCCCATTGACCTTCAGGTTTTCTGAAGCTGCGGAGCCACGTCAGTGCGGCGTGATCGGTTCGGAGTGTGAAGGGGCTTCCGTACAGGTAGTGGTGGAAGTGCTCTACTGCGTCGACGATGGCGAGCAGCTCTTTCCGGGTGACGCAGTAGTTCCGTTCCGGTGCCTTCAAGGTGCGACTATAGTACCCGATCACCTTCTCCTCGCCGTCTTGAACTTGGGAGAGCACGGCTCCGATGGCATGTTGACTGGCATCCGCGTCCAGAATATAGATTCCCTCGGGTCGGGGGAATGCCATTGTTTCCGCATTTGTCAGAGCGTTTTTGAGGGCATTGAAGGCATGCTCACAGTCTTGGTCCCACGTGAAGACTGTTTTCTCCTCCGTGAGACGATGCAGTGGTTTCGCCGTTTGCGCAAACCCTTGCACAAACCTCCGGTAATAGGTGCAGAGGCCTAAGAAGCTGCGGAGTTGTGCCTTCGATTTGGGGGTGGGCCACTCTCTCACGGCTTTTGTCTTCTCTGGATCCGTGCAGACGCCGTGGGAGCTGATTTTATGGCCAAGGAAGCAGACCTCATTCCTAAACAGCTGGCACTTCCGCGTATTTATTTTGAGTCCGACCGCAAGTAGGCGTTTGAGGACCGTCTGGATGTGTTCCAAGTGGGCCTCTGGGGTCGGACTATATATGATGATGTCGTCGAGATATACCAAGGTTGATCCGGTCAGGTCGCCGAGAATGTCTTCCATTAGCCGGGAGAATGTGGCAGGCGCGTTGCAGAGGCCGAAAGGCATGACACGGAATTGGAACAGACCAAATTCAGTGGTAAAGGCGGTTTTTGGTCGGTCTTTCTCTTCGACTGGGACTTGCCAAAAACCACTCTGCAGGTCCAACGTCGAGAAAAATTTGGCACCCGCGAGTCTGTCCAGAACGTCGTCCATTCGTGGCATCGGGAACGAATCTTTCGTTGTCACGGCGTTTAACCGACGATAGTCAACGCAGAGGCGCAACTCGCCGGTCTTTTTCGTGACCAATACGATGGGGGAGGCCCAGGGACCGGCTGCTGGTTCGATGATTTGTCTTGTCAGCAAGTCGTTGATGAGGGACCGTACCTCTGTCTTCTTGTGCAGCGGTATTCTGCGATGGGCCTGTTTGATGGGGGCGGCGTCGCCGCTATTTATTCGATGGCTCCCTTTATGGACTTGGCTTAAGTCCCGTTCGCTTTGGGCGAAGGCTTGTCGATGCTGGAGGAGGGAGTTGACGATCGTCGACCGTTTTCCAGGTGGTAGGTCGATGATAGCAGCGTCCAGTTGGCGGGGCAGGTCGTCTTGTCGCTTTCCGTTCAGTTCGTGTCTTTTTATTTCCTGACACGAATGGACTGAACTTACTGGTCGATGGGGCGCAATTTCGTTCCGGAAAGTGACCCTTGTCGTGGTTCCTCCCAGTTCGACGATCGTATTGAGGTGGCGCAGGAGATCCATCCCCATGATGACCTCTGAGGAGAAATCAGTGACGGCAAATTTCCATCTCGCTTGTGTGCCTTTAATTGCCAACGTAGTCTCGGCCCATACGTAGATCGCTACGTGTCGACCGTCTGCGACTCGTATTCTTTCCCTTTTGTCGTTCACCCTTTTTCTATGTTCGCGGGGAATTTTGGCGAACAGTTTGCTGGAGATAACGGAGACGCTTGCCCCGGTATCCAACAGTACCCTACATGGTACTCCTCCGATCTCGCCTTCGGTGTCCAATACGAAAGGTGAGTCGCCGACGCTCCCTAACACTGGGACGGGCTTTTCTTCATTTTCGATGATCAGTCCTGCCCGTGTGGAACTGACCATTATTCTTTTCCCGACTGGGATCGCACCTCTTCCTCGTCGGAGGCGTTCTCGACTGCCCGTACCTTCGGACAGTTCCGCCCGCGACATTGTGGGCTTCCGCAGTTTCGGCAGTTCCTTTGCCCTTGCCAGGGCGGTCTGTTGCCGTTACGGCCCTCCGCTTGCCAGGGAGGTCTGCTGGCGTTTCGAGCTGCGGTATTGAAGTGAGGCTGGTGGTCTTGGGCTGGTCTGTTGGCCGCCCCCCTCCCTTGACTCCTCAGCCGTTTCGCATCCCTCGCGTGTTTTGCGAGCCGTAACAGCTCCTGCAGTGGGGTCTTCGGATCTGCGGTGAAGACGGCAGCGCGGATATCCTCGTCGTGAAACGACAATATGAGGAGTATCTTGTCCAGGACGTCCAACGGGATAGGCTCTGGAAAGGCCTCCATCCTTTTTCGACGGATGTCCGCGAACCGAGCTTCTATGTCGTCGTTGTTGCGGATCGACGGGGAAATTAGGTCACGGAATGCGTCGTACGGGTGTGGCGAAGATTTGAAGCGCTTCACCAGCCTCTCCCTCAGCTCCTCGTACGCTTCGTACGCTTCTTTCGGTACTTCGTCGATGAGGAATATTCTCGCTTGACCTCGTAGAGCGAGAATGAGTGAGTTTGCCGTCGGTTCGCAGCGTAGGGCTCGTGACACGATTTCAAATTCGCGGATGAATCGTTCTACGTCGCCCGTTCCGTCGAAAACAGGAAGCTCGGTCGGTTGCTTGTGGATGGTGCTTCCTAGCATGGGGTCGGTGACAGGTCGTGGAGTAGCGTCGTTTCTGCATACTGATGACGAGGGACTCAGTGTGCTCGCCGGAACCGCTGGGACCCTCGTTGAAGGGCTTGCCGGAATCGCTGGCGTGCGTGTTGTGGTGTCCCTCTCGAGAAGCGCGACGAGTCGCGCCATCTGCTCCTCCAGACGTTCCACACGTGATGGATCGTCCAACTGGTGAGGAGATGCCTGTCTCCTTTTTGGGGGCATCTTTGCGTGGTGTATTCCTTTTGCGGCTCAGGTCAAACACTTCTGACACCAGTGTAACGTGGGGTGAAGTGGGTGGCTTTGACTGAACAGGGAAAGACCAGCAGAGATGGGAGTCTAAAGGAAACGACAGTTCTCAGAGAAAGCTGTGGTCCGACTCGACTTCCGAAGGAAAGGGCGCTTCTTTTATAGCTGAGAAAGTAGCGGTACTTTCTCCCACTCCCCAGCATCCGAGGGCGGGGGTAGTTTCCCCCCACTCCTTCGGCTGCGGGGGCGTACGTTACAAATGTATAAAACGCTTTTTTGCAGTCTTTTACCTGACTAATTTATACATTGTGGTCAACACGATAATTCAACTAAATAATAAACAGAGATAGGTGCGGAAGCGTGCTTTTTTCCAGGAAAGGGCAAATTACTAAGTAAAAAAAAAGTTCACCATAAAAATGAACAATGGTACGCAGGGTAGCGCCAAAACTCCCAATTGTTGCCATTACTTGAATGAACTTCACATTTCGTCCGTCAACATCAATTTCGTTTCTGTACGTCTCGTCGGTTTGGTACTAGACATACATATAAAAATGTTTAATAAATTGAAATAAATAAAATACGCATGTGGTTGTAAGAATAATTAATCGACAAATGAGAAACTGAGAGTTCACTTAACGAGCATTGGTGAAAAACCAGGCCCACCGTAATTCGCCATTTCACACCTAAATTATTCTAATACTGTTGACGTGTTAATATCGCACATGGCATATTTGAATCCTTTTTATTGATTAATAAACAAAATTAACGTGTGCGAAACAAACCAATGCCCTCACCAAATGCACATATAGACATATACATACATGGACAAATTCTATTTCATATCAAGAAATGCTATAGCGTGAGTTTTCATCGATTTACATGCGTTTATTGTAATGTGATTTCAAACGAAACCGATTCGTTTATTTAAGTTTGGTAGCCCTGAAAAGCTGTTCGTTCACAAAAGTAAACGAAGGTGAAACAAATATTGCCCACATGGTAAATGTACGTAAGGTAGTAGTTGAAATAGTAAATTTTAGTAAGCGTAATTATGTATTTGATATACAAATGTAGCTCAAATGAAAGTCTAGAACCGAAAACTTTGTAAATGGTTTGGTGGCCCTGAAAAGGGCCTTTGTTGTTGTTGTCGATGTAAATTGATTTGTTTGTTTAACCGCCGAATCCGTAGAGGGTGCGTCCTTGTCTCTTGAGGGCGTAGACCACGTCCATGGCAGTGACGGTCTTGCGCTTGGCGTGCTCGGTGTAGGTGACGGCATCCCTGATCACGTTTTCCAGGAACACCTTGAGGACGCCTCTGGTCTCCTCGTAGATCAGACCCGAGATACGCTTGACTCCTCCACGACGAGCGAGACGTCTGATGGCAGGTTTGGTGATGCCCTGGATGTTGTCTCGCAACACCTTCCTGTGACGCTTAGCGCCCCCTTTTCCCAATCCCTTTCCTCCCTTTCCGCGACCGGTCATCTTGAATCAGCAAAGTGTTTGACGAGCGAGAGCGAGAAACAGCACGTCCGCGAGCGGCGAGCTGCACCAGTCGAGTGAGAATTGAGTAGTTGTGGCTGCGTTTTAACGATAGTTTATAGGGAGTGCCACTCCCTTAACCTATCCATCGAACGTGTTGTATGGGATCGGACTCTCGGTGATGTTTGTGGTGCGGGCTGGCGGCTGCTCGCTTGTGGGGTGTTTGTCGATCTGGAACACTAAGCAAAATTAGTGCAACATCTGTGGGATACTGTCGGGGTTAGTGTGTTAGTGGGTGGTTAACGGGTATGGACCGTTTGGAGGTGGTTGAGTCTGGTTAATTAAATTGGGTGCTATTTTAGCCTATACCCATCTTCAGAATGTCGATGGGTCTTTGGTTGGACGTGAGTTTGGTCACACTGAGGGAATTGATCAGGGGATTGTCTATTTTGCCGAGAGACTTGAAGTAGTTCACGGCAAGTTTGTGTACGTGTTTGTCGAGGTAGTCAATGCTTAGGTCATTGTGAATTATAGTGTTTCTTGTGTACCAGTCGTAGTTGCCCGTGGCACGCAAGAATTTGTTTTGAATTGTCTGTAGTCTGAGTATGGATCTGTTGGAGATGGTAGTGTGAGCCCACACGGGGCTCGCGTACGTGATTTGTGGGCGGATGATGGATTTATACAGCAAGCACTTGTTTTTAAGCGAGAGCTTGCTGTTTGGTTTGCATAGTGGGTAAAGCTTTGACGCAACTGCCCTAGCTTTACGCACCGCGTTAGTGATGTGGGGTCTCCAGGTTAATTTGCGGTCGATTATTACCCCCAGGTAGCGGGTAGACGTGGTCCAGTTGACTGGTTTGCACCGTTTTTTACGTCTGGAGAAGAATATTGCCTGACTTTTATCCGGGTTGATTTTCATCAGCCATTTATCGTACCACGCTACCAGTTGGTCCGAGTACTTCTGGAGGGCGAGCGAGACTCCCTTGGGGCCGACGGAGCTCGCTAAGATGGCCGTGTCGTCGGCGTACTGTGCGATGTTTGTGTACCTATGTGTAGGAGTGGGTATGTCGTGTGTGTAAAGGTTGAATAGCGTGGGGCCGAGGATGGAGCCTTGGGGTACCCCAGCGGAGATGCCTCGCTGAGTTGATATGCGGTCCTTGAGTTTGACCTGAAATCTCCTTTCTCTTAGGAAGGATGCGATAGAACGTATTGAGTGGGGGGTGATGTTGGCGGCAATCATTTTGTAAAGGAGGCCAGAGTGCCAGACTTTATCGAAGGCTTTGGAAATGTCTAGGAAGATTGCTCCAGTAGACATGTTGTGGTCGAAACCGTCTATAACGGTTTCAACAACTCTGTGAATCTGGTGAACGGCAGAGTGTTGGGGTCTGAAGCCAAATTGTGTTTTGGGAAGAAGGTCAATATTTGCGATTTCGCTGTTGAGATTTGAGATTAAGATCCGTTCCAGGATCTTACTCAGTGAGGATAGCAAGCTGATGGGTCGGTAACTTGTTGCGAGGGAGGGGTTCGAGTAGGGTTTTCTGATGAGAATGACATTGGCGAGTTTCCATTGACTCGGAAAGTAGCAGATTCTGTTGGTGGCATTTAGTATTGCCGTGAGTGCAGCGATGGCTTTTTGAGGGAGTTCTTTTAGAGCTTTGTTGGAAATTCCGTCAGGGCCAGGGGCCTTTTTGGCGGCGATAGTTTTGATGATGTTTAGGACTTCAAGCGGCGAAGTGGCGACAATGGGTACTGGGGCTGGGTTTTCGAGGTAGCTGTTGACGGAGCTTTCAACCATTTGGCAAAAGTCACTTTGCAGGTTGAAGTTTGAGAGAGAGAATTGGTCCTGGAGACTGTCGGCTAGGGCTTCCGCTTTATCGGCGGTGGAGTAGACGAACTTATCTCCAACTTTGATCCTGTCGATCCTGTTGCCGTTGCTTCTGAAGATTTTTGACAGTTTCCAGAAACCGTTATGTCCGTCTTCTAGCGCTCTGAGTTTGGTATCCCAGTTGTCGTTTCGTAGTTGCCACAAGGCATTTTTAACGTCTTGTTGAAGTCTGTTCATTCGCTGTTTGAGGATTGGGTCCTTGTACCTTTGGAATGCCTTCCTAGCTCTATTCTTAAGGCGAATAAGATCGCGAATGTCGGGGGGTAAAGCTTGCGGGTGCAAAGGGGAGTGGGGTGTGGTGGTGGTGCTGGCGTCTAAGGCTGACTGTATTTCATCCGTGAGTATGTTAATAGCGGAGTCTATTTCTTGGGTGGTGTGAATTGAGTGGGGGTAAGTGACGGTGTGATGAAGGAGAGTTGAGAATTTCTCCCAAGATATGGTACTTCGGAGGATGGGGTTTATAGTTACGGGTGTGTTGGTGAGTTCTAGTATGACCGGGTGATGGTCGGAAGAAAGATCGTTTACTACAGTCAGGGACTGCGCGCCCGGAAAATTTTGAGTTAGAACGATGTCTAAGATATCGGGTCTGCCTTTGAAGTTAATGGGGATTCTTGTGGGTTCGTCTGGGGCCGTGACGGAAACTTTTGGGTTTGAAAGTTGGGAGTAACTTAAAAGAATTTTTCCATTATTGTTAGTGGCTTGACTGTTCCATCTGGAATGTTTGGCGTTAAGGTCGCCTGCGGCAATGGTGGCTTTGTTGGTGTTGAATATTTTGTCCAAGTCTGTGGTGAGTAAGTGTTGTTTTGGTGGGTTGTATACTGCGTGGAGGATGAGTGGGGTGCCAGTGTTAGTCCAAACTTCTACCGACGTCAGTTCTATCCCTGTGGTGATCGGCCGCGGGGCCAAGTTGTGTTGAATTGTGTGTTTGATGAATATGGCAGTGCCGCCGGCGGCTTTGCCTATTCTGTCGTTTCTGTATGTGGTGTAGTTTGGGAAGTTTAGTCGATTGCCAGGTTTGAGCCAAGTTTCGTTTACTAGTGCGATATCAATGGAGTGTTGGAGCAAGAATTGCTCGAATTCGACACGCTTGCTGAGTATGCTGCAGGCGTTCCAGTAAACGATCTTGAGGTAGCAAGTCATTTTTTATGTTGGTGGGTGAGCATGAGCAGGATGGCATTTATCGAGTCAATGGACTGTTCGATTTTGCTCATCCGATTTGAAAGGTCTTGGTTTGGGTTCCAGCTAGTGTTGATGTTGGGTTGTTGGGTGGGAGGGGTTAGGGGAGGGAAATTTGAGTTTTCGTGTCTATATTGCGGTACGTTGGTCTTCGTTGGTTGGGGGTGGGAGGGGTTGGGGTTTCGGGGTTGGCGGGAGTTCTTCCTGCTTTTGTTGTTGGGATTTGAAGGGCAGCCTCTGTAGCTGGAAACGTGAGGGCCTCTGCAGCTGGTGCAAGTTGGAGTGGAGGTTGTTGACACACAGTCAGTGGTCAAATGGGGTCCTGCACATTTGATGCACAGGGGGGCGACATGGCAGTTGTAGGAGCCGTGACCGAAGCCTTGGCAGCGGTGACACTGCGGTACAGTATCACCACGGCGAAGTGATTCGGTGCGAACCAGTTGGCCGAAGATGCTGGAGAGGTTGAACAACTTCTTCCCCTCTTCGTCACGTGTGGTTTCGACAGTGAACATGGGCATGTCGCGCTTGTCACGTCGTGATTTCATGACGGTGGCTTTACTGGCTTTGTAGCCAAGATCGGCCAACTCGGCGAGGACTTCTGACTCGGAATAGTTGGGGCTAATGCCTCTAATGACCAGTTTGAGCGGTTTGTCTTCCGTTAGAGGGTGGGCATAGAATTGGAATTGTTCATCTTGGAGCATTTTTGTGATTTGGCGGTAATCATCGATGGTGCATGGTGTGATTTTGACTCTGTTTTCAGAGTAGACGGCTGTGAATTTGAGGTTACGTCCGTCGAGTTTCCTTTGAACTACCTTGTAGTCCGATGGCAACCTTAGAAAGATTGGAGCAACTTTAGGTTTGGGAAGCACATCCGAAACGGTGTTTCTGGATGGGTGAGCGGGGCTTGTGGTCTGGGGGGGTGTACGAATTTGAGGCGTGTTTGCCGACGGTGTGCTGAGGGCCGCTTGTTGGGTGGGTGTGTTGTGAATTGGACGCTTCTGAATATGTTTCCGATTTCGGATGATGCCAACAGGGAAGGAGTATTCCTCTGGTTGTGGTGCAGGTGTTTGTGTAGGTGCAGGTGTTTGGGTAGGTGTGGGTGATTGTGTAGGTGTGGGTGGTTGTGTGGGTTCAGGTGCGGCTGCTGATGCGGGTGGGGACTTGGCAGCGGAAGTAACCTCCATTTTGTTAGACTGCACGGATTCGGAATCGGAGTCGAAGTCGGATTCCGCAAGTGCCGCGTATCTGTTGCTGATGGGTGGGGGCGACTGTAATTGTGTGTGTGTGGTGTTGAGTGGGCTCGTCATTCTACGCTTACCGTTTTTGCGTGGTGACGTCTGAGGGGATGTGGCCATATCCTTCGTCTTTGTGGTCGTCGTCGTCGACTGAGCCTGCGACATGTTTGACGCGAGGTTTCCCAGTTGGGCGGAGTGGGCTGCTTGGTCAGCTGCTCGTTGGGCTGCGTGAGTCGCGATTAACTTTTTGAGGGAAGCGTTTTCTTCCCTCATTTCTTGGTACGCCTTCACGAGTTTTTTAAAGTCATGTTCCGTGAATTTATGCGTTTTAGCGCTAGTGTCACTGCCACCACGGCCATCGCGCCGCACACTGGCCATCTTGTGGGTGGGTTTTTTTTTTTTTTGTTTGTTGTGTCACTGTCACTTGTCACTTGTCACTGTCACTATCACTTTTGTTTATTTGGCTGTTGCTAGGACAGCCTCTCATTCCCAGAGGGACGCGTTCGGAGAGTCGAGCGGTAGTTACATCGCGGTTTCGGCGACGCAGCTGTTATAGACAGCTGTTTGTAGCGCGGGTAACGACAACGACTGCGCGGCGGGACACGTCCGAGCACTGCGGGCGCTGGGCGCGGGTTTTTTTGTGAGAATTGAAATCACAGGCGCCTATATTTATAGTAGTGCGTGTGGTCAGTGATACCACACGTTTACAAATTAGTAACAAAATGTGCTGCAGGACGAAATTTTGTGTAACAAATTGAATTTCAAATATGACGATATAAATTAAATAATTTATGTGGTAATTCTCACATTGTTTATATAAAAATACCAATTACATGTACAGAACTAACAAAAATCAAAAATAGATAATATTTTCAACAAAGTGCCATATGTTCAGTCTAACTTTTGAATTCGGATGCTGTTTTCGTTGGCGCTCGTAAAAAAATGTATTCGAAAATTTGACACGTTGTAAAATCGTTTCGCCAACATTTCCAACTAGAATTATTTGGAAATCCAATAGAAAGCAGGTATAAAAATTGTAGCTAATCCAAGCAAACACTAGATCACTACCCTAGATGATTTCGAGTTTTGTAAAGGTGTGTTTAGATTCTCTAATATATGTATCTTGGAACAATATAAAATAAACAAAAGAAGTCTATTAATGAATGTGATTTTTCAAAACTAGTTGCATCTTCTTCATTGTTGTTAAAATGTAATGCTCACAATCTAAAATACTCAGCAGTTAGGAATTTCTATCGAGAGATTCTGTTATGGTTATAAATTCAGAGATTCCGGTGTCAACCAGTACATATTTATAAACATTGACACTGATTACACGATCCATGTTCAACGCATTTTTTTTTCAATGATACCTGGAAAGGCTTAGCGGGTAATATTCTTGTATAGTATTTACATACCCAAAAAACCATGCCTATCGGAGCATTTCAGTCTCATGGCCTTGTTGGTGTTGGTCAGTATTCAAAGGTTTAAAAAGATCCCATTGTTAATGCCTATCATAAAACGAGCAGCCGCCAGCCCGCACTACAACATCAACGCGAGCATAGGAGCTTGCTCCAAAGAACTATCAGAAAAACGTTACCCACTACTAATTGACCAGACGTATCCGCGGAGAACGCGCTTAATTTTTTGTCAAGTTTTATGCAAAATTATACATTATCCCATTTATATTATCGAGATTATAATTGTCGAGTAAATTTAAACTCCAATACGCATATAGAAAATGAGAAAAATATCAAAAGTGACATGCACTGGTATGGCCGTAAAAGCACGCGTTACGTTCTCTCTTTTACAGCGGCACGTGTTGCGAGCTGTCAAGTCGTTTCGTTGTTGACTATTTTGTCGCATTTTTTGGATTAATTCACTAGTTATTCTTCAATTTCAACCATAAAATGGAGGCGACGGACGTCAATATCGATGTGAACGATTTCCTTCCGGCGAAAAAAATAACCAAACTGTCAAAAGGTAAAAGGAAAGCATCTCAAGCTGATGATGCAATGGAAGTAAGCAGCGTTCGGAAAGGCCCCAAAGCAAAAAAAGCCAAGAAGACTGAAGACAATGAGTCCAAAGGAGATATGCGGAAAATACCAGTACCAGCTCATAGGTAACTTTTCATAGTAGCAAAATGTTCTCTTCATATTTATGTGTACTTACCAGCCATTGATTTCTAGATACACACCTCTCAAAGAGAAATGGACGCAGATAATAACACCAATCGTCGAACATCTGCTGCTAAGAGTCAGATTCAATCTCAGAACTAGAAACGTGGAAATTAAAATCGGTCCGGAAACTATCGACATAGCAAACCTCCAAAAGGGCGCCGACTTTGTTAAAGTACTGAATTTTCAACAATAATTTGCTTAATTTGTTAAGAATTATAATTATTATATATATTTATTTATTGTGTTACAATTTTAGGCTTTCGTATGCGGGTTTGAGGTGGAAGACGCTCTCGCTCTCCTCAGATTAGACGACCTATTTGTCGAGAGTTTTGAAATCAAAGACGTGAAGACACTGAGAGGTGACCATTTGGGCCGAGCGATCGGACGGCTCGCCGGAAAGGGAGGTCGGACCAAGTTTACCATTGAGAATGTAACCAAAACGAGGATCGTGCTCGCCGACGCCAAGATTCACATACTAGGAAGCTATCAAAACATCCAACTGGCACGCAGGGCTGTCTGTAATTTGATCCTCGGCTCCCCACCCTCTAAAGTATACGGACAACTGAGAAACGTGGCCGCCAGAGTATCGCAGAGGATATGAGTTGTCTGAAGAATACTTTTATACTTGATGTTATGTATGTTTAGTTATAAGTTTAAGTTAAATGAAATAAATGTATCTATTCTTTAACAACAAAATTAAAAATTCAATAGTTTTTATTTATTGTACATACATAAATATAAAATCCAACGTAAATGAGTCGACAATTGTTTAAATTTCACTTCAACACGCTCTTTCTATATTTGATCATCATTGCAAACCTACCACATTGATTGAAAACTAAGATTAAACAAAAATATGTAAATTGCAAACGACCATTGACTCATTCTAGGCCATCGCGATGGAGATTACACCAAATAGCAAGCGTAATCATATATGAAATCATTATAAATAGAACTTAAACGACCAGCTGATTGATATGTGTGATGAACAATGGCGCTAAGTATTTACTATATATTGTAATGTGGGAACACGGGAGAGAGTATCCGCTGTCTAAGTGCATTCGGGGGTTAATGATGGAGACCCCCAAATTAGCCTAACAGTACTCAGTAAGTGCTCGCTAGAATTCTCAGAACCCAGGCGAGAGCGTAAATGGATACATAAATGGATCGGGGAAGCTGTGGTGAGCAACTTGTCCTTTATAAGAACATACATACATACGCCATATCAGATTATTCTGGAGCGAGCGCTGGTTACACGTGGACCTCCTGAATCATTCAATAAATTCTGTGAAGCGACTGGCCTTTCACTTGGATACTGAACCCACCCCTACGCAACAATATGTAGGTAAAATTTCAAGCAATCATTTTGTTGCTTGAGTCATCGCGATGGCCTATGTTAATTTAATGTAAAAGGAATGTATTTACACACAAATACCGACCACAAAGTAAACAGGTAACATAAAAATATATCTACATTCGATACAGAAATTCACCGACCGACTTCAAACGGCCGGTTAATTTAATCTCACAAAAGAATCTTATATTTATAGTGCTTTGGAACTCTCGAGATAACTAATCTGCCGTCGTAGCTCAGCGAGGCGAACGTCCATGGATCGGCCGAACTCCACTCTACGCAGTACACGGAATCTTCATGCTGTTCGTAATATTGCAACACGCCATCGATGAGCCTGTACATAACAAGACAGTCGATACATACTACACAAGATTTCAATATATGTACATATGTACATAATATAGAATAAAAATTCCGACTTTTCTTTATTGGCACCGTTGTGGTCTGGTGTGGCGTCGCTATCCGACACGCTCAATTCGATGTTGCTTTCGTAATTTTTACTGTCGTCGCTCTCCTGTAGGGTTGTGTCTTTGTCGGTGTCGTCCAGTTCCTCATTGGCGTCCATGTATCTGTGTTGGCTTTGGGATATGGCTTCGGAGCTGATGCTGGCTGCGCTCGTGAGCAGCACACGCGCATCCGAGCTTCCGGTCAGCAATAGCTGGTCGTGGAATGTGTTAAATCTGACGGCCCAAACCCTATTCAAGTATATAAAATTGAATGCACATTTGTAATCTTAACATATCAACGGTATTATATACATATATGTACTATATAGTATGATATTTCTTTTAATATAAATTATTTTATCGCGAATTAAGTACATACACATACATATTGTGGTATACAAATCGACGTATTGTGGATTGTGTAGCCTGGAGTTTGTTTATTTTCAGTAATAATTGTCCAAAATTATTAAAATTTTGAGCGGGATGAAGTTTTGAGTCTAAGCAACATTTTTAACGACTGACTGTTATCCTAATTCCCACTCTATCGGTCTAATACGAATACGATTTATAATATATTGCAATGTACACAGTTCTCCTGTACCACCACTGATTCATTCGTAAGAGTGACTACACTGATGCATGCTTAAGAGTGGCAACACAGACCTACCAAGTCGTAATAAATGCGATTAGACGGTTGTTTCAATTATCATTATCAGAAGTGAAGCTTAGAAGAGCCTTGTAAAATTATAATAAAAAGGAGCCTGAGTCTGTTAATTTTATAAGATTCCGACTCCGCTTGAAATACTCGGACTCCACAACCCTATTACATATTTATATGATATTACCCTTGCGATTTATTTTTAATTATTTACGGTTCAATTTAGGTTAACGTTTTAAGGAGAAGTAACATTCATTTTTTTCATTCACCAGTACAAAACGATATACCGGTAATAGGAGAAATTATACACCGTTTACCGATAGATGAAGTTTTACGGTAAATTGCAATCCTTAACCGTTTGCCTGCGGCCTTCCTCTATGGAAGTTTTGCGCGATTTTTTTTTAGTTTTGCGCGGCTGTCTTCCATAGAATTTGTGAACTTTGCACGGGATTTTGAGCCTTATATGCGCCTATTTCAACTGTTTTAAGGTTCAAAATTGGTTGAATATATTACTGAGAGTTAAATGCCATCTATTCAATTTGCTTAAAATGAATATATACCAGTCAAAATTAGTTTTTTGTGGAACCATACTGAAACCTCGTTTATGTGACGTCACGTCTGTTGAACAATGGCGACGATACGTCTCAATTGTATGAAGAATGATTTTTTGACAATTAAGCCAAAACTACGAGATATGTTATGTATTTTATTGTTTAAAATAATACTTTATGTGTTAATTATCATATCTGGTTACTTGAGTGAATATTAAAATCTGTATTTAAGGTCGAAAACTCGATTGGCAAATTCGCGAAAAAGGTGCCGCCGCATACAGGGCTTGTTTGCTATATTTATCGCCGCGGGCAAAGGGTTAATTATACGTCTCGAAAATGGGCTATATATGTATAGTGTTGTCATCCGATGAGCTTCTGGAAATCGTTTGTTTAAAATTCTAGAAAAATTATCGATATCTTCTTAAAAAAATTTTGTTTGTTAGTACATACATATATGGAACTATTTTTTAACAATTAATTTATTTTATTTATTATAATGTACCAGTGCGAATGATCGCTTCGTAGAAAGACGGGCTCTTTTGTTTTCCTGTAATCCCATATTTTGAGGCAACCGTCATCGGCCACGGTGGCTAGATGGAACTGCTTATTGGGATTGAAGTCTAAATCCCTCAAATGCTGGTTATGCGCCGAGTCCAACGACCAGGCTGGCTTCGGTGAATTGTTTCTGGTGTCGTACGACTTCAAATGGGTGTCTTGCATAGCGACAAACTGAAATATATTAACCGAATGAATATAACGACACAGTACAAATGATTACGTGTGGTATGTAGGATTCTACCTGTTGTCCATTCTGATGCGGATTCCATTTCCCTCCGCTAAACTTTAAATGCCCCTTTCCTTCTAGCTGAATGTGATTAATCAGAGTGCCGTTTACATCGAAGATGACTACACTATTGTCGACTACAATGGCTAGACGATTCGTTTCAGTCATGTGAAATTCAGTGCACTTGACTTCCGGTCCGTATTTCTAAATTAGACAACACGATCAATGTCATGTAAATGTGAAATTTGAAATGTGTTTTGATTTTACCTCTACGTCGTATATTTGAACGATTTCTAATTGATCTTTTTGAACGCCCGATGTGGTGATTGTATCTGCGGTGTCGTCCGATATGACTTTTATGTTAGGCAGCTTCAACAGAGCCGTGCCCATGTTAAACTGGCCGGCCATCGGATTATAATAGCAGGATACGAACGAGGAGGCGTCATGAGGGGAACATCGGATGTGCCAAATTTCACCCAGATCATGTTGATACACCTTAATTTGAATTTTTGCATATTATAAAGCGTGAGTTGGTTAAGTCAAATCAAGAGTTTAAAGCGTGGTCATTACTTTAGTGTGCAAAGCTCCGGTTTCCTCCTCAAGTTCGACTATGTGAATCTGGTTGCTGTTTGGTTTGAGACATTGTGTGCCAATGAAGAATCTTATTGCATCGTTTTCACCTACTTGAGGAGCGAGTGCTCTTGACTGTAAATATATGTATTTTACATGTAATGTCAAATTTTGGTTAAATATAAAAAGTTAAATCAGATTTATATGGCAATTCACCTGATGCTCAAGGCCGTATATGATTGAATTTCCGTTTTCCATGTTTAAGTATCTTCACATTGAGCAGCTGTCAATTTGACGTTGGCTGTCAGTTTAAACGAGTGTTGCCAGTTGTAAAATATTTGTTTTCAAATCGTTTCGGTGATTACTAGTCAAATGTGAACCGGTCACCGGACAACCGGTCGCTTTAGATCGGTCACACGTGATCACCCGTCACACTAAAACTGGTCAGGAGAAAACTGGTCACACCCGAAAATTGGTCATGAAAAAACTGGTCACACCCAAAAATTATAAATTGGTTGAATTTTTGGTGTGACCAGTTTTTTCATGACTAATTTTTGAGTGTGACCAGTTTTAGGGTGTGACCAGTTTTAGTGTGACGGGTGATCACGTGTGACTGATCTAGAGTGACCGGTTGTCCTGTGACTGGTTCACATATGACTAGTAGTCCGTTTACCGATTCCTGGTCACAAAGTTACTAAAATCTCTATAACGGAACATCTGGCAGCCGAACAGTCCACCATACTAACGATAACTATCATTCTAACGAGAACTTGAGTGCCAAATATTGCGTATTTGCGATTTTAATGGCAAAAATTGTCTTTGTGACCACCGCAATGTGACTAATAATCCAATTACCTTTAAAATCGTACTGTTGTTGGCCACGAGATAATTGGCTACTTGTATAATGGTAAACGGATTATTGCGCAAATTGCGATAAGAAATTGCGAATACGGAATATAGAATATCTGGCACTAGAGTTCTTGTTAGTACAATATTTCGCGTGGGTAGCTTTAGATTGATGGAGCTTTTGGGTGCCATATGATTTTAGTGACTTGCGTGAGATCGCTTTTTTTTTGAATAATCACTGAACCTTATATAATATATTAGCGATAATTGACGGTATATTAATATATTTTTATCGGTTAGTAGGAAACATCAACACTATTGAAGGCACTTAAGGCGCTGACACACAAAAAAGTACGCGGCACGTGTTTTTTTATAGATAGTTTTGCACATGTAAAAAAAACGATAGCACGTCTGATCTAAGGTACCTAAGCCAAAAATTATCCCTTGGAGTATTTTCGATGATATTTTGATATTTTATTCTTGTTACAAAGGTTTGACGGTGATTCTCATATTTGAAAAAATGTCGGAGAAACTTATCGAAATAATAAGATCATACGAATTAATAATGACCTGAAGAAACGCCCTTCTCAGCTGGAAACCATGAACACGTGCATGGTTTACGATTCATTTTGTTTGCGCCTTTAAAGTAAAGTGACCATTCATACTGATTTTACCAGTACAGTATTGGTGTTTAAGTCGTTATATAAAACCAGTACACTTTCTTGACCAATAGTATCTAATAGACGGATTAAAATATACAAATTCTTCAGTAAAAATGATATCTCCTACAAAAATATTTGAAAATTAATCGAATGCTGTTTCCGTTTAATGCACCTGCTGAAGGACTTTTTTAAATTCGATTAAAAATATGTGGTCCAGTGATAAAACGCAATTGCATATTGCAAATTAAAAATATTTGTTAATTATATGAAATTTTAACCAATCTTGTGTAGAATTTTATAAAAGCATTCAACACTGAAAATAAGGGTCACCTTACTTTAAAGTATTCATTAATATAACAGGGTTCTTATTTATAAACTTTAAAATCCACATCGCCAACAAATGCAATGTCTTCTCTAATGTATAGTATTTAAATATCCTTCATTTGTAAAACGCAATTAAGTTTTCAAACCTTCTAATCACTTACAGGAATTTAGAAAATGACCAAATGATTCAAATATGTTTGAGAAAATTAGATATTATTCTTGAAAAACTACTTATTGTAATTTAGCCAGTTTAGAAATAAAGCCTGGAAGATTAATGTACTTTTATTGTTACTTTAATGAGAAAACTATAGAGAATTGGGTTGTGACGGCGAATAGTATTGTTATGGTTATTGTTTAAAACACAAACTAATTCAAAGCGCTTCTGTGCCGATTTTTTCCATGAGAAGCTTAACATTTTTACTTTATCTATGTTTAGTTTAATTTATTTATGATAGACATTAGCTTTTATTACATGTACAATTATTTTTGAGAGATTAAAAGGATTTTCATACGATGAAAGGTTAATTCTCGGCTTATGTAAAAGTGATAACAAAGTAAAAAGAAGATAAATTAAAAAAAAAATTTATTGCCAATATGACTGTATAAAACTTCCAATTAGGAATACATACAATAATTTAACAAGTTAATGTATAAATATACATTTATATAAGTATGGAAAACAATATCATAAAATTTTTATTGAAATTGAAATAAAAAAAATAGTATTTTTTTTCACGACGATAGTATACAATATATAAAATGCAACACGGAGTAGTTTACATTCTCGCATTAATGATATCAATGAATTCAGGTTTCAAACTAGCACCGCCGACGAGGAAACCGTCAATATCGGGACAAGCTCCTAATTCTTTGCAATTAGCTGCCGTGACCGAACCACCATATTGAATACGAACGGCGTCAGCTACAGCTTGAGAGACGTTGGCAGCGAACCATTTGCGGAGAGCCGCGTGGACATCTTGTGCCTGTTGAGGAGTAGCTGTCTTTCCAGTTCCGATAGCCCACACGGGCTCATATGCGACAACGACGTTGCTCCAGTCGGCTCCGATAGCATCTGCTAAAGCTTTCGACTGTCTGAATACAACTTCTTCAGTCTTTCCGGCTTCTCTCTCTTCTAAAGTTTCGCCAATGCAAGCGATCACCTTCAGCCCACTTTGCAGGGCGTGTATGACCTTCTCGGCTACGAGTTGATCGCTCTCGCCAAATATGGCTCGGCGCTCTGAGTGACCGAGGATGACCCAGTCGCAGCCCACGTCGCGGATCATGGCTGGTGAAATTTCGCCAGTGAAAGCCCCCTTGGCTACTTTGTAGGAGTTTTGAGCTGCGACGCCAAATCTAGCCGGAAGATTGCTCCGGGTGAATTCTAGGAATATGGCCGGGCAGCCGAGTACTACTTCGGTGTTTGGGTCGAGCGTCGCTCCCTTCAGCGTGTCCATTATGCCGGTGATTTGGGCCTTGTCTCCGTTCATCTTCCAGTTTCCTCCGACGCAGAATTGTCTGGGCATTTTGAAAGGGGGCGTTTTCTAACCTGGAAAATAACTTTGTTCAGATTGTGTAAGAGATATAGCTTAAGTGAATGGAAAGTATGTAAACTTGGGTTAAGTGGCAGGATATGAGATTGGGATTTACTTGTACGGTTGAAGAGTGTCAGAAGCGAGTCACACGGACCGAATTTTAAGGGTTACTGGAAGCCGGCGCTGATCTTTAATACGACCTTGTCGACCTGAAGGTCAGTCCGATCAAATACACAAGATGCCAACTCACTATAATAATAGCTCACTGATGAACTGTCAAAGTTTATCAAATATGATTACCTATCTATGCCAAATAAAATTTTAAATGCAGGAATTTCATTTGATAATGCAAAAAAATACTTTTTTAAAAATCATTTCAAAATAAAATTTTTGGTGCTTGTTTGATTTGTCGCCGCGCAAAGTGACACAGTAATTATTATAATACTAGTGATTTTTATTATTATAATTATTATAGGAGGTTTCGGAGGTTCGGTGATTATTGGTCACAAAGCGCTCGCCCAAAAGTCACTAAAATTTCTATAACGAACATCTGGCAGTTTCTATAACGAACATACTAAGGGCCGGGCCGCACCGCTCAACTCGCGAACAACTTGGTTGAGGGTAGGGTTGCCAGATGGTATCCAAAAGGAGGACATGTCCTCCTTTTCCATGTTTTGTCCTCCCGTCCTCCCTTACCTACTGTAAGTCCTCCTTTTTGCTAAACATCGGGCGGGACTGGCGGGAGGCGAAAAAGAGTGTATAGATTGACGATGTTAAGCTACAAGATCAATTTTGTAACTTGATTTAATTTCTTAAATCAAAATCAGATGAAGATAAAGCATATTATGATTTGAAGTTGCACGAGCAGTGGACAATATCTACTTCAAAAGTGTTAAAAACATTGAATGTTTCTCAGAACTGCTCAAGATCTGCGAGTTTTATTTTTGTATAAGCGCACATAACGCAAATGTGGAAAGAGTTTTTTCACTGATTAATACTCAGTGGAGCAAAGAGAGGAATAGACTAATAATAATAGAATAATAATAATAAGTGTTCAGTCAGTTAAATCTTTAATTCTTACTCAATACAACTTCAAAAACATGACATGTGAAGATTTTTATAATTATTTGTTAAAAAACCAAGAACTTCTTTCCAAAATTGGCAGCTCAGCTAAATATGATTAAAATAAAGTAAAATAATATAAAAAATTTGTTTAATTTCTGAATTTCCTCCTTTTTTACAGAAAATCCTCCTTTTTAGACCCATCTGCCCTCCTTTATCAAACTATTATCTGGCAACCCTAGTTGAGGGCGACCAGACCAATGGATCCAGGTAGATGGGACATGCCACACCCGTCAACTTGTTTGTCGCACACAGTTCTATACATTTTTTCGTGTCGCGCGACTAGTCGGCCGACAAAGTTGCACGGTGCGGCCCGGCCCTAACGATAACTATTGTTGCGTAGGGGTGGGTGGAAGATCCAAGTAAAAGGCCAAAGTCGTGTCACAGCATTTATTGGTGATTAAGGAGATACGCGCACTGGCAGTTCTCCGTCCAGAATGTCCTGATATCGCCTAAGTACCACCTTATAAGGGGCAGGTCTCTCAGGACATCTTCGACGTCCGATTCGTTTACCTATTGTTATGGTCACGTACTAGATGTGCCATAGAAGTGTCCCACGCTACCGCTGTCGGTTCTGAGAACTCTACCGGAATGAGACCGCTACCCCCGCTAAGTGCATTCGGGGGAGATAATCCTCGAAACCAATTATAACGGTCACACAGTCTCTGGGATGCTACTCGGCCTAATCCGATTGCACTTACTCGGCCTAATCCGAGTGTACGTAACACTATCACAACTATCGATAACTACGATAACTATCATACTGTGGCGGCTCGCTTATACGACATGGTCGAGTTTGGTTGCCTTCCTGCGAGTGGGGACCAACCCGGCTGGGTTCGGAGAGCCGCTACTCACTATGTCTTCAGCTGTCATATAATAAACACGTGCATTAACATGCCAGTCGTCTCATTCGTTCATCCTCCATACTGGTGACCCCCGACATCGAGCCACGCAGCCTCGATCAATTTCAACATGCCGCTCATCCCTGCCTCGCCGAGCCAGGCGGGGAAGCTACCCGCCGCGCCCCCATCGCCATCAACAGAGCGCGTCGCGGCCCGCGGGTGACAATAAACGAGCAGACACGGCTACCTACCTACCGACTGGAGTCCACCCAACGTCGATGACAGGTGCTAAAAAAATGGGGGAGCGAATGAGACGACGATCTTGACAGCTGGATGTGGAGTCATGCGCGATCCAGTACACATAGAACGGTCATCCAGCACCACAAGACATACACCACCTCAGCACCATCATCATCATACTGCGATATACTGTCTATCTTAATGAGATGGAGAGTGCTATTGCGGTTAATCCTAACCACTTTTTCAGATTTATTAAGAGTAAGCATATTTCACATGGTCTTGAGCATTCATTCTCATTTGGTAATAAAAGTTTTGACGGTCCTGAGATCGCCAATGCTTTTGCTTCATTTTTTAGCTCTGTCTTTGACCAGAGAAAACCATCCCTTAATGCTAGTTTGGCTTCACAAATTGGTACTGAGGGTGTCGGTATAGACATTCCGCGGGTATCGCTGGGAGATGTTAGGATGGCTATTATGAAGCTGAAGGGGTCTGTTGGGCCTGACGGTGTGCCCCCTGACGTATTAAAGGTATGCTGTAATTCGCTTTTAGAGCCTCTTCAGTTTATTTTTAACCTTATTCTTGCTTCTGGTAATTATCCTGAAAAATGGAAATTATCTAGAGTCATTCCTATTCATAAGAGTGGCTCTAAAAATGAGGTTGAAAATTATAGACCTATTGCTATTATCTCGGCTATTCCCAAAATTTTTGACATCATCCTTCACCGTTTGATTCTTGCGCAGTTTAAAAGATTATTGTGTGATGAGCAACATGGTTTTACACCCTGTCGTTCCACTACCACTTATCTCGCCTGCTTCACACATTTGATCATGTCTAAAGTTGACGTTGGTCAGCAAGTTGATGTAGCCTACTTTGACTTTCGTAAAGCCTTTGATCAAGTCAATAATGACGCTCTTTTGATCAGGTTAGCTGAAGTGGGTTTTTCAACGCGTCTTCTTAAACTCTTTGCTTCTTATCTTAGTGATAGGAAGCAATTTGTTAGATATGGTCTTTATGAATCTCCTTCATTTTTTACTCGATCTGGTGTTACTCAGGGGTCCACTTTAGGCCCATTACTATTTACAATTCTTATTAATAACCTCCCTAGAGTTTTATGTAATGCATCATGTCTCTTGTTTGCTGACGACGTTAAATTATTTTTTGCTGTCAAGGATGAGAGGCAAGCCTCTCTCCTTCAAGCTGATATTAACGCTGTCTTGGAGTTCAGTTCTAGTTTAGGCCTTGAACTTAATTTAAACAAATGTGCAATTATGAGCTATGGACGTGCACATTCACTCTATTGTCACGGATATTCCATTAGATCCGTCTTGTTGAAGCGTGTGGAATCTATTGTCGATTTGGGTATCACTTTTGATCCTCAGCTCACCTTTCACAACCATATCAAAAAAGTCGCTGACGTTTCCTTTCGTCGACTTGGATTTGTTTTGAGATATGCAAGATTATTCTCCAATCCTTTGTCTTCTCGCTTGCTTTTCAATTCGCTTGTGAGAAGTAAGCTAGAGTATAATGCGATTGTGTGGAATCCGCATGAAGCAAATTACTCTCTGATGATTGAGAAAGTGCAAAAAGCATTTCTTCGTTTCCTATATAGGAAAGAATATGGGTATTACCCATATCTCTACCCCACTCCTTTCCTTTTGGGCATGCTTGGGTATAATTCCCTTGAACTTCGGAGAAACTTCTCATTAATTCGTTTCGTTCTCCTGCTCTTACGTGGTAATACGTCATGCCCGTTGTTGCTGGAGCAGTTGGGGCTTTATGTCCCTATTCACTATGTGCGTGGTAGACATCATCATTTGCTGGCTGTACCTCCTGCCCGCACAGTCCTTTTTCGAATGGCTCCTATTCCAAGAGCTATCCGACTTCTTAATGAAATCGTTGCTGCCGAGACTGAATGTGATATTTTCCACCTTAGTGAGCGTAAATTGTCGGAAATTACTCTAACCCATTTATCTGGTAGTCTGCGCTCATCATTGTTTTCATGATTGTTTGTGATTTATGAGTGAAATTTTGATTAACTCTCTTCCATTTGGGCCTTACAGGGATGTTTTGTATTTGTAGTTGTTTCTTACATATTTATTGAAACTGGCTGTAGGTGCAAGGCATTCCTTATGCTATATTTTATTTGATATTTTTACTTTATCTGTTATTATAAATGCTATTTTTTATGTATGTATGGATGTATTTATGTTTATGTTAATTGTTATTTTGTTTTTTTTCTTTTTTGTGTTATATTTTTTGACCATTGTGGCGCTTTAGGAATTCCTGTTATGCCACAATGGTCTGTTTAAAATAAATAAATAAATAAATAAATAAATAATCATCATCAAGGCCCCGTCCGTCCCCATGAGCGTCGTCACGCCGAGACGGGCGGTAGCGCTACAACACCTCCACGAGCCACAACGACTCACAGTCCAGCTCGGAGAATCATCAACCACATCGATGCCCCTGCCGCCCCCGCCGCCCCACCAACCGACATCAGCCTCGGAAGAGCGGCGCCGCCGCAGCATCGCATCAGCGCGACCATCGGACCAGCCACCGTCCTGCTCGCGACGTCACCGCCCTCGAATCTACCGACCATTCAGGGCGGTACACCTACACAGCGGATGACCTACGTCAACAATTTTTTTCTCCCCATTCAATAATTTTTTTCTCTTTCTTTGTGTAACAATATTTTTTTTTCTATTGTAAAATTTGTTTCTTTGTAATTTTGGTATCGCTGATGCTGGGGGGGGAGTGATGTGGCGGCTCGCTTATACGACATGGTCGAGTTTGGTTGCCTTCCTGCGAGTGGGGACCAACCCGGCTGGGTTCGGGGAGCCACTACTCACTCTGTCTTCAGCTGTCATATAATAAACACGTGCATTAACATGCCAGTCGTCTCATTCGTTCATCCTCCATATGACTAATAATCCAATTACCAGATTCGGAAAGGAATTGTTACACAAATTAAAATCAAGTTATATGTTATATATATGGTAAACGGGTTACATCTCAAATGTGAATCGCTACCAGGATAACCGCCGCTAGGAAAATCGTTAGCGCAGATTCCTTTCGCACGAAAATTCGTCGCACAGGAAAATTACCGTACAGAAAACTGCCCAAATATTGCTCAACAATTTTTTTTATATGAGATTTGAACAGTTTTGAGCAATATTTGAGCAGTTTTCTATACGGCAATTTTCCTGTGCGACGAATTTTCGTGCGATAGGAGATCCGGGCGAGTGATTTTAGTAGCGGTGGTTATTCTGGTAGCGATTCACATTTGGGATGCAATCATCGAACCGTTATATATAACCAGCAGAATAGTCTAGTGGATACCATATACATGATGCTTTGAACAAAGTGGTCACGAGTTCAAATCCTACTGGGTTCTGCTAGCCAGACCTTGGATTTGTGACTCCAGGTCGATCGTTTCCTATCAGAGTTTGCCAATTTATCTGATTTTCATTGAAACGGTTCCAACAAATTGGCAACCTTTTTAGCAATCTCGAATTTCGCTGACATGCTGCAAATTTACAAATTTGATCATAAATGACTCTGTGGATGTTAAATTGATGTGTATAATACTAATAATACTTATATTATACAAATAATACTCAAATGTATTAATTAAAAAAAAAATTCAACCGCGTGCGGATTGAACAGAGGACCGACAAATTTCTTTTATTTTTTTTAAATTTAATAACTTAATATGCCAACACCCAGGCGATAATATTTCATCGGAAACAATACAAGTTTAATGAATATTTTTCAAGCCGTTTTAAGGGTCAACTAATCTAACCCATAAAACACTTAACATGAGGCCACCCCCCCCCCTCTATGAATATAGTCTGAAAGATCATTCCGTTGGAGAACGAGACTGTTGTTTAGCGATTTTTTCTTATTATAAAATACATAAATGGTTTCAGATGATGTTTTAAATTTATTTTTTGGTTTGGGGAAGATCATTCTTGAGTTATTTTATTATTTATTTATGCATGTATTTGGGATGGCAAAAAAAGGTTCAATATTTCAAATAATCAACAAGATATTGAGATGTAACACTGACCTGGAAGATTCAAATACTAACGTTCGGTAGAGCAAGGCTATAATGAATTATTAAAGATCAACTAAGGAAACACTACAGCTATAGACCATGCGATAGTTATGGGCTATTTGGATTAAAATCATACATTAATAATTGACGATAAATTAATATATTGAGAAGCGCCATTGATAGCACAAAATATATTCGGCAACAGCATAAGATTCTCATTTTTAAATTAAAATTCAAGTAGCCAACGACTGAAGTGGACTATAATTCGAAAATAAATTTTAGAAAATAGTAAATATATAAATGTCTAAGCTAAGAACAAAGAATCTTGGTTATTAAGTCTTGGAGTTATTGTATATGTATTATATTATAAATGTGTAAAAAAAAATAATTAAAAACTTTTATTTTTCATGTTGCACAAGATTAGATTTAAGAAAGTAGACGATTTAAAATAAACGTATTATTTTATTGCATGTAGTTTTGTGTGTATAACATACATACATACACAGTTACCAAAGTTGATTGTTTAAATATTTATTTATTTATATATATAGTTTTGGACCATTGTGGCATTACATAACCTAATGCACCATAATGGTCTACATAAAAAACAAGAAAGAAACAAAAAAGATAATACATAGAATAAAAAGAAATAAAAGGCAAAAGAAAAAAAAATAGTACATAAAAATGAACATAAGGAAAATAATAAAATAAAATTATTGATAATATTAAAAATATTCAATAGACGAGTCTTTTATTATACACAATTAGGCAGATAAAAATAAAATGTCTGCCCTTATGTCAATGCCCTACTAACTAAACTAGCTCAAACTTGGATGATGAGTTTCATGTTTTATAAGTTTGGTTTTAAGAAAAATGTTTTCGGACAGATGTCACATTTGTAACTTCTTATTGTGAGCATTCATGTGCCTCCTAATGCTTGATTGATATGTAAAGGATTTCAAACATATTTTGCATTTATGTGGTTTAACATTACTGTGATAATTCATATGTTCCATAAGGGCCATTTTAGTAGTGAATTTCTTATCACAAATGTCACATATGTATAGTTTCTGTTCTCCCGTGTGAGTTTTCATATGTCTCATAGCCATGGCTCTGTCGGCAAATGGTCTTAGACAAATTTCACACTTGTGTTGTTTTATTCCAGTGTGATAATGTAAATGTTTCACCATATAAGATTTACGAGAAAAGGATTTTAGGCAAACGTCACATTTGAACGGTTTTTTTTTTGTGTGTGTCGGGCCATGTACCCTAAGGCCCGACTTGTGGGCAAATGATTTTGAGCAGATTCCGCATTTGAATGCTTTCACACCATTATGAGAGTGGATATGTTCTACGAGGGCAGCTTTAGAAGAAAATGATTTGAAACAAATGTCACAATTATAGGGTTTTATCCCGTTGTGGGCTTTGGCATGTCTCATATACGCATATTTAGCAGTGAAAGTTTGAAAACAAATGTCACAATTGAACGGTTTGATTCCAGCGTGAGACATCTGATGTCTTAGAAGAGAAGACTTTCTAGGAAAACTTTTAGGACATATATCGCATTTGTATTGTTTTACCGTTGCATGAGTGTTCACGTGTGCTCTATAGGCAGATCTAAAAGTAAACGATTTGAGGCAAACTTCGCATTGGTGAGGCTTTATGCCGTTGTGCGAATTCACATGTTCCATGAAGTCAGATTTAGAAACAAACGATCTTACACAAATGTGACACTTGTGTGGTTTATCCGCCGTGTGAGATTTCATATGTCTCATAAGATTCGATTTATCACGAAGTTCTTTAAAGCAAACTTCGCATTTATTCGGTTTTTTCACCATGTGCGACTCTATATGTGCCCTAAGGGTAGACTTATCAGTAAATTTTACTGAACATATGTCACATTTGTACGGTTTATCCTTGTCGTACGAATCTACGTGCTCCGCAAGGGCAGTTCGGAGGGTAAATGATTTCAAACTATTGTTAAGTCGTGTTAATTCTGTGTGAGACTTTAAATGTGTATCAAGGATAGATTTACCAGTAAATGTCATTGAACATATGTCACATTTGTACGGTTTCTCCTTGTTGTGAGAATCTACGTGCTCCACAAGGGTCACTTTGGGGGTAAATGATTTCAAACTAATATTATGTGGTGTTAATGCTGTGTGAGACTTTAAATGAGTATCATGGATAGATTTATCGGTAAATGTTTTGAAACAAACGTCACATTTGTACGGTTTATCGTTGTTGTCAGAATCCACATACTCCGCAAGGATAGTTTCGGGGGTAAATGATTTCAAACTAATGTTATGTGGTGTTAATTCTGTGTGAGACTTTAAATGAGTATCAAGGATAGATTTATCGGAAAACGTTTTGAAACAAACGTCACATTTGTACGATTTATCTTCAGTGTGGGAATTCATATGACTCGCAAGCGCACGTTTAGTAGCAAATGATTTTAAACAGATGGTACATTTGTATGACTTATTCTCGTTGTGAGAACTTATTTTTTCTACAGGACTGATTTTAGTTAAATTGCCACATTTGGATGTTTTTTTAATCCTGGTGTGACTCTTGATATGATTTACAAGATTAGATTTAGTAATAAATACTCTAAAGCAAATATCGCATTTGTGCGGTTTAACCTCCTTGTGAGATTTCAAATGTTTCACAAGGTTAGATCTATTCACAAATGCTTTCTCACAAAAGTCACATTTGTGAGGATTTACTTCCGTGTGATTTTTCATATGTCTCAAGAGGTTGGATTGACGAATGAACGATTTCAAACACACTTTGCATTGGTGCGGTTTTATCCTATTGTGAGAAGTCACATGTTCCACAAGTTGAGGTTTAGAAGGGAACGTTTTTAAGCAAATGTCAGATTTGTGGGCTTTTGCACCGGAGTGAGATTTCATATGAGTCAATAGGTCGCATTTAGAAGTGAACTTTTGTGAACAAATATTGCATTTATGCGGCCAATCACCATGGTAAGTTTTCATGTGTATATCAAAGTTAGATTTATAAATGAACGAATTTAAGCAGATTTTGCACTGGTGCGGTTTAGTCCCGTTGTGAAAATTCATATGCTCCACGAAGGCAGCTTTAGAATTGATAATTTTTAAACAAATTTTACATTTGTATTGGGCTATGGCAAGGTGAGACTTCATATGTGTCGCAAGGGTGGTTTCATTCGTAAATTCTTTCAAGCAAATGTTACAATTATGTGACATTACATTAGGGTGGGATTTTACATGTCGTGAAAGATCAGATTGGACAGTAAATGTCTTGAAACAAATATTGCATTTGAATGGCGAACCGTCATTGTCAACGATCAAGTTAGGTTTATAATTTGACGATTTTAATATTTTGCAGTGTTGAGTTTTCATATGTGTATTAAAGTTAGATTTATAAACGAACGATTTTAGACAGACTTTGCACTGGTGCGGTTTAATCCCGCTGTGAAAATTCATATGCTCCATGAAAGAATATTTAGAATTGATAGATTGTAAACAAATTTTGCATTTGTATTGTGCTATGACAGGGTGAGACTTCATATGTGTCGCAAGGGTGGTTTCATTTGCAAATTCTTTCAAGCAAATGTTACAACTATGTGATACTACACTGTGGTAGGATTTTATATGTCTTGAAAGGTTACATTTGAAGGTAAACGTTTTGAAACAAATATTGCAATTGAATGGCGAACGGCCATTGTCAACAATCAAGGGTGTTTTAGAGTCAGTAGGTTTAGAATTTGACGGTGTTAATGCTTTGCAATGTTGAGTTTTTCCATGTGCGTTAAAGTTAGACTTGTAAATGAACGATTTAAGGCAGATTTTGCACTGGTGCGGTTTAATCCCGTTGTGAAAATTCATATGCTCCACGAAGGAAGCTTTAGAATGGAGAGATTTCAAACAAATTTTACATTTGTATTCCGCTTGGGAAGGGTGAGACTTCATATGTGTCGCGAGGGTGGTTTCATCTGTGAATTCTTTTAAGCAAATGTTACACTTATGTAATATTACATTGTGGTGGGATTTTACATGTCTTTGAAGATTACATTTGAAAGTAAATGTATTGAAACAAATATCGCATTTGAATGGGGGACCGCCATCGTCAGCTTTCAAGTTTGGTTTAGGAATTAACGATTTTAATATTTTTGGATGTTGGGAATTCATATGTGTCGTAAGGGCAGACACCCTTGTAAATATCTTTGAACAAATGTTGCCTTTGTGTGATTTTACCTTGTGGTGAGATTTCATATGTCTGTGAAGGTTTGATTTAAAAGTGTACACATTCGAACAAACATTGCATTTGTGCAGCTCCATCTCTGTGTGTGATTTGAAATGTTTCCCCATGTTATAATTGGACGTGAACGTTTTCGAACAAATTTTGCATTGGTATGGTTTTACACCGTTGTGAGAATTTACATGTTTCAAGAGGTTGTGTTTAGCAGTAAATGTCTTGGAACAAAATTTACACTTGTTTTTTTCTACCGCCGGGTGTGATTTCATGTGAACCTGGAGTTGGATTTTAAATACGAATGATTTTGTGCATATTTCACATTTGTAGGGTGTTTTTTTGATTTTGCACTGTCGTGATTTTGAATTGTTGTTATGTGTAGTCTGGAAATTGGTATCATCCAGTTTAGTGTTGTCGAATATTACATCATCTGAATCCATCATCTGAACGCTGTCATTACTTGACGAAATTTCTCCTACATATACCTGTAAAGTAAAATAATTACGGTTGTACAATTTTTATTGTATGTTTTATAGGAAATACTACAGTTGCTAGCCATGCGATAGTCGTTGGCCACTTGGATTTAAATAATACAATATCACTAAATGGTATCAGTTAGTAGTGACCAGGAGAACAATCAAGGGGAAAAATTATGATTAGTAATAATACAGAGTTCTACGACTGCAGTGTTTTATCTTTATAAAGGTAAATATTTGTTTGTTTGCCTGGCATGTTTTTAATTTGGAGCCATTAGATTCGGTATACTATCTTATAGCATTTGAAGTTACATAGGTAGTATATAGGATGGTATCAAAGAGCTCCATTCGAAATGGTTATTTATTTTGTAGAAAAAACCTAGATTTTTTTTATCTAGGTGCAGCACTGAAAATTTCTTGACATTTAAAGTTTTTGACCATGTATTAATTGTGTCCAAATCTTTTTGCAAAGAAAGTTGTTACCGTCTGTATTGGCAGGACAATATATTTAAAATATCAATTTTAGGGCATAACTGTACCGGCGAAGTGTCACCAAAACTATCATTTTGATTAACAGCAGAATCACAGATGTTCGGCAGTGGATTAATGCCGCTTTCATCCTCCCATATTAAATCGTCTAGAATGACTTCTTCCGTTTTGATGTCTAGACGATCGGCTATCCTCAGTTTCTGCGTTTTGTTACTTTGTATACACATGTTTCTGAAACCGGCGAGTAATTCCAGATTGTTTTCACACGCAACACATATTACGTCAGGCATCCGGTCGTTTTTTTTTACCTGCAAAAAGACAAATAGAAAACAAGTAAGTTATTACTGATTTGATGGTTGAGATACAAGTAGGTTAAAAGTGAGCGTAACCGACATGTAGCTGACAGCAGGAGCGAATGCGTTGATCCAGTGGATGGGGATTGTCATAAATGGAGACCGAAGTCTCGGATGGAGTAGGACGAAGACAAAGTCGACACTCCATAATTCACCAGTACCACTTATCAACAGATGGATTGCAAATGTCAAAAAATATACCGTATTGAATCGTCGACCTGTCACTTTTTCGCTGACATTTGGTAAAACAAGTATCTGGCAACATCATTCTTTCTATTTGACGTTCGAAAAGTATTTACAGGGTCCAGATTGATCTAAACTGTGGATAAAGTTCATCTAAAGTTTTGTTCAAGTTGCCAATAACTGTAATGTTTCCCCGTATGAATTTTACGGTTCGGTGATCATTGGTCACAAAAATTGGTCACAAAAGTCACTAAAATCTCTATAACGGAACGGTTCGGTGATTACTAGTCAAATGTGAACCGGTCACAGGACAACCGGTCGCTCTAGATCGGTCACACGTGATCACCCGTCACGAGAAAACTGGTCACGAAAAACCTGGTCACACCCAAAAATTAAAAATTTGTCGAATTTAGTCGTAGAGCCGCCACAATAGCTTAGATGAGTATATTATTGTAAAGTTGATGTGGCGGCTCGCTTATACGACATGGTCGAGTTTGGTTGCCTTCCTGCGAGTGGGGACCAACTCGGCTGGGTTCGGAGAGCCGCTACTCACTCTGCCTTCAGCTGTCATAAATAAAACACGTGCATTAACATGCCAGTCGTCTCATTCGTTCATCCCCCATTTTATTAAGAGAGACGCCCGTAGACCGGTGACGTCATGGTGACGACGACCAATGGTGGAGTCGGACGTTGCGGCCAATGGCTGCGCCAGACTCCTTAACCAATGACTATACACATGTAATACGTGTATGCGCTGAGCGCTGAGTATTTATAAGTATGGTGCGCTCTCGAACGGTGGCATTCGGATCCTGGCCTCCACCTGACGAGCAGCTAATAATGAGTTGGAACCTGCCTGCGTGTTTTCTTGTACCTCGACCTGACTCCACTTACCTCTGAATACCAGTGGCGTAACTACCGCACCCGCAGACCCCGCAATGCGGGGGGGCGCCGCTAGGCGGCGCGTCTTTTTCACTGATTTTTTAACTTTTTCTGTAAATTTTTTTGTGACAATTTTTTAAACACTACTTTATTTTTCAAACTATTCGCATCTCGTTTTATGTTATGAACATGTATTTGAGAATTCTCCTACTTTTGTACATACATATATAGGTGTATATATATATTTTTTTGTGTTAAAACAATAACACAAAATTAAATGAGGCGTGAAAACCAATAAAATTTTACAACTTTGTATTTATTTTCGAGAATAGCATTGAAATCTCCGACCAAAATTATTTCATTGCAGACCGTCATAAAAGTCAAAAGCATGTCGGTTTTATAATGGGTCGACCTTTTTTTCAACATAAGTTTAACGTCTTTCCATTAATAAATCATAGAACGCGACCAAAATATGTCAATTTTACAACTTTACTCATAAAATCATTGTGTTCGTTCAGACTTTTCTTCAGTTGATTTTGAACACGCTCTGGAATCGGATCGCGATTGATTATAATTAAAACTAGCTCCCGAAACGTGTTTGATCATTGTATATAAAAACTAACTCATTGCTCAGGGTAAAGTGACGTGAAGTGTACCATTGTGTTATCCCTGTAGTTGAGAAATCTTTCGCGATACATATATTTTTTTTAATATGAATAGTTTTAAGAAAAAATTCAGTGGAGCAGAATCTCGAAAGCGAAAAAATACTCAAATCGCGAGTTCATCGAAATTGACTAAAATCCACAAATTTTTCAAAGCCTCTCGTGACATAGTGGAATTAAGTCCTCCAGCATTTTTATCAGAAAAACAACCTAGCTCTCCTTTGAGCAATACCGATGTAATCGAACCAGCAGTTACGGATAATACGGCGAACTTAACTGTTGCAGAAATTCAATCGACTGAGCCTAGCTCTTCTTCCTCAAACATTTCTGGTGAAGTGGTCGATTCATTTATAAGGTTCCTTCTTCAAGAAAAATATCCGACTGACCGAGGACATTACACAAATGAGCTGACAGAAAATGACACTAATCTGAGGAAATTTATATTGAATCACGGTACTTGCCAACCTGATCTTGTATCTTTTCCTCGAGACCTCGTTGGAAAAAGATGCTTTTCTAAAAAATATTTTAAGTGGACCAACCAGTCTGGGATTGAAATACAAAGGACGTGGCTAGGTTCCTCGGTAAAACTGAATAGAGCGTACTGTGAACCATGTTGGCTTTTTGCTGACAAAAAAAATAAATATTATAATTCCTCTTGGGTTGAAGGCATACAAGACTGGAGAGGACTTTCAAAAAAAATTTCAATTCACGAAAAATCTCAAGTACACACTAAATCCTGTTGTACGTACGATTTGTGGAAAAATTCTGAGACAATTGATGAATATATCTCGTCAGAATTGAAAAGTCGTGTAAACTACTGGCGTCAAGTGATTCATCGTATTATTAATGTAATATTAACATTGGCCAAATGTAATTTGGCATTTCGAGGCCATCAAGAAAATATCGTGTCTTCTAAAAATCCTTCTTAACTTGTTCCCGGACAAATCAACTCTTCCGCGGTTTCCCAAAAGCTTCTTATTTTTTTGATGTGGTTGAACAAATTTATAAATTTTTCGCTGTCAGCATGAACAGGTGGGAAGTTTTTAAGGAAAATTCACCATCAGTTACTTTAAAAAGATTGAACCCTACTCGTTGGTCTTCAAGACTAGATTCCATCAATGCACTTCGATATTCATATACAGATGTTTTAAAATGTCTTACAGAAATAATTTTAAAAAGTAAAAGAAAGGATGAACAATCAGAAGCAAAGGGACTAAAAAAGAAAATGGACAGTTTCGAATTTATTCTCCTACTCGTGCTTTTTGATAACATTCTTCAGCCTCTCAACTTTGTATCAAAGCTCCTACAATCAAAAAACGTCGATGTTATCAGTGCTCAGTCGATGATCAAAAATGCATACGACAATCTCAATCGTTTTAGGAATACATTTTAAGAATTTGTAACGATTTCATCAACGATTGCAACAAAATGGGGTTTGGAGCCAAAATTGACATCGAATCGTCAATCTTTTGTCAAAAAGCACTTCGATGAACTTAGTAATGATACACGATTCCAAGATTCATTGAAAAAGTTTGAAATAACAATTTTTAATGCGGCACTAGACGATGCCTTGATGCAATTGAAGGTTCGTTTTACATCTTTTAACGATATTATTTCAAAGTTCGTCTTCCTACAAAGTAAATATCTCATTCAATTATCAGATGACGACTTATATCGTGAAGCCAAATCTTTAGCCGACCAATATATCAATGACTTTGACAAGTCACTACCTAACCAGGTGCTTGATTTTCGTTCATGCTTAAGAGAAAAAATAGAGAAGATCGACAGTGTTCATAATTTGGCGAAGCTCTTCATTTGTGATTTTTACACTATAAATTCGTCATTTCCTGATATCGCCACCGCAATCATCTTGTTCCTCACGCTTCCGGTAACTGTAGTCACTGCTGAGCGCTCGTTCTCTAAGTTGAAACTTATTAAAAATTACTTAAGGTCAACTATGTCACAACATCGACTCAAAGGATTAGCGTTGATTAGTATTGAACATGAGAGAACAAATAAAATGAATTTTAACGAAATAATCGAAGTGTTTGCCAATGCGAAGTCCAGAAGAACAGATTTTTCTACGTAAAAAGGTATGTATTTTGAAAAATTATTTTGCCGAAAAGAAAATAATATGTGTATATGGGGGGGGGCGCCGTAAAATATTTTGCGGGGGGGCGCCTGGAATTCACGTTACGCCACTGCTGAATACTCTTCATTATTATAAAAATAATGGTTTCTGAAAGGCTCTTAAAGGGGGGTTGAAGGTTTTGGACCGTTTCCCAGCCTATGGAAATTCAATTGAATTTTGAAGAGGATCTTTATTACTCGATTAATACAGGTGTATTTGTATGTACAGCGAAGTAGGTAAAGGATTCACTGGAACGAGCTAGGTCGAGTGTCTGAAGCTCACTGGCATCTGGGGACGATGCACTGGTTTATAAAGGTGTTGCTTGAGCAACGCGTAGCTGGGCTGGTGAGATCACGTTCTGGAAGATTCCGACGGGGTCAAGGTCTTCCTTTGTGTTCGATGTTTGATGCGTAGTTGCGTAGCTCCTTGGGATTTCCCGTGTACTCGTGATTGCGTATCTGGAGCGAGTCGAATCGCCTTTATGGGTAAGCTGGACGAAGTATTTCGGCCACGTCTAACTTTCGTGTACGAGAAGAGGACACGATGATGTCATTTGTACAGATTAAGTTCGATGAGGGAAATAGGTGATATCACAAGTCGTGCTATATCTCTACACTCTTTTACATATAAGCCTTCAGTTTAGAAAACATGGTGAATCAAATCACTAGCTGATTTTTAAGTCTTAAAGAGCGTCACAGCTTACTAAAATAGTTCGAAATTAGAGATAAGGGAAACGCTATAGTTGTTGGCTACATTTGGATTGAAAAAAATGGCATTACTGTTAGTCTGTAAAGATTTCATTGGAAATATTTCGTCATGTAAAATTTGTCGGGAGTATTTCGTTGTTGAACGTTTTGTCCATAAATGTTTTGTTGAAGCAGTGACATTACTGAATATGTTTTGAGCCTTAATGATGCTCCTGTTCACGATTAATTGATAGAAATATATCAATTTAAAGCCAATTGATGTCATATTATTTTAATTCGAATTGCCAACTATTATTCCATGGTCTATTCCCTGACAATATTGAGTCAACAATTATATAGTAGTTGGTAGCACTATATCAATGTATGCTTAGTTGCCTATGCTGATTTAAAGTTTATGTCATGACAGTAGCTGTCAAATGTGTTTGTTTTGTGTATAACCTAATATAATCGTAATGGAAAGTTTGAAAGAGCGATTTAAAAATTGTATTAAAATCATTGACGGTAATTATATTTAATTTATTTTAAGTATTGACATTAAGGGTTATTTGAACTTTGGTTTTGTTTCTAGTGTATCAATCAATCCAAGTATTATCAATAGTTACAAATTTGAAGAATGTTTTCAAAATACCAGAGAAACGTGTATTAATATTTAATATATTTGTTTTTAAATATCCTTAGAATCTTCAGAATGCGTATTGCCGGAGAAAAGTGATACGATCGAGGTCGAAGAATTCAAAGCGAGCTACGATCCCGGCTTGGCCGCAACGAAATCCTCCTACAAATCCATTCCCAAGTTTTATCACAGACTTCCCAAAGTCAACGACACTCTGGCTAAAAAGTTGCGAGAGGAAGCCAGAGCCATCTTCTTACAGACTAAAAGCAACGAACTGTTGAGTGGCACTGAACTAAAGCACCTGTGGACACTACTCGACAAAGGCGATACGATTCCGGGCGCCGAAGTCAAGTTTTTAAACTATTCCGAGTTTAAAAGAGTCGGTGAAAAAGCAGGCCCAAAATACAAGTATTGTATTGTATGAATTGCAAATTAAATATTCGTTTTTATGGTGTGATTCTATAATGGGTTTACCGTTTCAGGGCATTCTTCACCGCTGTCGTGTTCGCTAAGCTTCAAAGGGAACATCAAGGAAAAGTGCATGTTAACACGCTATTCAACTATGCCATGAGAAAGGTCTGGCTTTGTGAGACTCGTATTGGACTATCGCTCCATGATCCGACCGGTCAAGGCTATCTGAGGGAACACGTCAGTTTAAACACGACTTTTATAATAAAAACCTGTATTTGAGCGACATTTTGATATTGAAATTTATGTTTTGATAGGATTTAGAAAATTATATTATGGAATTGGTGCCGACTTTGCCGGCTTTGGACGGTTTGGATTCGTCGTTTGGAAGTTTTTATGTTTGCACTGCGGCAAGGAAGTTCCTGTTCTTTTTGGACCCGCTCCGTACTGGTCGTGTTCGAATCATAGATATATTGTCGTCGAATTTTTTAGAAGACCTATTAGAAGTATGACATATTTTTAATATACGTACATTCAAAATGGTTTTCAATTTAACTCGTTTGTATATTTAATTAGTTACGAGAAGAAGACTTGTTGAAGGAAGCTCAAGAAAAGAATTGGTTTTCGGCACCTTCAGCTCTAAGAGTGTATGGACAATATTTAAATTTGGATCGGGACCATAATGGAATGCTCAGCCTTGATGAATTACAAGAGTAATTGATTTTATTTTGCACACTATCTATTTAATAATACGGGATAAATGCAAATGTATAGATTTTATATCGTTTCAGCTATGGTTCAGGGACACTGACACGAGTTTTCCTCAGCCGAGTGTTTCAGCAGTGTTTGACGTACGATGGAGAGATGGACTACAAGACTTATTTAGACTTAGTGTTGGCTTTGGAGAATCGTCGAGAGCCTCAGAGTATTCATTATCTGTTCAGAATATTGGATATACACGGGCAGGGATATCTCGATGGATTCACGTTAAATTATTTTTTTAAGGTATTGTATTTTAATTGTTTTGCAATGCAATACAGTAGAACCTCGATTATCCGGACTAATTGGGGATTAAATCACAGTTGACAGGGAAAGACGTGTACATTCAGTATGAATAACTTTTATTTGTCTACATTTACATACATATATAATAAGATGAAGATCAATATTAAATTATTCTTTATTAAGAAATTCAGTTATGGATTTTTGCTTAATGTTAGCCGTTCTTTTTGAAGCTGCCAAATCGCGAATACTTTTCATACAATAATGGACCAGATATTGGCTGTCCAGACGATGGTCTTTGAATCAACCACATAAAAATACACTCTTCGACTTCTTCATATCCTGATTTTCTCATAGCCTTACGCTCTGAGTTTCCAACACCATATTTATTTGACAAAAAACGTCCTAAGACACCGCTTTTTAAAGCATTGATTATATCTAATTTGTCTTTTAATGATAATATAACACGTTTTCTTTTTGTTTTTTTTTCCATATTGGTAATATTAAAAATAAATATTTAAATCGCGATCAAATTTTCAAGAAACAAACTTCCTTTAAGTATTGAATTTTGAAAACAACTGACTCATTTCTCTGTCTTATTTTCGAATTTTTATGGTATGCGTTTCAAAGCAGCAAAATTGTAAAATTTGTGTTTGTTTTCAACAATCCGGATAATCGAGGTTCTGCTGTAGTTAACTTTGTAGTGTGCATATGTATATTATATTTCGATTAATGTTTCAGGCTATTCAGGAGCAGACACTGTTGCACGGTGCGAGTCCCGTCAACTTTGAAGATGTCAAAGATGAGATATTCGATATGGTGCGACCCGCCGATCCTATGAAGATCACATTGAAGGATCTGATATCGTCAGGATACGGAAGTACCGCGATCAGCATACTCATTGAGTTTCAGTATTTTTTTGCATATGAGCATAGGGAGATTCTGGCGGCTGTTTCGCCTGATTGATTAGTAATAAAATTGTATTTGTATGTCTATAATTTTATTTGTAAAAAGTTTGATCGAAAATATATTTTTATAATGAAAAAAACAACAATTTAAACATTTTTTTATACAACTATTCATAGAAATTTAATAATTTATACAGTTCAATTTAATCATATTAACACATTGATGGTTTAGTTTGAGCATGCAGTATTATTATATTACACAGATTCTTGTGCTCTTTTATACTCGTAAATACTACCTCGTTCGACGAAACCCTTACTCACAGCTGCCGTATCTTCTTTTGTATCGTCATCTGTGGGTTTGCCATAACCTCCACCACCCGGTGTAAACAATATGAAAACATCCTGAAATCAACACAAAAGTTTTCAAACCCCGATAAGTAAGTATATTTTAATAATTTATGAATGAAGCTTACCCCGGGTTCTACGTCGACCGAAGTCTTACCACCTAGGTTAATAACACGGCCATCATTCCGCTTCAAATAGTTGATTCCTCGCATTCCTTCTTCCCCACCTGTAAAGACCCATATTAGTAACATTCAAAACTTACGCATTAAATTTAGAAACTATTTAAACCTTTCATTCCGTATGGTTGAAAAGCTCGTCGTTCAGTCAAGACGGAGAGAGTCATTTTCCTTCGGAAGACTATTTCACGTCTTACGCCATCCCCACCGACCCATTTTCCCTTTCCTCCGGATTCGGGTCGAAGATTGAACATGTTCAACAGCAGTGGGTATCTACGTTCGATGATTTCCAAGTCGGTGATCCTCGTATTAGTCATATGAGTGTGTACCCCTCCGACCCCATGCCAACCAGGACCCTTAATTTATATATTACTATTATAATAAATCCACATTTTAAAAATCATTGTATAATTATAGTACATACAGCTCCGCTCCCACCGGCTACTGTCTCATAATATCCCCAAGCGCTTTCTCCCAAAGTAACGTTATTCATACACCCTTGTGATGCTGCACATACCTTTACACACACAACACGAAATCATTAATTAAATTGATTTAATTTTGAGGTTATTTATGAATTGTTCCTAACCTCAAAAGCTTTGAAAACTACATCTACAATGCGCTGAGATGTTAAAACGTTGCCGCCGACTACTGCTGCATTTTCACTCGGATCCAGTAAACTTCCAACGGGGATTATAGTTTTCACTGGTTTCAAACATCCCTAGAAATTGCAAGAAAATGTATATAACCTCAAAAGTTATAGACTCCATTTTGGAGTTTGAATAATTTTATGTTTTTAAATGCAAAAATATTGTTCCATTGAGTGTAAAGCTCGTTCTTAACCGTTTGCCCGTGGCCGTCTTCTATGGAAGCTTTGGGCGACAAGTCTATAGCGCGGCTGTCTTCTATAGAATTTCTGAACTTTGCACGGGAGTTTGAGCCTTATATGCGCCTATTTCAACTGTTTTAAGGTTCAAAATTGGTGGAATATATTACTGAGAGTTGAATGCCATCTATTCAATTTGCTTAAAATGAATATATACCAGTCAAAATTAGTTTTTTGTGGAACTATACTGAAACCTCGTTTATGTGACGTCACGTCTGTTAAACAATGACGACGATACGTCTCAATTGTATGAAGAATGATTATTTGACAATTAAGCCAAAACTACGAGATATATTATGTATTTTTCTGTTTAAAATAATACTTTATGTGTTAGTTAACATATCTGGTTACTTGAGTAAATATTAAAATCTGTATTTAAGGTCGAAAACTCGATTGCCAAATTCGCGAAAAAGGTGCCGCGTACAGGGCTTGTTCGCTATATTTATTGCCGCGGGCAAAGGGTTAAATGATTCATTCATACATTTTGTACTGACCTTTCGAAATTGGGCACTTTACTTAATTAGCTTTAACGAATAGTTTCAGTACGAGTTATACACTGGCCAAAAATTGTAGGATTTTTCCTATCTTAGTGAGTTGTAGTAATTTCAGCTTACGTAAAGGAGTACTCAAAACTGGGTGAGAAAGTTGTAATAACCTGATTGAGAGGCACGTCGTGTCCCACCATACATCGAAGGCAATATATAAGAGCTGATAATGTGATGGCTCTTGGAGCGTTGCAGTTACCCCAAACTTCAGGTCCTGTCCCACTATCGAGGTATATTAGTAG
Source organism: Arctopsyche grandis (assembly GCF_051622035.1). Taxonomy (NCBI): domain Eukaryota; kingdom Metazoa; phylum Arthropoda; class Insecta; order Trichoptera; family Hydropsychidae; genus Arctopsyche; species Arctopsyche grandis. The sequence goes on from NC_135357.1 coordinate 35,277,198, forward strand.
AAATCAAATTCTAGTATAAATAAAGCACCATTTTCTATAGAAGTACTTACGTGAAATCAAATATAGCATCACCAGTATCCTTACAAAGCGTAATCTCTAACGAAATCGGCGAGCCATCGTCCATATAATCCACGGCATTTAGTACACTCTTACCGGTTTGTTCTTCTGTCCTTTGAGCGATGTCCTAAAACAGTTTTATATTGAAAGCAATAATAAGCATTAATAAATATTACACTAACGTACCTTCAACATGTCTCTAACGGCCAGCTCGGCATTGCTTTGTATATGCATCATGTACGCTTGTACAACTTCCAATCCATACGATGAGATTAACTCACCGACCAATTGCATGCCCTGATGAAATTATACATGTTATTTACATAACGATTTATACTAAGTCATACCATATGCAAGATTACCCGTTGATTTGCAGCTATTTGAGCTTTCAAATCCGATAAATTGTCAGTCAGATTTCTCGAATCTCTCAACTCGTGCTTCAATTCTTCCTCGCGGAGTTGATTTTTGTGCAATAACAAGAACGATTTAAACGCAGCTCCCTCTTGGTTGAGATGCGTCGAGTGGGGCGGCATGGATCCCGGAGTGATACCGCCAATATCGGCGTGATGTCCTCTGGATGCGACGAAGAATATTGGTCGACGAATACCCCTACAATTGCATTTATTAAATTAAGGTGAAATCGATTGTGATTCTTAAAGATTTGTGTTGACTTTACTTGTGGAATACTGGAGTGATGACTGTCAAGTCTGGTAAATGCGATCCTCCCGCTTTAGGATGATTGGACAGGATCACGTCACCTTCTTCCAAAGTGTCTCCGCGTACTTGTATCTGGAAAATTAATGCTGATTATTTGAAGAATTACACTGAGCAACAAAAAATTACATTTTTGAATTACCAGAGCGGAGACTAACCAATATTTACTAACTTTGACCCACTTAATTCGAACATGATAATGATTTTTACAGTTTTTTGGCTTTTGCGGTCTTTAACTCAAAATCTAGTATTGTTGTGCTCAAAGTGAGTATTGGAATCAATAGTCAGATGCTTTTCCTATTGATTGTGATATTTCATTGCTTTAAAATACTTATAATTAATTGTCTAGCGAATTTTAAAAGTCAAAAATATATTTTTTTTACGGATTTTTTCTCTGTGCTATTTTGCATTTATTTGGCAAATTTTTTATTTCATCTCGTTTATAAGGATTGGTTTTCTATCTCAATATTTTTTTTTTATCTAAACGTACTAACTCGAGAGAATTGCAATTTAAATGCTTTCGTTGTTTATACGTTTGTAACGCAGATAGCGTTGGTGCAAGCGAGATGGCATGTAGTCCGACCGCTGTACTCTGTGAGGTGGATTACATGCCATCTCGCTTGCACCAACGCTATCCGCGTTACAGACGTATACACAATGAAAGCATTTAAATTGCGCAATTTTTTAAACGCTTATATCTCGAAAACGATAACCAACCAACAAAAATCATTATCATATTCGAATTTAGTGGGTTAAAGTTAGTAAAGATTAGTTAGTCTCCGCTCTGGTAATTTTTTTTTGTTGCTCAGTGTTATTAGCATATTTTTGGGGCTTATTAAAATTATAGTATGTACTTGATATTGAACAGTTTCTTGCATGGCACCGAGATGGACAGGAATGTGAGGCGCATTGGAAACCAACCCGCCGTCAGGACCAAAGAGTGCACATGAGAAATCAAGCCTTTCCTTAATGTTCACTGATATAGAAGTTCTTTGTAAGATTCTGAAAGAAATAACCATTGCCAAGATATATTGTATATTGTTTACTTGATTCATATGCACACTCATACATACCTTCCCATTTGTTCAGCAATGGACATAAACCGATGTGAAAATATACTCAATTGTATAGAATCTAAAGCTGTGCCAATTTGTCTCGCTATTCCAGAGCCGATGGTGATTTTTATATCACCATGGTTCGTAATCAACGCTGTACAATCTGAGAAGAAATAATCACACATGTAATTAACACTAAATCCTACATAATTTTTATGTAATCCCAGTTTTAAAACTACCTGGCTCTACTAATATAGTGGATAAATTATCCATAATGATAGCGGGACCGATGATAGTATGGCCGTAAGACAGATTTGACAGTCGATAAACTTTACTCTCTTTATAACCAGCTTCAAAGTATATTTGAACCGTCTGAAAATATTCCAATATTATGTTAAATTATATGTATCATTTTGAATCTTAATTAAGATAAGATTTACACCTTTTCAGCTTCTGGATATTTGTTCGAAGCAACATCAGTCAAATTCTGTTCAGAAAATTGAGTACGTGCTGCTCCTCGTACTCTCACATCATCCACGACTATGTCTCGATTCGGAATAATGAATCCGAATTCACTCTGATATCTGAAAAATTCAATGCACAAATGATTTCATGTCCTTCAATTGATTTTATGAACATTTATACTTGTGTAAATACCGTTCGAGGAAAGTTTTCATGAAATCGCCGTGTTTAGTATCAGAACTTTGAGACTGTTGAGACGGCGAGCACATCAATGCACAATCGGTACCTTCATACCTCAGATGCAAATATGGTTCCAAAACTATTTGCGCCTCTTCGAATCCCTATAATAGACAATATATAAATATTTTCAGTTGCATATACATATCTAAGGCATGGTACAAAATTTACAAATTTATATAACAAGACCTGCGATACTAATTTCTGTTTACAAATCTCCCCAAGGGAATCCAATTGGTCGTCTAAGCTTTGGAAGTTTTCAGATGTGTAATTTAGAGCGCATGGTTTTTGAGACTCGTGTACCACATCAGCTAATGCCATTCCATATGCCGATAATATACCTAATAAATTGAAATAAGTCAAACGCCGTATTTACTTGCAATGTTTACAATGTCCAATTACAACCTGCATATTTATGTACAAAGACAGTATGGATGCCAAGTGAACGGGCTATGGCACAAGCGTGCTGAGCTCCAGCTCCTCCGAAGCATGCTAGAGCGTGATGAGATGTATCGTAGCCTCGTGCTGTTGTCAAAGCTCTAAAATCGAAAATATCTATAACCGTTTGCCCGCGGCTGTCTTCTATAGAAGCTTTGCGCGGCTGTCTTTAATAGAATTTCTGAACTTTGCACGGGATTTTGAGCCTTATATGCGCCTATTTCAACTGTTTTAAGGTTCAAAATTGGTTGAATATATTACTGAGAGTTGAATGCCATCTATACAATTTGCTTAAAATGAATATATACCAGTCAAAATTCGTTTTTTGTGGAACCATACTGAAACCTCGTTTATGTGACGTCACGTCTGTTAAACAATGACGACGATACGTCTCAATTGTATGAAGAATGATTATTTGACAATTAAGCCAAAACTACGAGATATATTATGTATTTTATTGTTTAAAATAATACTTTATGTGTTAATCAACATATCTGGTTACTTGAGTAAATATTAAAATCTGTATTTAAGGTCGAAAACTCGATTGCCAAATTCGCGAAAAAGGTGCCGCCGCGTACAGGGCTTGTTCGCTATATTTATTGCCGCGAGCAAAGGGTTAAAACATTTAGATATAATCATCGATATATTTTTGAAGAGATTAATCTGACCTGATGGGACGACACATTGCTTCATTTGCTACGTCGATAAAACCCATAGCAACCTCTTCCATCGTCATCTGTAACAATGTAAAGTAAATTAGAATATGTATATTATAGCATTGGTCATCAAGCAAGACTTTTCAACTATTTTCATATTATTAAATTAAATGAGCCAAGTACTATTTTTGGAAATTTATACTGGTTAAGTTTTGAGTTAGTGAGGTGTAATCAAATTACTTCAGTGCCTCCGCTTGAACGTAAGAAATCGTTGATATCATCGGTAGTTTTCTTGAATTCCTTCAATGTGGCGTCTCTGTCTAAAGCGTCATTTTCATTCGGTCCAAATATCTTCGGGAAGTATTCGGGTAGCAATCTGCCAAGGGCTAAATTTGCATCGGTGACAGCGATTGGACCACCTTTCCGGTAGCATGCTGGACCTGGATGGGCGCCTGCCGATTCTGGACCAGCACAGAATAATCCAGAGCGGAAAGTTAATATGGAACCACCACCAGCCGCTACGGTGTTCACATCTGTATCGAAATAAAAACCAGACATTACAAATACAATAATAAACTTTGGTATGATTTATTAAAAAGTTAAATGGTACCTAATTGAGGCGCTTGGATAGTTATTCCAGCTGTGGTAGCTTCATGAACATGTTCAAGAGTTCCAGCATAGCGGGACACATCTGTTGATGTTCCACCCATATCAAAACCTATGGCAGATATAATATGCTGTGTAAATTACTTTTCTGATAATTAAAAACTTTTCCGATTCTGCGAAAACGCCGAAATAAGAAACCTCATATATTTTTATAAATAGGATTACTGACCATTTATTTCATTTGATGGTTTCATAAGCAATGATTTTGTGAGTAAACTTATTATTGAAATTTCCAATAGCAGTGTCAACAAAGGTGTTCGTACGTAACAATCATAAAATTACCGTTGAATCTTACATACTGATTTTTTATTCGCCAAAAAATTAGAAGTCTACACAGTCAACATGTTTAATTAAACAGTATCTTTAGTTACAGCGTTTTCATATTGTCAGATTGGCGCTGGCATATCATTTTTAACATATATTGAGTAAATCATTTGAAAATTGAAAGAACCTATCACGGGAAGGTCTGTCTCCTTTTGATATGTAGTCATCGCATAACCAACAACACCTCCAGCTGGTCCAGAAAGAATAGCACGAGACCCGTTGAAACTTAAAAAGTTAAGTGAATAATGCAAAATTTATTATAATAACTACATATAATATTACAATTTTTAAGAATCGGAGGTGTTTTTATACTTCTCCATCGGAGTCAATCCACCATCCGACTGCATAAACAATACATTAGTATTCTTGAGTTGATCCGAAAATCCTTCAGAGAATCCTGACAGATATCGCTTGATGTGTGGAGTTAAATAAGCGTCAACACACGCCGTGTATCCTCTAGCTACAGCTCGTACCATCGGCATTATCTCATGCGATAGAGATATTTGCGCAAAACCTATATATGTACAATATTAATATTAATAATTATTTTAACATTAAAATTTTCAACGAACACACATACTATTTATTTATATATAATTTTAGCTATTAGCTAATTTACAAAAAAAAATACATCTCAATAACTTAAATCTAAAATTCTATATTTAACTTATATGTACTGTCCCTCACAGAGGTGTCTCTTTGCTCCTCACAATAATGCATCCATGGTCTTAGAATTTGTTCTTGGTAGCATAATTTAGGTAGGTAATTTGTTCTTGTGAACATGGTCTTGGTAGACCTGATGCACTCAGGGAGGGCGTTATACATTAGTACACCCGTGTGAATGACACCCCCAGCCGTCTTTCTTTTTCTTACTCTACCTACAACTAAATTATTCTTATTTCTAGTGTAATGATTATGAATATCTCTATTTCTTATTCTATAATCTTTAAAATAATCGGGTAATCACTCATGATCTAACTTATAAACAAACGATAATGTGCTTAGCTTTAAACTATTACTAATACTCAACCATCCCAATTCATCTAACATACTTCTAATACTTTTTAATCTACCAACATTCAAAATACCTCTCATAGCTTTATTTTATAATTTTTGTATTTTCCCTATATCTTGGCCACTAAACAAGTTAAGCACAGTGGAACAATACACTACGTGTGGAAAGACAATTGTATGTATTATAGACTAAAACTTTACTTTTTCTACTTAAAACATTTCTTAACCTACATACAACACCAACTTTTCTAGCCATTTTTTTATAATATATTCAGCGTGTACCTTAAAATTCAGTCTTGAATCTATGTAATACCTAAATATTTAATGTTATCGACAATCTCTATTACTTTGTATCATCCGCAAATATATAGTAATGTATCATCCGCAAAAAGATGAATCTTACAATTATTTACTATTTTAATAATATCGTTAATATATAAAATAAAAAATACTGTACCTAATTCTTTTGCTATTTCTCCAATTTTAAGTTCATGATCTACATAAGTGTAACTGTGAGCCATCAGCACAGCTATGCTATTAATCCCAGTTCTGTTTTTCAATTCTAACAAGTCTTTACGTAGCGCATTGGTATCCAATTCTTTAATGATGAACAGTTTCTCACCGGTCGTACCTAATAACATAAAAATTCAATACAGCATCTATTGTCACGAATCCATTAAAATATACGAGGTTTAAATGAAGTATTGTGGATCAAATCTTATAAAACACAAACACAATTTCAACTTTATATTCATGATGACATTTGAACTGAATATTACCGATGACGGTTCTCCAACCATGTCCACCACCTTGTTTACAAATCCCCCCTTTTAATTCGCATCGGCCTTCTAGAGCTGGCACAACTCGACAATCCACTTCTACAACTTCTGAATATAAGACTTCTGGCTTTTGAATTGCCTACGTCCATAGAAACAAAAAATGCGTACAGAATATCTATATTATATTTATGTATTTAGCTTTTGAAAAACAGGTAACATTTATATACCAATTGGAAAATACTAGGCCTTGCTTGGTTTCCGATAAACAGTAGATCTTTAAAACCTTTGTTGATGATCAGAGCCATCTTTTCACCTTTTCTTTCGAGCAAAGCGTTTGTAGCAACGGTCGTACCCATACGTATCCAATCGATGAGCTCCGAGTTGACTTTACCATCAGAGTTTGTGGCAGCACCAGTTTCCTAAAACGCATCTGATTAATACACAATTACATCATTTGAAAGAAATTTCTGTGATATAAACTATTACTTGGTGCAATATGCGTCGGATTCCTTCTCTGGGTGCGTCGGCATAATTAGCCGGATCCTCTGAAAGCAGCTTTAGCGTTTTTATCGTTCCATTCGGACATCTTGCGAATACGTCTGTGAATGTGCCGCCTCGGTCTATGGCGAATTGAAATTTTGATGCTGTCGACTCTGCCATTCTAAGATGAATGGAGTTCAGCAGTTGCTGTGGGAGGTGATATTTGTTCAAAAAGTTAAATGTGGACAAATAAAAAGCTTTAGATAACGATGTGAAAAACAAGAGTTATCAAGTATAATAGTAATTATATTGATTGCACTGTTTGTAGAATGATAGTGGACATTTGAAGTGTATTTTTGATTGTGATCTTTAAGATATTGAAGTAATTATAGTTAATATATATTAAATTGTACACGTTTTTATTTAATGCGTACTTACAGGTTACCATTGATAAACATTTCGTGTGTTCTGCCAAATGTCAAAATTTTTGACAATCAGTTGATAACAAACGACAAAAAAATCTCAGTATTTAGTATTGCTCTATTTTACAAGCCTCTTCTAATTTATATTGATTCGAAGAATTGTAAATAGGTTTTTGAGCTCTTTTTCCTATTATGCTGTACATTAAAATTAGAATAATATAATACTATAATTACTAACAAAAATTAAAATAAAATTGTATAATAGAAAATGATCAGTTGATCAGTAGCTATTGTAGCTGAACATAATTTAGTAATAATAAAAAGCATTTAAAAATCGAATATCGATTCGAAAAACTTTCTTTATTGCTTACAGTACGATTTTGATTATTTTACAATGTTCTAAAGTGTAAATGTTAAATTGTGTAATTATATTGGGGAAAAAGAGAAGGTCAAGAAAGAGTGACACTTATCATTGAATATGTTTGAATTTGACTCGAAACATCAACTGATGAAACAAACTTCAGTGGCGGCTCGTGTATATTTTATTTTTATTTTATTTTATTTTATTTTTATTTTATTTTATTTTACGGTCAAGAAAAAATTGACCATTTTACATGTTGGAAATAGAGAAAGAAAAAGAAAAAAAATTAAAATGAAATATAAAAGAAAAATACACATACATTCATATACTACAAAATAAATTACATTATATTAAAAAAATATTTAAATAAAATAGATTTCATGTTATATTTACTAACAATGAATAAATCGACCATGGATAATTCGTTTCCAACTCTGTGCAGTCTCAACATAGCTGAGTTCAATGAGTAATTAGGTATATGGGTATATGGGCTGCGGGGCTGCAGCCTCCTAGTATAGTACAAATGCATGCTATTTTTGTCATCCATATGGGCTGCAGGGCTGCAGACCTCCCAGTATATTAAATATATATGCTATTTTTGTCTGTATTCGATCACAGGTATGGTCAACGAGCTATTACATCCCGATTAATCTCTGTAGCCCCCCGCTATGAATTCTCACGAGCCGCCACTGGTCATATTAGCATAGAACTAGAATGCATAGAATCGCTCTCAGCCTCCAAAAATGTTGCTACAAAAACTCTGCGCGGCAGAGTTTGTTCATTGTTTGCTAAACTTCGTCTCTCTCTCTCTCTTGTCTCTCTTCTGACTTTCCGTCTCTCTCTTCGATGGCTCGCTTTTAAACGATAATTTTGTTAACAATGACCATTCTATGCATTCTACTTCTATGCATATTAGCCATAGAAGTCGCACTATTTGCAATTCAGAATTTTTATAAATTTGTTTATGATATGGTCATGGTTGTTGTTTGTAGTGCTAAGGCATGCACGTGTCTATAACCTGAAATTGACAGGTGCTTTGCATCGCCGGTATTGCAATGGGAAATAAAAGGAAATTCAATAAGTTCGCTCAGAGAAAGCGGGATAAGAAGGCTCAGGTATTTTAATCTATATTAAAAAAATCATATAATATGTTTAAAAGCGAAAGTTTCGTTTAAAAATTTAATTATTTGTCACAAACAACATAACCAAAAAGTTACTGTGATACAAAATTAAGCCGTACAATTTAATTTCAAGGCGATCAATCCACCACCTAAAGAGGACACAAGAAAACACTATGCAGAAATCATCAGAGAAAATGAAGCATTCGAAACGTACTACAAGGTATTGCTTTATGACTATATTGTATGTATACTTTACCAAAATACTTCAATCTATCCCGTACTGAATACGATGATTTTCAGGCACAGAATATATGTCCTCCGGAAGAATGGGACCTATTCATGAAAACTTTGAAAGAAAACTTACCAACGGCGTTCCGTATAACAGGTTCAAAAGGCGAAGCCAACGTATTGCTTGACATTGTAAAAGGTCAATTCTTCAAAGAGATCTTAAATACTAAATTACCAGCTGTGGAAGAAGGCAACGGTGACGCTAAAAAAGAAGATGAAGCCACACCAAATGAAGCAGTGGAAGAGTTAAAGAAACCCATTTGTCTACCATGGTACTTTTCAAACTTAGTATATAAATAAATAAAAATAAACCGTTTACGTACATATTTAATTTTATAATTACTTATATTCAAAGGTATCCGGGAGGACTGGCGTGGCAGTTACAATTGACTAGAACAGACATCCGTCGTAGCGAAGCCTACTATAAACTTCACAACTTCCTCACAGCTGAGACCAACTCGGGAAGCATATCACGCCAGGAAGCGGTATCGATGATACCACCTATAGTTTTAGGCGTTAAATCACATCACAAAGTACATAATCGTTAAAATCCTATTCATAAAAACAATCTTACGTATATTAATAATCTGTATATATTCAGGTACTCGACATGTGCGCTTCGCCTGGATCTAAAACAGCACAGCTTATAGAATTTTTACACGCTGACGATAACGGAACTGTGCCTACAGGTATACATACATATATATATATATATATATATATATATATATATATATATATATATATATATATATATCGGATTATATTGAATATCTTTCAGTCTTGTATAAAAACGATTTCCATATGTTTAGGCTTCGTGATGGCTAACGATGTTGACAATAATCGATGCTACATGCTGGTCCATCAAGCGAAGAGATTAAATTCTCCGTGCATATTAATCACGAATCACGACGCTGCTTTTATGCCACATTTGACGATTGGAGATAATTGGAATGCTGACGGTACCAATACAGGCAAGGCTGCGGTCAACAGCAGACTCTTGAAGTTCGATAGGATATTGTGCGATGTGCCGTGTTCAGGCGACGGTACACTTCGGAAGAATGCCGATATTTGGTTGAAGTGGTCTCCAGGCAACGGGAATAATTTGCATGGGTAAATTTTATTGTTGTGTTTGTTATTGTTTTATAATTTTGACTTTGATCAATATTTATATAGCATTCAAGTATTATAAGCAACCCTTCTGAACGAGTATCATGGACATATTTTTATTTTTATATACATATATGAGGGTGACCGTGAAAAAGTCGAAAATATTCGTTTGTCATGCATGCATATGAAAAACGGTTAGTATATATGTATATATATATACATATATATCAGTGGCGTGCGGTAAAACGATATCTCCCCCCCGTCGTACATCATCACTTAATTTGCGCGAGCAGGATACAACAGGAACAAGAGGAACAGGCTTTTCCTCCCGTATCCTGCGCGCGCACATTAAACAAGGCTGTATGACAAAAAGAGAGATAATTTCAACACATGCCACTGATATATATTATTATATATACATAGTACCGTTTACCATGCACCCTTTTTTCTTGATCTTTCGATTTTCGATCTTTGCCTTCCGATATTTGCTTTTTCAACCTTTTCACTTTCGGTGCCGTGAGACCAGCGGTCTCCGTGACGAGCCAGAATGTTAAATTACAGAAAACGCAAATATCGGAAGGCAAAGATTGAAAATCAAAAGATCTTAAGTCGAAAGATAAAAAAAAAGAGTGCATGGTAAACGGTACATACTCACTTAATTTGCGCGAGCAGGATACAACAGGAACAAGAGGAGCAGGATTTTCCTCCCGTATTCTGCGCGCACACATTAATACGGGAGGAAAAGCCTGTTCCTCTTGTTCCTGTTGTGTCCTGCTCGCGCAAATTAAGTGAGTATGTACCGTTTACCATGCACCCTTTTTTTTTTGATCTTTCGACTTAAGATCTTTCGATTTTCGATATTTGCATTCCGATATTTGCGTTTTCGGTAATTTCACGTTCCGGCCCGTGAGGTAGACCCGGTAGACCCCATATATATATACCAGGAAGGCCTTACAGGTAAATCCCCAATGCGCCTTTCTAACAAACATTGATATACAATGTTTAGAATAATTTTAACAAAGCGTCACAGAGACATCTATGGATAAATTGACAAATTTTTGATAAACTTATATTTTCGGAGTATTTTTTTCTTTATATAAATCGTCAAATTTCGAGATGCTGAAAAACTCGAAAATTTGCGTGACGTTTATGGATAAATTTTCAGCATTTTTATCCGACTCGGTGAAATTCGAGATGCTGAAAACTCGATAATTGCAAGACATGGGTAAAGGTTGCTAATTTGTTAGAATCGTTTCAATGAAAATCAGATAAATTGGTAAACTTTGATAGGAAACGATCGACCTAGAGTCGCAAACCAAGGTCTGGTCAGCAGCAACCAGTGGGACTCGAACCCGTGACCACTATGTTCGAAAGCATATATGCAGCCACCAGCGCCGGTTTTAGGGGGGGGCTGGGTCGGGCGCCAAATAAGTTAGGGTGCCGCTCGATGCGTCAAAGGTGCTTTAAATTTTAAAATTAGAGCGCCAAAAGCCATACAAAATTTTAGATTAGAGCGCCAAAGGCGAAATTTTTTTCTAAGGGTGTTTAGAAAAAAATGCCCGAGGGCGCCATTGGGTGTAAGGCCGGCACTGGCAACCACAAGTCCACTCTGCATGTAGAAAGATGCACACCTGCAGAGCTTAGAACTGTAAATACATATGTATAATTTTGATTTTTTTTTTCATTTTTTAGTATACAGTATCGTATAGCACATAGAGGTGCCGAATTACTCACAGTAGGCGGAAGGTTGGCGTATTCGACATGTTCGTTAAATCCTTTAGAGTGTGAATCTGTCATACTGAGACTGTTGAGAGAAGCTAAAGGATGTCTTCAATTGGTTGAGATTTCCGATATGTTGCCTGGATTGAAATTCTCTAGAGGTTTGTAAATAATTTTAAACAGTCTGTATAAGCTTTACATTGCTGTGCTTATATAAACAATTCCTTTCAGGTATGACACATTGGCGTCCGGCTTCAAAGGATCTGATTTTCTACGATAAGTATGAAGACGTACCTGAGAAATGGACTACGGTAGTACGACCGCAGATGTTCCCGCCGACTCCCGAAGAAATCGAACAGTTTCATCTGGATCGATGGTACGTTTAATACACAAATATTTGTACATATATATACAATTGCAATGTATCAATCTAGGTATTGTGTCATTTCAGCATACGAATTTTACCTCATCATCAAGACACCGGTGGATTCTTCGTCGCATTGCTTGAAAAAGTGAGTCCGTTACCGTTTGAAAAGAAGGAAAAACCCATCGAGACGCCTAGCGTTGAAGTTGCAACTGCAGATGAAAATGGAAAACCTTCAGCACCCGATGCACCGGTACCAGAAGAAAAATCGGCTCCTTGGGGGCCACAGAGGAAGCGCCGAAGAATGGACGGCTATCGGGAAGATCCTTATGTGTTTTTTTCGGGTGAAGATGAGGATGTCTTCCCATCAATCCGAGAATTCTATCACTTGAGTGAGGCATTTGACCCAAAATGTCTGTTGACACGGTGTCGCGTCGGAAAGAAGAAGAACATTTATTTAGTATCACCTATAGTCAGAGACGTCGTCAGGAGAAACGAGGAAAAGGTTAAAATGATAAATACGGGAGTAAAGACATTTGTCAGATGTGATAATAAGAATATGGCTTGTGCATTTAGGTCGGTATTTCATTGTTGATATTAAAAGTTGTTAAGTTTTCATATGTTTGTATTGGATTATTATATTGTAGGTTATCTCAGGAAGGTCTTCCGAGTGTGTTGTCGCATGTCGCTTCAGATCGTAAAGTAAATTTGACTCGGAAAGACTTGGTGTTGCTTCTGTTGAATGATAATCCGAGCAATCCTCCTGATATCGATCTTCTTACTCCGGAATCGCAACAGCAAGTGAAAGATTTGCGTGAGTTACTAAAATATATTGAAATGTACGTATGTATATAAATGTGAATATGTCTGATATTTATGTCTATTCTTTAGCGTGTGGAAGCTGCGTGTTACTATTTGAAGGAGACGGTTTATCCCTCTCGATGGTCGGCTGGCGAGGAGTGCGATCTTTGCGAGCATACACGGCTCTGCCCGATACTATTCACATGCTGCGATTACTCGGAGAAGATACGTCAAAGTTTGGTAAGATGTCGTAGATCAACGTTACTTAAATCTGTCTTTTTTTTTTTACTTTATCTATATTTTTTTATTTGGCTATGGATTTCCAGACGTCAACAAGTTTAAAAAGGCTGCTGAAAACGTACAACCTGAAGAGTCTAACAGTATTATCGAAGAAAAAGAAATATCGATTGAAGAAGGAGTACAAGCAGTGTCTGTTAAAGGCGATGTAGAAGAATTGTCAGTACAAGACGAAGTAAGGGAAGATGCAAAAGTTACATAACCTGTAAATATAAATTGAATATTTTTATATTAATTTTTCCTAACATAAAATGTGATTATACTGAATTGTTTGTATGCAAATTTTTATGTAATTATACGTTTTATTAAATGTAAGAATAATGCTTGCATGTTTTATTTGTGTTGATTATTATACACATTAACCGTTTGCTCGCGGCCGTCTTCTATGGAAGCTTTGCGCGACAAGTCTGTAGTGCGGCTGTCTTCCATAGAATTTATGAACTTTGCACAGGATTTTGAGCCTTATATGCGCCTATTTCAACTGTTTTAAGGTTCAAAATTGGTTGAATATATTACTGAGAGTTGAATGGCATCTATTCAATTTGCTTAAAATTAATATATACCAGTGAAAATTAGTTTTTTGTGGAACCATAAAGACACCTCGTTTATGTGACGTCACGTCTGTTGAACAATGGCGACGATACGTCTCAATTGTATGAAGAATGATTATTTGACAATTAAGCCAAAACTACGAGATATATTATATATTTTACTGTTTAAAATAATACTTAATGTGTTAGTTAACATATCTGGTTACTTGAGTAAATATTAAAATCTGTATTTAAGGTCGAAAACTCGATTGCCAAATTCACGAAAAAGGTGCCGCCGCGTACAGGTAGGGTTGCCAGATGATAATTTGATAAAGCAGGGCAGATGGGTCTAAAAAGGAGGATTTTTTGTAAAAAAGGAGGACATTCAGAAATTAAACGAATTTTTTATATTATTTTACTTTATTTTAATCATATTTAGCTGAGCTGCCAATTTTAGAAAGAAGTTCTTGGTTTTTTAACAAATAATTATAAAAATCTTCACATGTCATGTTTTTGAAGTTGTATTGAGTAAGAATTAAAGATTTAACTGACTGCACACTTAGTCTATTCCTCTCTTTGCTCCACTGAGTATTAATCAGTGAAAAAACTCTTTCCACATTTGCATTATGTGCTCTTATACAAAAATAAAACTCGCAGATCTTGAGCAGTTCTGAGAAACATTCAATGTTTTTAACACTTTTGAAGTAGATTGTCCACTGCTCGTGCAACTTCAAATCATAATATGCTTCATCTTCATCTGATTTTGATTTAAGAAATGAAATCAAGTTACAAAATTGATCGTGTAGCTTAACATCGTCAATCTCTACACCTCTGATGCTAAAGAACTCAATGCATGAAACTAAATCATCATAAATAAGTCCCGCCCGATGTTTAGCAAAAAGGAGGACTTACAGTAGGTAAGGGAGGACGGGAGGACAAAACATGGAAAAGGAGGACATGTCCCCCTTTTGGATACCATCTGGCAACCCTACGTACAGGGCTTGTTCGCTATATTTATTCCTGCGGGCAAAGGGTTAAAACATTGAAAGTTATGTTTTGGGAATATGTTTACTTAACGTCCATATGACATTTTTAAATGAAATAAAACAAGAATTTATTTTTCGATAACCTTTATTCACACGCTTTGAAACAAATATGGTCTACTCTTCTGACAAGTTTACCTTCGCTATTGATCTATACAGAATATGTTATGAAAATTAGTATTATTAGTATATTAAAGCATTCCAAATTGCACACGTTTTGATACAACGTACATAATATAATGATTAGTATACAATCTCAAAGACCGAGCAGAGGTAATAAGATAATAGACGGCTGACGAATCGTTGCTAGGTACGTACGAGTAATAATATGGCATTCAAAAAACAACGTGCTCACACTCGTGAAAGTAACGCACAAACCAAAAGTAACAATTTATTTATAAACACGGATAATATCACAAATTCACTTTGACCCTTTGCATACCGGCATTTATACGCGACTATTTAGAGCAGATACAATGCACACCCTCGAAATCAAAAATGCCGGTATATGCATACATTTGACAGATAAAATTATCTAAATAAAACTATACGACAAAAATATATACATATTTAATAAATTATATATAATTTAATAATAATAATAATCGTCTGTCCGTACTATGGCGACCTTTCTACTTTTCTATTTATATTTAATAATTAAAATCTAAGGATGGAATTGTATGAAGAATGAATAGATATTTATTTTTTGTAATACAAGTAATGCTAAAAATTCATATGTATTCAAATGAATCTGGAATAGTAATTTGTGATATTGTAACTTTTATTTATATAATCTACGTTAAATTGTTGGGAGTATTTTCGCTAAGCCTGTCTCTCCTGACTACATATATTTTTAATTCTCGTGGACGGGACGTATTTCTACAACCGACTACGTTTTAAACACTAGATACGTTTCTGGCATATTCATATTAATTTTTTGCAATAATAAATCTTGTATAGTGGAAGGATTACAACTGATTGCATCTCGTTGATCACCAGAACTAGGATCCTTCGACTTTGTATCATTATAAATAAAGATTACGGATTATTTTATCAAGAAATTTTATAGAATTACAATCTCGTTGAATGTAATAAAATAAGTGATTTAGTCTGATACATGTCCGAATGATCCTAATTCTTAATAATAACGCTTTTGATATTCCGTTTTAAATTCAAGGTGATATTGATAATTTTGTATGATAAAAAATTAAAATTTATTTTAAGTAGTTAGAAAAATAACTTTATAAATATGACAGACTTATGTTTTAATACTGAAAAATAATGCAAAAGTTGGCAATCGTCCTTAAAACTTACCGTTAATACTTAAAATATAAGGCTTTTCCTTATGTCGCACGTTCTCACCTAAATTTCCCCTCATTGCGTTAACAACATCACAAAATATAAATGGTCATTGTATTCAATCGCCAAATTTGCACCGACATATACAAGTGCGCAATTTTATATTTTATATCGATCCAAAATTGACAGGACTGGATTTATACGTTACCGGTTACACTGCCTAAGTTTATATTTTATTTCAATATATGTATATGTAGTGTCCCAACACGAGAGCAAATTAGTTCCCATAGTGATTGTAAAATGAAACGTACATATGTATACAGAGATAACAATTTATGTACTCCTAGCTGTCTGGAATTATTTGCAAGACGGAGCTCTCGTATTCATCGTGCATGGAATATTCGAGCTGACGTCTGCCGAGAGATGATGCCGCCAACATTCTTCATCGGCTGGCACGTTGACGTGACAAAGCGGGCACTTCCAATAGTTTTCAGTGGTTTCTGAAACAATTTCACATTTTTACTAATGTTCGAAAGACCGAGCTTCATTCGATTAAGATAAAATTAAATAATTTGAATCAAATATGGTTTAACATACCAACACAATCATCATCTGCTAAATGCCGCTGATAGTTTTCAATTTCAATCGCCTCGGTGCATCGAGGACATTGCCGATAGCCATTGCTGTGTGGACAATCCTCTGGAAGTTCATTTAAATAGTAAATTATAAACTCCAGACACTTTTGTAGGAATCTAGCACAACTTGTGCTATTACGAAACAAAAACAGTAATCACATCATCGATCCTGTACAAACATGCATAACTCAAGGGCAACGACCCCTTCGACCATTCCAGAAGAAAGAGTCCATCGCTCGCTCGTAACCGAACGAAACCCAACAGTGATGTTATCAGGCAACCGCGACACATGTCCTGAAAAGTCGTAAACACGTGGTAGTCATTAACGCGTGGCATACGCCCGCATTCTCAAACGAACGACGTCCTGACGCTGACCCCATAAACTACACGTGTACCGAGCACGCGCCTCGAAAATAGGTCAACTCGTGTCTCTAACACACGAAAGCATCTGAAAGAAACGAAGACAAAGCATCTGCGCGGGGCACGCTCCAACCCAGAACGTATATAAAGCGACGCAGCAGCTCCCAACACCAGAGTGAACCTCTGGAGTTCAAGCAGATCACTTCTCCGAAGCCCAATCTCTTCGTACATACTATAACCATTGTAACGATTGAACAAAAATAAACGATCCTCTTACAAACACAAACGGTGTTTTCTTAGACCAGGACACGGTCAACACACCTGTCCCGCGTACTAAACTTTCAATACTTATTTTACTGTAATGTTATTAAAAACACACCTGTCAAATGCTGGCTGAGCACTCTCACTTCCAAAGGTGCTCGGCAAGCAATACAACGGCACAATAACGGACACGTCCTCCAATAATGAATATCGAGAGCACCTTCAGTGATGCTCATAAGACAAAACGGACATTCAGTGTTATCATCGTTAGTTTGGCCCCTGTGAATGAAAAATCCCAACATTATATTACAAATCCCGTGCTTCTATTATACAATTTTTATATTAAAAGTCAACTACTTGTCGCCGACTTCCGGCGTACTAGTGCCACTGTCGAAGTTTTCCTTGACGTTACTGTGTATACTCTTCGAATCATCACCACTCGCTTTACTATAGTCGTATATGTCGATTTGGCTATCGTCGAAACTGTCGTAGTTACTATCGTCGAAACAAGTCGGCACGTTTGATCCTGACTTACTTCTGAAGATTGAGTTCTTAGCATTCTTATTACGCTTTAGAGTACCACCTGGACTATCCACGCCGTTCGTTACATAGTTATTGGCATCACTTATTGTATCCGACGTGGTCTTTTTGGAATCTCCGATCGGTTGTTTCATTTCGTTCTCAATCGTACTCACATTCTCACCATCGCTATAGCTAGTCTTGTTGTCGAACACAATATTAGAATGCAAATTCCTGGCTACGATGCTGCTCTTTTGAGAATAGGACGTGTTCATATTGATAGCCGTCAGACTTCCCGTCATATTTGAAGATTTGCTACTCTTTATTTCGTTATTTTGATACTTATTATCTTCATACTGTGGACAAAAGTTGCCATTATGTATACTGTTCTGCCAATTCTTCTCTAGTACGTAGTTGCGAGGACTTTGAGCTGATTTGTTTATCTTAGGCTGATGCTTCGGGCTGACTGCACTGTCCAGCCTCAACTTATTATACCCAGGAAACTCAACATCACTTTTAACACCATTGAATCCAACATTGCTCGTTATCTTCTTTGAAGTTTGCTTTTTGATACTACTTTTCGGCTGATACATGGAAGCCGTCATGGAGTGGCTCATCGCTGTTTGAGATGTCGTCATCGATTCCATCATTAATGAATTGTCCTGGCTCATATCTAGCCGTCGGCTTGGCTGAACATCCTCACATTGGCTGATACCCAAAGATTCCTCGTGACGCTGTAATTTATGTATGAACATAAGTAATATACACACGTATGTATATGATGATATAATTTGTAAAGGCGTTGTATTATCACTTACCCGCTTATCGATACGATCGAAACCTTCGAACAAATGTCTATAGAGAAGATTTCTTCTAGTGACAGGATCGTCTGGAGGTAATTGACCACGCACTAGTCTAGGTGCTCGTTCATAAGCTGCTAGTAATAGACGTTCAGCTGCTCGTCGAACTCCACCTTGTCCATGTGTTATTCCCCCGGCACCTAATTCTGCCACAGCTCGCACTTTCAAACCACTGAAATATGATTAATAATGTGTAAGTACCTATATTAAGAAAGACTCACATACATAGTTTTAGTAACAAATAAATGATTTTGGAGTTTCATGCCACTTCAAAACCGTGAAGAATTTGTAGGAATACAATACAGCTTGTATGAGATTTCAGCAAAGCCAAAGCAATCATATATTCGCTCCAGATTAACAAACCTTGAGTTCAAGGGAACAACCGAAATAGCATAAATCCTATTACCCCATAAAATACAAGGCACGCGACCACACAAAGGATACCCTTGAGCCTGGAAGAATCTTCGAGAACGAGATGACATCACCTCACCCATATCCAGACCACCGATAAAGGCGATTCGACTCGCTCCAGATGAATACCCATTAAGCAACCTTGTGGCACATCCACACAAAGGAAACCCTCGAACCCGGAGGAATCCCCGAGAACAAGATGACATCGCCGTGCCCATATATAAACCAGTACAGCAGCCACAGACGGCAGTTCAGTCAGGCTTTCCCCTGAAGAAGGCAACTAGCCCACTTCCCCGTGAATTTTCTGTACCGACAATAAACTTGTATACTGAAGAAAATAAATTTCCTCTGTTATCTACGAGTTTCCATAAGCCGGGTTACGGTCATGCAATAGAATAATAGATAAAACCCCAGACTATTTAACTACAACTAACTTGAGTAACAAGTTAGTTGTAATTAAATAGAAATACCATATTGAATATCACAACCTAGAAAAAAAAATCAATATATTTTTGATTCCAATTTAAGCAAATAATTACTATGAACAAATACTAAACAAACCTATTTTTATCAATTCCATGATTCAATAATAGTTGTTCTACCATCAACAGTCTAGATAGTGCAAGTCTTGGAGCAGTACCAGCTGTGAGCGGTCTTACTAAATAAGACGGAATAATATTCAAACTCCTGAAAGTAACAATTTAGTATGAAAATGAATTCAAATACATCATTTATATGTTAAACTAATCATTACCTGACTGGTGGACAGTCGGCCATAGTAAGCAGTGTGTGCATAGCCAACGAATGTACGCGAGGAGCCGGATCTCCGGCTCTAGTCAACAATTCTGGAACCAATCTTTCTACACTACGTCCAACTTCAGCAGTGTTCACTCTGAAATTTCCAAGTGTTTCTTAGCATTGACTTAAATATTTTTTGTATCGTCGTGATATTTTATACTAATAATGTTTATTTCATATTACATACCTTCCGCTTATGAATTCAGTGAAAAACACTCTTGTTACCTCAGCAGCCAAACTGAACACTGAAAATACTGGATCACGAAGAGTTCTATGTAAAAGTAACGCTACAGCTCTTGCGGCTTTGTTTGGAGACATGGCTGCAGGACCTCCGACACCACCAGGTGGTTTTGTGTCAAACGACCGTAGAGCAGTCTTAAATATAAACATATATTTTATTTAAACAAAATTAGGTATAAGGTACATATAAGCAAACTTAAATGAATTATTTGACATACTTTCAGATTTAATAAACCTTCTTCTTTCTCAGAAAAGTGCTTTGAATATATTTTTTCCACCTGTAATTTTTACATAAAATTTTGAATGAATTTAATTTGATTTTCCATATTATTATAATATTAAGTACAAATTGATACCAGTTCATCTCCAAATATAAGAATTGGGAGTGCAGCTTGTTTTCTCTCTCGTTCGGGCATTTTAGATTTACCCCGTTGTTGTTCAGGCTGTTCCATCTGATAGCTTCTCAAAAACTCGTTCGTATGAGAGCTATAAATATTGATAAGCAAATTAATTGATAGGAATCATGATCTTTTGGTTTGTAGAAAAAATCCACACTTACAGGTATATTTTAAAAAGTTTATAAATTATATAATACACCCAAATATACTAACTTGAAAAAGCTGCATGCCTTATATAATATTCCGTTTGTTACAGACTTTTAATAACAAACTAACCAGTAGATTCTATGACAGAATCACTAATAACCATACTAACACACTTGTGAAGAGTCTCGGTGATTACAACAAAATGTCTATACCCTTCAGGTATAAACACAGATTACCTAAACACAATCAGCTTTAGGTCATCGACTTTAGAGAGTCTTTAATTAATATTATGTATTATGAGCATTTATAAGAATTGTAAATAGGTTTTTGAACTCTTTTTCCTATTACGCTGTACATATTAACATTAGAATAATATAATACTATGATTACTAACAAAATTAAATTAAAATTGTAAAATAGAAAATGATCAATAGATCAGTAGCTATTAAAATAGATATAAGATGTAGTGTGAACATAATTTAGTAATAATAAAAAGCATTTAAAAATCAAAATCAAATAAATGATATATGTTCATATGTAGTTGATTTTCAAATAATCATGACTAACTGTCTCAATGTGGGAACGAGTCGTTCTTCATAAGCTTCATAGCTGGAGCGATGATGAGCTGGTGGTGGAGGACCAGCACTCCGATTCCTTCTTTTAACCACGGTGGTATTGACGACTTGAGCTGGTGTATTTGGAGTTACACAAGGCGTCTTATGTTGGATGCTCGACCGAGAGGAAGCAGCTGGAGAGCTTTGACCTTAAAATAACCCCACAATAATCACTTATATTCTGTATTTGGCGAATATTTAATCGATATCTGGCGCTTCAATGATGAGTTTGTGAGCATTTAAAATGCCAGTGGGCTTTGATAAGCGCCAAATATCGGTTATGAAATCGCCAACTTATATAAACTAGTTTTTATACTGTAAAAATATATCTTTACCATTGCGACAAGCATCAGAATTGTAGTGTAAATTAGTAGGACTGACACTATTAGCAGGACTGTTGAAGTAGCTGCCGTCGCAGGCTCCAGACACGAGCCGAGGAGTGACCGGATCAATTTTCGTCCTGTTTCCGTTGTAGCTTTCATTCTGATTTGCGCTTTTCTTCGGTGTGTACTCTACTTCATCTGGGATCTGATCTTCGAAACAAATTTTACCACTCTTCTCTGCTGGGTCCAGAGCTCGATGATGTTTCAAATTTTCATCTAAATTGTTCGCACTGGCCAATGGATGATAATTGTGATTCTCTGGATTCGTTTCCACGTAAGAATGAGAAGGAGACATTATACGATCCCTACCATTGTACATTTCAACATTACTTTTATTCGTGTGATCGTACAGATCTTTACCTTCTAAATGTTCCGGAGCGTAATATATGGTATTGTCATCGATGACTATTCCATTGGTTTGCGATTTTATTGGCATGTTGTGGTTCGGTGTGGCATGATCGGCTGATTTCGTCTGTTGTTCATTGTTTTGGGCGTTGAAATTGCTCGATGTGCTTTTGGACGTGATTGATTGCATAACTGTCGGCGGAGACGGAGAGTCGAAGCTCAGGTGTGATGTAATGTGAACCAGAGAGTCGACTGAAAAAGGCTTCTCATCCGCAGAGTATGCATCGTTTCTCGGATCAATCTATAATATATGTTCAATATAAATTTATGTGGAATTGCATGAATTAATATGTACAAGTTTGTATTAGTTTACTCCGTTAGTTTCGAGCAAAACATCCAAATTAACGGCACCAGCTAAGTGTGTGCGTGCTATAGCTATTGCATCTCGTCTTCTGGTGGCTCTCTCGTACTGCTCAGCGGCTGCTGCAACTCGTTTCTGAAGCTGCCATCCTCCGATGACACGTCCTCCGGCTCCCAATACGTCACAGGCTACTTTCAATTTGCGGGCATATTCGAAACGTTCGTCTAAAATTATTAATGATTTTTAGATTTTGTGATTCAATACTCAAGTTAAGTCAGGTTATTTTTTTTACAAAAACCATTTTATGTGTAAGTAAAGACAAAATTTGTAAATAGATACTAGCTGAAATCTCGGCGTTGCTCAAGGGGATGAAAATTTTAAAATAAGTGAAAAATGGAACTGTTTTAAAAAACACTTGTTATTAAAATATATAAGCCCACTTTAGAGGTCAATGAAGTCAACCAATAAAGCCCTCTACATGAGGCCACCCCCCCCCCCCCCCGACGAATACAGTCTGAGAGACCCTTTCGTCGGAGAACGAGACGGTTTTCCGGCAATATAGAACTAGAACAACCGCACATCACTGTTCTATTAAAAAAATCCGCAATTTACCTACCAGTACAAACATGCATAAGAATTAAATAAAAAATTTAAAGAAAAAATATAATAAACTAATATTTAAGTCAAATAATAGCATATAACTTAACTTAACTATATATATAAACGATATTGTTAAGGTAATTAAGAATTGTAAAATACATCTATTTGCAGATGATACATTGATATATGTATATATAATTGGAAAGAATGTTGATGTAATGTCTGAGATTTTAAATATAGAATTAAATTATGTGAATGACTGGTTGTGTGAAAATAAATTAAAGCTGAATGTGAATAAAACAAAAATGATGTGGTAGAATGGTAAAAATAAAAATATATTGAATGAAATTAGAATTGATGATGATTTAATTGAAAATATAAAATACTTAGGATTATACATAGACTCGGGACTAAATTTTAAGATGCACGCTGACTATATAATAAAAAAAATGGCTAGAAAAGTTGGTATATTATGTAGATTAAGAAATATTTTAAGTAAAAAAAGTAAAATTTTAGTGTTTAATTCAATTGTCTTGGCACATGTGGTTTATTGTGCCACTGTGTTTAATTTGTTTAGTGGCCAAGATTTAGAAAAAATGCAAAAAATACAGAATAAAGCTACATATGAGAGGTATTTTGAATGTGAGTAGATTTAAGAGTATTAGAAGTATGTTAAATGAATTAGGATGGATGAGTATTAGAATTAGTCTAAATATTAGTACATTGTCTTTTGTATATAAGTTAGATCATAAGTTATTGCCCAAGTAATTTGATGATTATATAATAAGGAATAGAGATAAAGTTTTTATACTAGAAATAAAGACAAACTAGTTGTAAGTAGAGTAAGAAAAAATAAGACAGCTGGGGGTGTTTTTCACAGGGGTGTGCTCATGCATAATGCCCTCCCTGAGTGCATCAGGTCTGCTAAGACCGTAGATGTATTCTTTCGAGGTGCGAAGAGACACCTCTGTGAGGGACAGTACATATAAGTTGATTATAATTTTTTTAAATTAGCTTGATAGCTAAGATAATATATAAATAAATAAAATAAAATAAAACTACAGACTGATTCTCAATAATGAACAATACCTATAATGGCCGATTGCTTTTTGGTCTCCAGTTGTCGTATAATATCGGCGATCCCATTATCAACATACATAATGAACGCTAAATCATCATAAGGTGAATAGACATCATTGTCGTTATTGTCATGTTTCTTGCCAGTATTGTCATTTTTGATAGAATTTTCTTCCGAGTCCAAGTATACACCGAAAACATTAACTCCCATAAGTGCAACCTGAAAATACACTTGATAGTAGTTCACGATTTTATAAAATACATTAATAAGCAATACAAACGCTACCTGATTAAACTTATTCTTTTCATTGTCGTGTGGGTCAGAGAGCCGAAGTCGTAAGTAAGCAGCAGGTCGTGATGGAACCGAAGCTGTACGCAATTCCCTAGCTGGTCCACCACCTTCAGCCAATCCAACCCAACCTACAGCCTCATATTGAGGACTGCTCGGAGTTCTTGCAACTCCTTCTCCTCCGGTAGAATCATGGACTAATAATTCAATTTTCTTTGCTGAAATTTTCATACACACATGTAATATATATTTTATATTTGTACAATTACATTTAATTTAATATATCCACTAACGTATTAAATAGTGATGAGCGAGGAGTTGAACTCGAGTAATGCTGACTCTTGATTCCAATTGGAGGACCAGGTCATGAGGTGCGTGGGCACCTGGTGCCGATCTCCAGCCGCGGCTTGCTGGACCTGCCCATCCTAATTCGCTGGCTGGATGCTCTGCTACCTCACCTTTCATCAAGAATAAATCAACTTCATGGAATTACATGGAATATATGTAAGCTTAACGTATCTGATTTGATTTGGTTGACTCCAGGTACATATTTATGTATATTTAAAGCTTTTCCGGAATCATTAATAAACTAAATGTAGTATTTTGGGCTTAAAATATATTATAACTTGGATGAACTTATATATTTTTAATTAATTTCTTACTTGTTGCATATATAACGTGAAATCCTATCCGACTCGGCATAATTCAATATGCTGCATATTACACGTTATATTTCATCTGCACATTTCAGCTGAAACACAAATGTCGAAATTGAAACATTGAAAATTTCACACACTACATATAAACATTGAAATAAGCACAAAATTACGTCTCAAAAGCACTGTAACGTTAATCTATTTCCATTGCAGTTATATTCAGGTATTCACTGAATTAACCTCTCACCTTTCAACTTGGCCTACACGTTAAATAATTTACAATACTGAAATCAATAGTCTGAAAATTATTAATCCATATGTAGCCATTTTGTGAAGGTGCTCGTTAAGTAATGGAACATTCGATTAATTATAAATAGACTAGTGTGATTGACAGTTTAAATGAAAAAAAAAAACTTTATCGTTAAATTTACATTTAAATCAAATCTATAGATTATTCAATACGAATATTTACATAACGAAACGAAAATTTGACATTTAAGATAATATAATTCGATGGAAAAATACAAACCATTCTGAGACCGTGTCAATTCTGAACACGGACTGGAAATCTGCAGGGCGAAAGGAAAATTCAATGACGTAACCTTCAAACAGCTATAGTCTTTATGTGACTATAATATAAGGGACATATTTGCATGCGCACGATCATCCCCTTTAACGCGCGATGCGCTAATTTACACCTTATTGTTCCCGTAATAAGGGTCAGTTTTCCTTGCACACTTGGAAAAGTCACTTTTCCCCTAGTATCAGTGTTTCTCAATTGATTAAATGCTTGTGCTCAACATGCTAATGCTATAATTGCATATTTTTACGACATAAACACTGGTAAATCAGGTTATGTTTATAGATGTGTATGCGCATTTTATTGATATTGAGCAATATTTATGCATGGAAATTTCAAAAATACGAAAACAATTAATAATTCGATACTTTATTGATCTGATTTTTTATAAAATACTAATTATAATGAAATATTCTCACATAACAACATGATTGAAAATACATTTATGTATATTGTTATTATAAAACAAATTTTTCGTTTCACAACTCTTGATTTTATATTAAAAAAACCCTGCGTATATGCAAATTGGCTGTAGATAAAATAAAACCACTCATGGCCATAAGGTGCCAGTAGTTTTAGAAAAGTCACTGGGAGGATTTTCATTCTTATCGAAGAATTCGTGGTTAAATTTGGTGTTTTTATTGCGCCAAAAGCATCTAGGCACAACACCGTTGGCAGATTCCATAATTTTTTCTGTAAATAATGTAAAAATCATTAAAATGTGATTGATTTTACTATCGTAAAATGATATATCGAATCTTACGCCTGCTTAATCTGGCTTGTAATGCAGCTGCCCTCTGAGCCTCTAATATGGCTAGATGAGTGTCGGGAGATTTAGACAATTTCTCTATTTTTGGTTGATTATATGTCTGAATAATTTAAGAATTAATAAAAATATTTTGTAGTTTATTTGAATAACTGACAAATATACGTTAAATACCTTTTTATGATCAAACGAGTTATATTTAATGCTTAGATTACATTGAAATCTATCAAAACATTTCAAAAAGTGACGAGTCTGTTCTGGTATTGATTGCCCGTCAAGTGTACCTGAAAGTCATTGTTGAATTTTAGATGTACTTATTATTGTAATATTTTTAATGGGTTTGGTGCAAACGATCGACAAGCGCCAGACAGACTGAACCACAGATTAACTGGATAGCTGCTTTAAACGCAATTCTCGACTTCACGAATGATAGATTGCACATCAGATGACGAGTAACCTTTCGATATGCACAGATGCAATTATTAAAATTGAGTTGGATCTTTCTGGCGAGTTTAATAAGGCAAAATTCGGAACTAAAGTATCAGAAGCACAGAACGTATACAGGGTAGGTATGTCGGGACTTCGGGTAGATTTCGCTTATTGTAAGTGCGAGCAGTGCGCACGCATAAGGTACACGTGTCGTTAATCTGTGGTTCAGTCTGTCTGGTGGTTGTCGATCGTTTGCACCTCATCGCTTTTTAATATATGTACACATACGAACCAATTTTAAAACAAGCAGCAATAACCTTCTCTCTGTAACGGTGATTTTTACACATCGGGTTGCCTCTAAAATTAGCTTCTTTAATTTTTGTCAATCTTTTTAGATCCTCAGCTATCACTTGATAGTCGCTTAGATTATTATTTTTAGCCAACAATGTTATTAGACTTTTAAACAGCGGCAACTCGTTAAAATGGTATAATTTGTTTCCGGAGACATTCAACACTTGAAGACGAGTCTGTGAATATCAAACAGGTAAAATTAATATTCCTAAACAAAAATGATATAATTTATAAATGAAAAATTTACAAACACCCAAAGCATTGACGCATCTCGGATCAAAGCATACAGTTTCTCCATTTTCCAACATTTGATGCTCGATGTGCAACTCTTTCAAATTTCTCGAATCTTCTAATTTTTCCACAACGTTTATGCGATTGTGTCCCAAATATAATTTGCTTAAATTGGGCAAGCAGCTTAGATTTTCAATCTGTCGAATTTTGTTCCATTGCAAATAGAGATGGGTAACATTACGCAGCTTGCCCGTTAGATTGGCGATTTTGGTAATTGCGTTATTGTGCAAGTAAAGAACGCAAGCATTTTTCGACTCTATATTTTTGGGCTAAGCATATAATATGAATGTAAAATGCATCATAAAATGTTTGAGAATTTGAATACAAAAGAAATGCTTACTATGTCTTTTAAATGTTTATCATTCATAAACATATGTGTTGAACTTTTGCTTTCCATCGTATCGTATTATTTATGAGTATTGATCAAACATTTCGTATTCATTTGTAACTACATATCAAAAGGGAAATGTTTATAGAGTAAATTTGAGGTAAACACATATAAGGTAAACACTATTGGTTAGTAACCAGTGGTTACCGTGGATAAAAAGATCTTCAAGAACCACTATTATATGAGCATTTAAAATCTGTTTGGTTGATTCATATTAATTTTTGATTTATTGTTTAGTATGTTTTAAGTAAAGTAGTAATACTATTAAAACAGTAATATTATGTCAATTAATGTATGCGATTATATTAGTTATTTTGGTTTAAAAAAGCTTGTAAAGAAGCATCAGTGAAAAGTTGCTTGTATCCTAGTTATGCTTATTGGTGTTATCAACTAATATAGACCAAGTGAAGTATAGAGTTTTCTCCTTTACTATGTTTATAATTATATCACGATTTCTACAAAATTTAGTATAAATGTATAAATGTTGCATTTATTTAGAAGATTAATAATATAAAATAATATTATCAAAAGAATATGATTGTATTTGTAACGAAATTATATGATTATGGCGAAATGCTATAGTTGTTGGCCATGTGTAGCTATTGGGTAATAAGATTAATTTAAAAAATAGCCCTATGAGCTGTTTCTATGAACGTCCTTTATGCTCTCGATGGTGCTTCTGTATATTACTAACTGATGGAAACATTATTTTGCCATTAGAGCATTATTTTAATTCAAATGACTAATTACTGTATTGTTCCTATTACCTTATTCCTAAAATTTGCTAAGATATCTTTGCAAAAATTTTAAGCACTAATGTTGATTATATCAAAAAGAAAAACACAAGCAGCAGAGAAATGCAAAAATAATAGAAGGGCCCTTACGAATAAATGATTGTTTTCAATATATTGGCGGTACGGTAAATAGGCTACAACGCACGGAATACAATCGGATCAATTTACTTATAAAAATGTATCCCATGTTGTTTATTGTGTGTTTTTGAATGCATTGTGCAATTTTTACCGATGCTTGCCCATCTTGCGAGTAATATAAACAAACAGAGAAGTTTTTATCGGACATACGTCGAGCACCCAAGCATCAAATACGACTGATGCTAAAATTATTTAGGATTGTCTGTGGACAATCGTCACTTGACAACAATATGACGCCTAAAGCCACTTCTATTAATATAATAACATTTCTCTGACAAGAAGTAAATATAAAGAAATTCATTGAGACAAAAATAAATTATGCAATTTCAATTCTGAAAAAATGTAGATTCCAATAACACTGAGCAAAAAAAAAAATCACATTTTTATTTCACCGGAGCGGAGACATTAATCTTTACTAAGTTTAACCCATTGAATTCGAATATGGCAAAGATGTGTAAAAAAAGTATATTTTTGATTTTTAAAATTCACTAAATAATTAATTAAAAGTATTTTTACTTACCTCCTTTACGTTTCACATGGCTTTCGTGTTAGTGGTCATTTTTATCTCTTATCCGATCGTTTTCATACTTTGCCATATTGCTCATTTTTTAAGCAATAAAAAATCACAACCAATAGAAAAATCATCTAACTACTGATTCCAATACTCACTTTTGGCACGGCAATACTAGATTTTCAATTAAAGACTGTAAAAGTCAAAAATCTGTAAAAATTGCGCATTTTTTAAACGCTTATATCAGTCGTATTTGACGCTTGGTGCTCGACATATGTCCGATAAAATCTTGTCTGTTTGTTTATATTACTCGCAAGATGGGCAAGCATCGGTAAAAATTGCACAATACATTCAAAAACACACAATAAACAACATGGGATACATTTTTATAAGTAAATTGATCCGATTGTATTCCGTGTGATGTACCGTATTTATAGAGACGTACGGCGTAAAATTGACAACAATTATTTATTCGTAAGGGCCCCTCTATTCTTATAACATCTCTCGGCTTATATGTATATCATAAACGAGAAGAAACCAACAAAATTCATTGCCATAGCGGGTCAAACTCAATATATGTATTTTGATTATTCTCCCCTCCGGTCATTTTTATTTTTGTTGCTTAGTGTATTATCAAATATTTATTTAATTTCTAAATACCTAATCATTTTAATATTTTAGAATCGGAATATGTACCTATATGGAAATGATAAAATAAAATAATAATCCCATTGTGACAGTTCATTGTGTTAGAGTGCAACAAATGGTGGCCATGAATTGGGGTATTGGGGCTTGATTTTACGAAACAAATTGATCTGACAGTTAATGAGCGGCGGGGGCGGCGCCTCTGCTCGTGAGGCTCCGGTCATGTCGGAGTCCGCGCCCCCACCCCCCCACGACTGCACCGACACGGTGGACCCTCGAGTTCAGGTATCCACTATGTAATCATTGTTTTTATTGTAATCACCATTGACAATAGAATTACTTCAACCCACACCACAATTTTCCATTTGTTCATATTTAAATGAATGCACTAACCATATCATCAAATTTGCACCGATTTGACTTTGACCTTTTCTGTTATGTCATTCTTATATTTATTGATTTTACATTAGAAAATTGATATAAATTTTATTTTATTTTATCAATTTCAAATTGCATCCAAATGTTTTACTAACCTCAAAAATGTTTTGATATACATATTTAAATCTGTATAATTTAAAAAAAATTGTATGAGATTTTTTCGTTTATTAAAATGAATTCAAAATCATAGTAAAATAGTCTTTATGTATTACACATTAAAATTGAATGTGAAGTTGTAAATACATATATCTTATCCCATACTATTACAGGAGTTATGCAAATGTATTATACATATAATATCGCTATTCTGTGTTTCTGTCTGTTTGAGATAACGCTCGCCGTACTATAATAGTCGTTTCGATTCGACATATGTACATATATACGTCACAGCTAAACCACTGCCAAAATGTATATACGAATACAATAACAAACGAAAAAAACTTCTATATATACTATATGCAACCAATGTTTCCTCTTGGCAAAAAATTTACCGCCATCTATTGAACATTTATTTAATTAATTAATTTTTATATTGTTTACATGTAGGTAGGTAGATAGTTTTTACCTTTTTTTTTCATATTGAACAATTAAATATATTTAAAAGGTATTTAAAAAAAATTAGATCGGATGCAGATTGAACACAGGACCGACACATTTTTTTTTATTTAATAACTTAATATGCCAACACCCAAGCGTTGATATTTCGTTGGGCACAACACTAGTGTACATATATTTGCATTATATTGTTGCGTAGGGGTGGGTGGAGGATCCAAGTAAAAGGCCAAAGTCGTGTTACAGCATTTATTGGTGATTCGGGAGATACACGCACTGGCGGTGCTCCGTCCAGAATGTCTTGATATCGCATAAGTACCTCCTTATAAAGGAAAGGTCTCTCAGGGCATCTTCGACGTCCGGTTTGTTTACCTATTGTTATGGTCACGTACTAGATGTGCCACGGAAGTCGGTTCCACGCTATCGCTGTGGGCTCTGAGAACTCTACCGGAATGCGACCGAGTTACCGCTACCCCCGCTAAGTGCATTCGGGGGTATCTCATTGTTAGCCGACTTGTACTTAAGCCTGGAGATAATCCTCGAAACCAATTATAACGGCGGCTCAATATTTATCGGTGATTAAGGAGATACACGCACTGGCGGTGCTCCATCCAGAATGTCTTGATATCGCATAAGTACCTCCTTATAAAGGAAAGGTCTCTCAGGGCATCTTCGACGTCCGGTTTGTTTACCTATTGTTATGGTCACGTACTAGATGTGCCACGGAAGTCGGTTCCACGCTATCGCTGTGGGCTCTGAGAACTCTACCGGAATGCGACCGAGTTACCGCTACCCCCGCTAAGTGCATTCGGAGGTATCTCATTGTTAGCCGACTTGTACTTAAGCCTGGAGATAATCCTCGAAACCAATTATAACGACGGCTCAACATTTATCGGTGATTAAGGAGATACACGCACTGGCAGTGCTCCGTCCAGAATGTCTTGATATCGCATAAGTACCTCCTTATAAAGGAAAGGTCTCTCAGGGCATCTTCGACGTTCGGTTTGTTTACCTATTACTATGGTCACGTACTAAATGTGCCACGGAAGTCGGCCCACGCTATCGCTGTGGTTTCTGAGAACTCTACCGGAATGCGACCGAGTTACCGCTACCCCCGCTAAGTGCATTCGGGGGTATCTCATTGTTAGCCGACTTGTACTTAAGCCTGGAGATAATCCTCGAAACCAATTATAACGGCGGCTCAATATTTATCGGTGATTAAGGAGATACACGCACTGGCGGTGCTCCATCCAGAATGTCTTGATATCGCATAAGTACCTCCTTATAAAGGAAAGGTCTCTCAGGGCATCTTCGACGTCCGGTTTGTTTACCTATTGTTATGGTCACGTACTAGATGTGCCACGGAAGTCGGTTCCACGCTATCGCTGTGGGCTCTGAGAACTCTACCGGAATGCGACCGAGTTACCGCTACCCCCGCTAAGTGCATTCGGAGGTATCTCATTGTTAGCCGACTTGTACTTAAGCCTGGAGATAATCCTCGAAACCAATTATAACGACGGCTCAACATTTATCGGTGATTAAGGAGATACACGCACTGGCAGTGCTCCGTCCAGAATGTCTTGTTATCGCATAAGTACCTCCTTATAAAGGAAAGGTCTCTCAGGGCATCTTCGACGTTCGGTTTGTTTACCTATTACTATGGTCACGTACTAAATGTGCCACGGAAGTCGGCCCACGCTATCGCTGTGGTTTCTGAGAACTCTACCGGAATGCGACCGAGTGCCGTTACCGACGCTAAGTGCATTCGGGGGTATCTCATTGTTAGCCGACTTGTACTTAAGCCTGGAGATAATCCTCGAAACCAATTATAACGGCGGCTCAATATTTATCGGTGATTAAGGAGATACACGCACTGGCAGTGCTCCGTCCAGAATGTCTTGATATGGTCTAAGTACCTCCGTATAAAGGACAGGTCGCTCAGGGCATCTTCGACGTCCGGTTACTTCCCCCATTGTTTAGTCACGTACTCGGATATACAGTCCCACGCTTTGGCGTTGTCAGTTCTAAAAACTCCATGGGAATGCGGCCGAGTGCCGTTACCGCCATTAAGTGCATTCGGGGGTCTCTCATTGTTAGCCGACTTGCACTTAAACTTGGAGATAATCCTCGAAACCAATTATAACGGCGGCTCCTTTTAGCATACGCTACAATATTTTTTCTTGAAATCTGTTCATGAAATGTGTAATTTATATGTATACTGTGCTAGTTTTAGTATGATGGAACAAAAACATTGATATTCTTAATACAATTTTCCAGATCGAACTGGAGAGACTGAACACTGCCACCGATGATATCAACAAATTAGAAGTCGACTTAGACGAAGCTCGTCTCGTCTTCCGTCAGCTACTATTCGAGAGCAATTTTAAAATACAATCCTTGGCCAAGAAGCTGGGCGGCTGCATAGACAAGTCTAGACCGTACTATGAAGCGAGATTCAAAGCCAATAAGGCGTTGCAGGAGATGCGAGCCACGGCAGTATTATTCGAGAAGGCCAACAGCGCACATTCGGCAGCACGAGAGATGGTCCATAACAACGAAAAATAACACTCACACAATGCCATATCTATTATACTGAATTGATATTTTGCTTGTAGGTGTATTTGGCCGAGCAGGGTTTGTGTCGGCTGTACGAGGAGGGACAAGGTGGTGCAGCTGGAGGTGTGCCGCTCGATCCCGCATGGCAAGAGATGTTGAACCATGCGACGGCTCGCGTGAATCAGGCCGAGGCCGATAGAGCGTCTGCAGGCGCTCGTCACCGTATAACGGCTGATCAGCACCGGTCAGCTCTGACGGCCGCTCGGTCTTTGCAACACTCGTTGAAAAGACACGTTGCCAAGTCTAGGTTTCTATATTGTACTGATTATGTAAATGGTTTGCCTCGATTGAGTTATTCTCTGCATACATTGAAAATACATTAACTGCATGAATTGATGTTTTGAGTGAATTATATCTTGATAGTGTAATACAGTTTGTTTTGTATGGGATGTAATATTCAATGATTTTCCTTTAAATAAATTCTTTTATGTACATATTGGTATATGTCAGATATATGTAGGATTTCGTTTTGAACGTGCAGGGTGGTGTATTTGTGTACTACCTGGCTCGCAATAAATGAGACACTTTGGTAGGCCCGATGTAAACCCTTTGCCCGCGGCAATAAATATAGCGAACAAGCCCTGTACGCGGTGGCACCTTTTTCGCGAATTTGTCAATCGAGTTTTCGACCTTAAATACAGATTTTAATATTTACTCAAGTAACCAGATATGTTAATTAACACATAAAGTATTATTTTAAGCAATAAAATACATAATATATCTCGTAGTTTTGGATTAATTGTCAAATAATCATTCTTCATACAATTGAGACGTATCATCGCCATTTTTCAACAGACGTGACGTCACATAAACGAGGTTTCACTATGGTTCCACAAAAAACTAATTTTGACTGGTATATATTCATTTTAAGCAAATTGAATAGATGGCATTCAACTCTCAGTAATATATTCCACCAATATTGAACCTTAAAACAGTTGAAATAGGCGCATATAAGGCTCAAAATCTCGTGCAAAGTTCAGAAATTCTATGGAAGACAGCAGCGCTACAGACTTGTCGCGCAAAGCTTCCATAGAAGACGGCCGCGGGCAAATGGTTAAGACATATGTATATAAAATGAACACTGTCTGATCTAATCTAATCTAATCATTTGAAAATTACATATGTTTGGATTTGTATCGAATTTTAAGAGTGGAGATGCTGGAATAACTCAGGTTTTTCCCTTCAAGGTAATTTATGTAGAATAGACTAGTGGTCAGCATATAATGCTTTGTGAATAGAGTCACAGGTCACGGGTTCAAATCCCACTGGTTTCTGCTGGCCAGACCTTGGATTTGTGCCTCCAGGTCGATCGTTTCCTATCACAGTTAGCCAATGTATCTGATTTTCATTGAAACGGTTCCAACAAATTGGCAACCGTATCCAATTTCTCTCAAATATCGAGTTTTCAGCAATCTCGAATTTCGCTGAATTGTATAAAATGCTGCAAATTTACAAATTTGACCATAGATATCTCTGTGGGTGTTAATTGATATGTATTTACTTTGTATAATGCTTGTATCAAATGTACGATGTTTCTGACCAGGAAGGCGCATTGGGGTTATCTGTTAGGCATTCCTGGTACAGATTAAAAATAAATAAATGTATACCACATAAATTAAACCCTTGAAAGGAAAAACCTGAAATATTCCAGCATCTACAAACTTAAAATTCGATACAGATTCAAACATAGTCATACAATGTCTGTGCACCAAGCCATCGATATATATGTACATATATTATTATATATTTTTTATTATACTTAAATTATAGTTTTGTCATTTTTAAAATACACTTTTCCGAATGAATTTGAATGGAAGAAATTGAGGTCTATCCAAAGAGAAATCGTGAAAAATTGCACGGAATGGCATTCATAATTCAATTTCACGAAATATGTATGTCAGTTGATGGATTATCGTTGTATGCTGAGAGTATATTTTCTCGTATTATTTTGATTTTGATAAATGCACATTAATAATGTACGAATTAGTATTACTGTAGTTCGGTTTTAATGATGAATTTTGAAAACATAGAAAAGTTAAAATTCTATGACTTTCATTAAATCATATAACCGTTTTGTTTAGATTACAGATATTAATTCTATACTTGTATTATATAAAGCATGGTTTTAATTCGTTTTGATCTTGGTACCCTTTTTTCATTTTATTATTATTATATATTACTTTTTTCATAAATCCTATTATAATATTCACCTTTCAATTTCTTTATATAGTTTGACTATTTATTTGTATATATATTTTTTATTTTTGTATAAATTTGCTTTGTAGCTTTCCTGCACGCTGAATAATTATTTTACTTGATGATGAGTGGCTTTTTTTTACTATTATGTAAGTTTTTCCAG
The DNA here is from genome assembly GCF_051622035.1 of Arctopsyche grandis. Classification (NCBI taxonomy): domain Eukaryota; kingdom Metazoa; phylum Arthropoda; class Insecta; order Trichoptera; family Hydropsychidae; genus Arctopsyche; species Arctopsyche grandis. Next base: position 35,313,247 of record NC_135357.1, read on the forward strand.
TGTTTTCGCATGCTTTTTTCTCAAATTGATTGTATATATGCCAGCCATGTGACCGATTAGGGCTACGCTAAAGTTTGGTTTGTTCACGCAGGCCATATTTCGAAGAGAAAGCTCGTTACAATTCACTATTGGACATGCAGAAGAACAAAGTTCAAGCACTCGAGAAGGAAGTCAGCAATGCCAAATTAACGTACGCGCAAGCTTTGAGAAATCTTGAAAAAATATCCGAAGAGATACACCGATATCGGAGTAGCTTCATGTCACAGAATGCACCGACCAAAGAAACATCGTCACACACTCCTCAAGCACAGGCTCCCGGTTTGTATTTGGATTCAAGCAGTATGCATACGATACAGAACATATTTCGTGTGCTATTTTTATGGTACGGGGCCAATTCTTGCAAATTGGCAATATTTTAATATTTATATTTTGGAACTAGCAGTTGGGCACTTCAAAATTTTTAATTGTGTTCTAAACTATTGTTATTTCAAAAGAGAAACATAAAAGTGAAACGATTTTTTAACATAAGTCATTCTGCTATAAATTAGTAGTGTACTGGAGCACCATTATAAACAAGTTTCTTATTTATTTTTAACTTCAAACTTCAATTGGCTAATTTTCATATGTGCAGTTTTCTATATCGTTCGATAGTGCATTGTCTATGAAAGTGCGTTAATAAACAATGTATGTGTTACAGTCGAAGTGTATTTTCAGTTGTAATATATTCCAACTGGCGTTTTAGGTCATTCATATTCGAATAAAATTCAACTAATAAATTATATCTCTTCAAGCGCAAATACACTTTCGACAATGTGCGCCGGTTGTAATATAACAGTTTAGTTTTTACAGCTCTGATGCTTTTACGAATGCTTTAGAATTCAATAATGCGTTAACATTTGCTAGGTATTACGAATAAAGGTAATGAGTACCATATTTCGTGTTCAAAACAAAAATGTGACTTTCCAACTCAATTTACTAGTCGAGTGATGTTTTCACGTTAATCTAACCTCTCCGTCTAACCTAGTACCAACTTATACTTGAACTATATTTTTAGTTGTAATATATTTTGATCAGTTGGAATGTGATTCGCCATATGAATCAGCTTACGTGGGTTAGATGGAATATATTCCAGCTAGTCAAAATATATTACAACTGAAAATACACTTTAACTATAAAGGTAGTTGGTAGCAGGTTAGATGAATTATATTCCAACTAGTGTAAAATTGAGGTGTATTTTCAGTTTTAATATATTTTGATCAGTTGGAATGTAATTCGCCATATGAATCAACTTACGTGGACTAGACGGAATATATTCCAACTATTCACTATATTCCAAAATATATTACAACTGAAAATATACTTCAACTATAACAGTAGTTGGTACTATATAAAGTGGAATATATTCTAACTAGTTAAAATGTATGTGGTAGAGAATCCTGACAGATGACGCTGTTCAGGACCACGGTTGGGATGTGACGGTTGAGGGGAAGATCAAACACGTGCGTTTTCAGTCATGTTGTTTATTAAGACGATACGTGCGGAGGTTTAGCGACCAACCGCGCGGAGCACAGGTTCAACTGTGACTAACCGTTACATCCCTGCCCCTTTTCATCCCCTTCTCACAATCAGTCGTAACTAGGGATCCCAAATATTCGTCGACTTCAACTATTCGAATATCGAATAGTAAATCAAGAGCTATTCGAATATTTGAATATATTCGAAAATTAAAAAAAAGGTAATTACATTTGTAGTAAGCACAAATTACATTATATTTATATATGTAATATATTACAATTAATAAAACATAATTTTAAGAAAATTAAAAAAACATAAAACTAAAAATACACACATAAAATATAAGAAAAAATTTATAAACTCCTTCTGCTGTTATTAAGGATGCACTATTTTTGCTTAATTCTTTGATTGCAGTTTCAACGGGAGTAAGAACACAATTAAAATTTTCAAAATATCAATTTCATTCTTAGAAACAGTATTGAAATTATATTCTTTTAGTGCTATCTTTACACTTTCGTAAACTTGAATAAATCGTCTTATCATAGTTGCCATTGAATTCCACCTGATTTTTACATCCAATAATAATTTCGATTTTCTTTTTTCATTATAATTTCTTCTAAAAATGTATATATTCGCCGGTGACTTCTTAAATATTCGTATTATTTTTCTGATGTTTTCTAAAATTTCGTAGAGATTATTATCGATCAAAAAGCGATTTTCTTCAAACATTTCTGTATTTATTGAATAAAAATTCGTTTCTTCACATGTACACATTTCATCTTCCTCATTATCTTTATTCTCATCACAATTATCCCCATTACATATTTAATTTTCTTCATAATCGTCGGCTTCTTCGTCATCTCTCTTTTCATAATGATTTTGTGTATTTATTTTATAAAAATATATATACACGAATAATATTCGAATAGTTGATGAAATATTCGAATAACGAATGGCTGAAAAATCAGACGAATATTCGATTGGGATCCCTAGTCGTAACATAACCTTTCTCAGCCAATCAGCCTTTCGTTCAATTCCAACCCTACATGTATTACAATTGGAAGATTCACTTCAACTGTAACACATCTACTAAGAATTATGATATCTTAATGGGTTGTTGTACAAATAAATAACAAATAATGAATATTTTCAGAATCACTTCCAAAAGCAGTTGAGAATGTACCACCTGAAAATAAAAACGCCGTCAACGTAAATAAAGATCATGTAAACGATAACGAAAAAGTTACAAAAACCAATCAAATATCAAAGAGCGATTCCATAAGAGAGTGGATTAAGCAGAACGGAGCAGCCAATCCCGTGAACGACTTTGTTGAGGACAACACGACACCTTCGGGCACCATTGTGCCGGGCGCAGACGCTAAAAAACCACCCGTAGTCAGACCGAAGAGTCTGCCGCAGGACTTCTGTGATAAGTACAGTGATATATTGACGCCGTTTCAGCAGAATGCACCGACGAAGATGTCGACAGCGAACCAGAGCAAGAACAGCGCCAGTACACCGTCGACGATCAGCAAAAACGGGCCGGAATCCGACAACTGGATCGAAATCAACCTCGAGTACTCGAGTCCCGAGGAGATCAGTTTCGAAAAGTGCTCCAACTTCTCGACCCTCGAGAGCTACAAGCAAATACCATACGAGCGGATGCCCAACGACGATATATCCCAAGACGATTCGGTCAGTCAACGACCGTCTCCAACTTCCCACACGAAGACGGTCGAATTCGAGAAGCCTGTCGATAGCGTGGTGGTGCCTAACTCGAGGGTCAGCGCCGACTCGCCGAGGAGAATCATCAGGAATAGACTGATCGCTCAGAAGTCACTGCCAGTCAATTCGTTGTACTATCAAAACGTCGACGTGGCGAACGAGGCTCAGATCGATGCCATCAACGGGAAGGAGGCGTCAGGCTATTCGATGAAGACTAAATTGAAGCCGGATATCAGCACTTGGATAAGCAGATCGTCGGCGAAGGCTGAAGACGAATCGCAGTTCAGTCCGACGAGGCGGCAAAGTTTCGACGTCATACTCAATGATACCGGCGAGAAGATGAAGGAAATATTCAATCAAGGTAAGAACACCACTAGTTGAGATAAGAGATTCCATTTAAAACATTATGATGCATATATTCTGTCCTGTTTAGGTTTTATGATGTTGCACATATCGTCGCTGACTGAGAGGAGAAACTCGGAGCCGAAGGTGCCGCAGACGGAGAAGCTATCACCGAACCAAAAAGACTATCTACCGAATGATACCACTCCTCAAAAGGGAATTATATCCAACCGTGTTGTGAGAAAGATGCCGTCGCCGCTGGACAAGACGCTGTCGTATCTGAACGTGTGCAACGAGAACAGTTCAACGTCGACGAACTCTGACGATCAGGGATCCGACACCGATAGCTTAGCGAGGTTCGTTGATTTGCATCGGTGTGCTGTTTGTCACTTTTGACACGATTTTATTTAATGTAATGCTACTGTTTCAGTGTGGAGATGTTGACCGACGATCAGATCCATTCCTTGATGTTGGAAGGGCATTTGGAGGTGGCGTGCCAGCAGTTGCTCGGCGCGCCGAACAACGGCAAAGCTGAAGAAGTCGTGCCTTGAGCACTCGGCGTTATGCGACCTGTGTATTATTAATTATTTAGTATTATTCTAGAAAAATTGATTGCAATAGTTCAACGTAGGCTTTCTTTATTGTTTTAAATGTGGAAAGCTTGAAGTAATGTCGGCCGTTCAAGCTCAGTATAGTGCGCTTGATGTTGCTCGGCACCGAGAGACCAATTTAGAAATGACTTCGATCGGAAATGGGACGGGATTTATATCGAATTTTATGATGTTCGGTTTTTGCAATTTTATTCTTATGATATTGACTTAATATTTTCGTACAATTCCTATATAACGAGAGTGATTATTTAATTTACGAAGGCACTATGGAGTTTCTTCAATGGCAACCTAAAATTAAACAGGGCAATGGAAATTATCTATATATATGTTATAGAGATTCCTGACAGATGACGCTGTTCAAGACCACAGTTGGGATGTGGCAGTTTAGGTGAAGATCAAACACTTGCGTTTACAGTTGTTTATTAAGAAGTTTAACGACCAACCGCGCGGAGCGCAGGTCCAACTGCTACTAACCGTTACATCTCTGCCCCTTTTCATCCCCTTCTCACAATCAGTCATAACATACTCTTTCTCAGCCATAGCCCATACATCAGCCTTTCAACCCTACATATATGTATATAAAATTGAATGTCTGTCTGTCTGTGTGTCTCGAACAGGTTCCTAAACCACTCGACCGATTACGATGGAACTTTTAAGCTTTGTTGTATGCATGTCCGGGAAGCTTACTGTGAAAATAAAAACGGGAAAAAACCTCTTAATAATAATATTCGTAATTAAGATTTTACCGACGCGAAAGTTTGAAGCGCCATTGTGTAGTCAAGGAAATGTGTTCGTTGGTAACCATGTTACCAGTTGGTTTATCACGACGTGGCTTTGAAGAGACGTTAGACGTGAGCTCCAACCATCACTTGAAACGGGAATTGCATGCCTTATAATGGCATTGCATTTTTTTAAATACATACATATTTATGTATCTCCATAGTGCCGTAATAGACGAAGTAAAGTATAGTATGATAATACATATGTACATACAGCAATATCCCGCAGTAAACTGAAATAATTGTGTAGAACATACAATGCACTTTTATATAGATTTATCATTATTTATGGAGAATTTCAGGTGCTTCACATAATTTGTGTTGCAACTCTTTAACCCTTTGCCCGCGGCAATAAATATAGCGAACAAGCCCTGTACGCGGTACCTCTTTCGCGAATTTGGCAATCGAGTTTTCGATCTTAAATACAGATTTTAATATTTACTCAAGTAACCAGATATGTTAATTAACACATAAAGTATTATTTTAAACAACAAAATATATAATATATCTCGTAGTTTTGGCTTAATTGTCAAATAATCATTCTTCATACAATTGAGACGTATCGTCGCCATTGTTCAACAGACGTGACGTCACGTAAACGAGGTTTCAGTATGGTTCCACAAAAAACTAATTTTGACTGGTATATATTCATTTTAAGCAAATTGAATAGATGGCATTCAACTCTCAGTAATATATTCAACCAATTTTGAACCTTAAAACAGTTGAAATAGGCGCATATAAGGCTCAAAATCCCGTGCAAAGTTCAGAAATTCTACAGAAGACAGCCGCGCTACAGACTTGTCGCGCAAAGCTTCCATAGAAGACGGCCGCGGGCAAACGGTTAAGGGTGGTCGTTTACTTTTGATGTCGATAATATTATTTTCCTATAGCAAGTTTGGCCTGTTCCATCCAGGTACAGCACGGGCTTTTCTCAGTATTATACTATCAAAATTAAGCCTCAAAACTTACATGGAAGTTCTTGAAAACCATCTGAATAAAATGGAGAAGCCTATAGGGCCTCAATGGTTGAAAATATACATATATGTATATGGTATGTAATAGAAAACCTGCCGTATTATCGGGTTGTTGCTGTATTGAAAATGATACATATTTTCCTTGGTAATTATTTACTTTACAAATTTTTGTGATAGCATATATTAATTTTTGCATTTTTTTTATATACATAGTATTATTGATATTTTTATGTTTAATTTGATACGAAAAGTTTCTGATTTATTAATGAAAAAAAAAGGGATTGAAATCAAAACATACATTTAGTACAATTTATATGTGTATATTATTTTATGTAGTATGACTCGTATGCCATATCTGAATTGAACCGCAACGGTAGTACAAATTTATTTATTATTACAAAAGAAATCATACGTATATACATATATTTTTTGCTTGTTTTTTTCGATTGCATTTATCGTTGTGATGCTACAGAGGGGAAAAAATATGTTGAATAAATCGATTTTGTATTTATTTGTTGATCGATATTATTATTAGTATATATGTATATGAAATGTAGTTAAGTGAAATTAATCAATAATAAGGTATGACCTTTCGACTATAATGCGAAGGTGCTATTACGATACAGAGTACAATCGGACATAATGTCGCAAAGAAGCAGTGGAAGATTAATAAAAATAAATAAAAAAGAGAGCACACTATTAAACTTACGAGACGTTGATTTTGAATAATGTTTAAATATATTAAGTTTTGACTCGGCAATAAATCATCACTTCTTGAACAGTTCATTTCATTCCAATGTGTTCTATGAGGGTTTGTGTGGGCTGTCATTTTAGATAACATATAGTAGATCAGACTCACATCTCCAGCTGATTATCTATCTGTATATGTATATATAAAATTGAATGTCTGTGTGTGTCTCGAATGGGCTCCTAAGCCACTGAATCGATTAAGATGGAACTTTCAGGATTTGTTGTATGCATGTCCGGGAAGATTACTGTGATAAAAAAAAACGGGAAGAAACCTCTTAATAATAATATTCGTAATTATGATTTTACTAATGCGAAAGTAAAGCTATCCCGCCTTCAACGCATCACGGCGCGAGTGTGACAATAATCGCGCCACGCCTACCTCGCACTCGAATGTACTGACCATTCAGGGCTGTACCACAAACACACAGCGGATGGCCCACGTCAACAAATATATCTATGTCTGTGGAACGGGAATTGCACGCGTTATTGTGGCATTGCAACGCATGCCGGGTTCAGCTATCTATATATATGTTACACCGAATCCATGAAATTGTTTACTACAAGCATTCGGCAAGAGAATTGCCGAATGCGTGAAAAATGTAAGCACGTTGTCCAGTTCACGGATTCCGTAAATTCTTTGCCGAATGCGTGAACTGGACAGCGTGTTATATTATAACCAAGTGTCAAAGTGACAGCTGAATAAGGATGTTTAATTTACATATTATTATGTATAATATGACTACATACATATGTTTCACTGTTAAAATATTGATCAAAATGTATAAAAATGGCATTAATTTATGTATAAGTCATATGAGATGATCGAAACATATGTATGTAGTCATATTATACATAATAATATGTATAATATGACTACATACTTTGACACTTGTCCACGCTGTCCAGTTCTAAAAGACAACACCGGAGCGCTGCTGTCTATTTGCCGACTCCATGCTTTGAGCAGACAAATTCTTGCCGAATACACGCATTCGCCAAAGAATTTACGGAATCCGTGAACTGGGCAACATGCTTGCATTTTTCACGCATTCGGCAATTCTCTTGCCGAATGCGTGTAATAGACAATTTCACGGATTCGGTGTAACATATATATAAATCAATGTTTGTCTGTCTGTTACGTATGCGTTCCTATACCATTCAACCGGTTGCGACATAAAAGTGTGTTGAGAAGGGTTTATATACCTATATATGTGTAAACCCGTTGTCAAATATGCAACAGCCTGTTCCGAGACGCGAATTTATGCCAATGATAAGTGGCTATTTCAATGGTATTATTAGTATTATAATTTCGTCACTGATCAGCTGGTGGTTTGAGTCTGAGTTACGACATGTTCGTCATCTAATCTTTTGGCCTGATTATTTGATATTAACTGAAACATTATACTTTTCAGAACCAAATGACAGAAATAATGTATGTATGTATGTATACCGGAATTAAGTTCAATTAAATTATAAAAATGGCTATTCCTTTACTTAACGTCTGACGCTTGGTATCGGCTTAACTCTTTGTACGCCGTCGACTCACCCGTGAGTCGCGCATTGACTCGCTTGTACACCAGCGTGTCTCACTGGTGAGTCGTGTCGATTTCTCTTATTTAACGTTCGAAAAGTTTGACTTTTTCAGGATTCCATATCCAACTAATGCGAGTGGAGGTCTTTTATTAATAAATAATTTTTAAAATGCCGAACATTATACCGAGTGTCAGACGTTTAGCAAACGAGTACCAAATATACATATCATTCATATCTACGACAGTTCGAACTCGACCAAAATTTGCTAGTCAACGATAAGTAACTTTTTTCATCCACTAACCGTAAATACCAATCATTTGACGGGTTGAAAACCAGACTGGTACAAGTGACATTTTTAAAAAAAGCTGGTTTAAGTACTAAAATAATAGCATTTCATATATGCTGTTATTTTAGCACTTAAACCAGATTTTTTTAAAAATGTCACTTGTACCAGTCTGGTTTTCAGCCCGTCATTTTATCTGTATTATAATCAAATTGACCGATCATAGTGCAATTTTGACCGTTTTGTAGTTATTCACTACACTGCGGTAGTATTCAGGCAATTTTAATCTAAAAGGAAATGTATAATAAATTATATTATTAATAAATAATGTTCTGTATTATTAAAATTACTAACTTTTTGATTTTGCGTGATGAAAATGCATCATTATAAATATGTATGTGAGTATGTTTATTATGATATATTGTGAAATGCGTCGATCTGCCTAATTTGCGTGTATATAAAATGTGTGATAATAGGGAATGTTTCAAATTTACATAGAAAGAGTGGAGCGATGCAAAATTGTTAATAATATATATTTATAGGTTAGGAGTATTTTAAAATGAATAAAAAGCAATATTATTAGATGCAATGAATTTGTAATAATGTAACATTGTGCACAATTGCATTGTTTTCGTTTTGTAAGCCATTTTGCTACCGTACAATTTATTTTGCCGAAGGTATGTATTTTACGACGACGAGCTTGTTGTTTTTATGCAAAGTGTGATTTTTATTATTACTTTATTTTAATTATTATGTATAATGCAAAACAAAAATAAATTGAAAAAAAAAAAACAATGGATCTATTAGATACATATAATAGTTCCCAGTTACACTTTGTATATGTGTGTGTACATATATTTATTTATATTTTAATTTTACGATTATTCTTTCCGAATAAAAAAACAGTTTAAATTTGAGTGTTGTTTTATTTGTGTTTGTGTGTTTTGCCATATTTGGAGTAAACTTTGAAGTTTTCATCTGCATTCTCTATAAGAGTGTAGATTACACTGTTCGACACGAAAAATGTTTCAGAGACGAGATATGACTTTTTTTATAGATCAATGCCCAGTGAACACGAATCTGGTAATAAAAAGTGTTGATTGGCTCGAGATTCGGAGATATACATATGTGTTTTTTAAATCGAGCGATTTTTCTATATCTTGGTGTTGTTCGGTCGATTTCTCAAAATCTGTTAAATTTCTGTTCAAAATGAATATTGGAATCTACAGTTGGGTATTTTATCTTTCATTTGTAGTACTTTTCAGCTTTCAAATCTCTCTAAGTAGTCGTCCAGTTCAAATCAAAAGTCAAAATTACGTATTTTCACTTGGGATTTTTTCCCACTGTTAATACTATATTATATTGAGTATTTTCTATTGAAACATGTTTACTAGGATAGTGTTCTGGCCAGACTATTTTTTGATTTCGTTTAAAAGGGTTAATTGGATGTGTGGTGAACTTTAAATCGGTAAAATTTCGAACAAAAAGCTCTTACTAGTGTTTACTCGTATTTACACGAATCCGAATTGAATTAATAGGGATAATATATTAAATTATCTTTATATGAGAATTACATAAAATTCCACTTGGAAAAATCATATTTCGACTCTTCGTGTGGATTAATAACAAAAATTCGTTTATTTTATCGAGGTAAGCCAGTTATCAATAGAATTTTTGTTATTAATCCACAAGAAGAGTCGAAATATGATTTTTCTAAGTGGAATTTTATTTAATTCTTAGTTCTAGAAACAAAAAAAATAATAAGGGGGAGTTAAAAATACTGATCGGAAATTAAAAAAAATTGCTTGGAACCTATGTATATACATATGTATTAGGCCGGAGTGAAAAACACGAATTTTGGATTTTCATTGATAGATCTAGTGGAAAACTTAGGTTATACCAAGGGAACGTTAAATAAAAAATATATTTTTGATTTTAAATAATGTCCTGTGCCTCCAAACTAATCGATTAATCTTAAAAAAAACTTTTTTCATATACTTCTCTTTTTTTACAAGGTTTTTGGAGAATGGTTCGATTTTTATTTTTCTATTTTAAAAAAAATAAACGCGACATAAAATATGACATTTTGCGTCAAAATACATAGGTCATTTTGATCTCTTTATATTTCACAAAATTCGTATTTTTGTTTTGTTCAAATTGAAGGTATATTCCCAAGGAAGTTTTCAACATGCTTTTTCAAAATAATTACGGGAACATGAAAAACTGACGATTTTCTGAAAGAAACGCGCCCCCCATTGTGAAAGCAGTATGGGGACTTTCGAGCGAAACGGTAATTTGGAATTCTCGGTTTTTAGTCAAAACTTATCCTTTAACAATCTTTCTGTCAGGCGACGTTTCACTGATGCTACATTATTTTTTAAGGCCTGACCGCACTATGCGGCTGCGACCTGCTGCAGCACGACACGGCAAAGTTGATACAAAAGGCAACTCTGTCGCGTCGCGCGTTATATCTCATACAAACAATATTTGCTGTGTCGTGTCGCAGGCGCATAGTGCGGTCAGACCTTTAAGCTCCTAAATGGTTTCCTTGATTGTCCCGATTTACTGAGTAAGGTTGGAATCAGGATTCCAGTTACATATGTAGGTATTCTAGACACATTGCACTCTTTTCACTTAATCCTTTCAAAACCAATTCCCTAAAATATTCCTATCTACAGCGAGTTTATCGGGGAGCTGCATGATGTTGATCTATTCGGTATATCCTTGCATCAATTCAGAACTGCCATCAGGAGAGTCTTGATTGATTGATCCATTTCTATTTCTATTATATTATATAATCTTTATCCTATATTATATCACTTTATATTTAGTTATGCACTGTCCTATTTTAAGAATGAAAACAAACAATGAAAACGCCACAACGTCGAACATGTCAAACATGGACCCTTTTTATTATTTTATACAATGTAAAATTACAATTCATCAATTACATTTCACATACATATAATTAAATCGTCGGAAAGCTAACGGAGATCACAATTCACAAGCTTACAGTCTAACATATGCAACTTTCGACCGTGAAGAACAATAAATTGAACACATTCAACACCTTTCATACACCGACGATACTTCCTACAGGACGACAATAAAACCACATCCCATAAAAAATATCGATAAAAAAAATCCATATATATATAAATTAAAATAAAAAACTTAACACAACTACAACCGAACTTTCTAGTATAATTTTTGGTACTACAGCGTAGAAATTAAAGCTATATATTTTTCTTCAATCCTTACAACGAGAGCTAAGCGACTACTCCGATACGTCAGGCAATTGTATCGTCATATTGTCAGAAGGTATATATGTATGTATTTTGTAACCAAATAAGCTTCATTCGCTTCCTATCACAGTGGACAATTCCATCAGCTGTCAGACCACAGAACGACGTAAACCATAACAGTCTTCAACAGATTCGAGCTTCTAGGATTTTCTTCCGTCGCTCCGGGATCCGACCGGCACAATCGATAACATTTTTACTTGTTCATCTTTTAATACTGATTGTGGATGTGATTAAACCTAGACGTATGTATGTGCGACACAAATAACAAATATAGGAAACCACAACCATATACGTATATAGTGTACAAAACCATACTATTGAAAACCCTATCACAACTTCTCGTTCGCTTCAAAATACGGTGACTATATATTTTTTAATGTAAGTACATTCAACAAACTATCTTTTAAACTATCACTGAACATACGATCATAACAATTGACTATATATGTTTACATAAATATTGAATACTGAGTATGTTCCACATTAGTTGGTAATTTTTACACGAGGGACGTTCTGCGAATCGTGATATTTATGTAAGCTGTCATGAAAACATTTTCAAAAACTAGGGTTGTCAGTATCTATCCCAAAAGCGATGACATTGTTGCTGCTGCTGCACTTGAGTGCAGTTTTTTCTTTATATAGGTTGGCGAATATTGTGTTGTGTTCCATTTGTCTGGTAGCCTTTGCTACTTGACAAATGGATCTGGTAGCCTGTGCTTTTTTTTTCTTTTTATTTTATGTATTTTACTTCATTACTCTAAAATCTATTAATGTAAAGTTACGTTAAACTTAAATCAGTCAAGGTCAACTTAGCGAGTTAAAGAGCTTGCTAACTAATGAATGAAATGTGAAATACGGAGGGTTGATCCCGTTCCCGCTCCCGTCACTGACAATGGGTTGAAGCAGCGAAAAGACAGTTTAAAAATGAGTAATGTCTATCACCTAATTCGACCAAAGCCAATTAGCTAGCTTAAGATATTGCTAACTAATGAATGAAATGTGAAATACAGAGGGTTGATCCCATTCCTGTTCCAGTCACTAATGATTGGTTGAAACGCCAACATAGCGGGCTAGAATGATAGCTAACTAATGAATGAAATGTGAAATACGGAGGGTTGATCCCATTCCTGTTCCAGTCACTAATGATTGGTTGAAATGCCAACATAGCGGGCTAGAATGATAGCTAACTAATGAATGAAATGTGAAATACGGAGGGTTGATCCCGTTCCCATCACTGACAATGGGTTGAAGCAGCGAAAAGACAGTTTAAAAATGAGTAATGTCTATCACCTAATTGGACCAAAGCCAATTTAGCTAGCTAAAGATATTGCTAACTAATGAATGAAATGTGAAATACGGAAGGTTGATCCCAGTCCAGTTCCAATCACTAACGATTGGTTGAAGCGGCAAAAAGGACTATTAAAAATTAAAAAAATATTTACTCAAGAGGACCAAAGCCAACATAGCGAGCTAGAATGATAGCTAACTAATGAATGAAATGTGAAATACGGAGGGTTGATCCCGTTCCCATCACTGACAATGGGTTGAAGCAGCGAAAATACAGTTTAAAAATGAGTAATGTCTATCACCTAATTGGACCAAAGCCAATTTAGCTAGCTAAAGATATTGCTAACTAATGAATGAAATGTGAAATACGGAAGGTTGATCCCAGTCCAGTTCCAATCACTAACGATTGGTTGAAGCGGCAAAAAGGACTATTAAAAATTAAAAAAATATTTACTCAAGAGGACCAAAGCCAACATAGCGAGCTAGAATGATAGCTAACTAATGAATGAAATGTGAAATACGGAGGGTTGATCCCGTTCCCATCACTGACAATGGGTTGAAGCAGCGAAAATACAGTTTAAAAATGAGTAATGTCTATCACCTAATTGGACCAAAGCCAATTTAGCTAGCTAAAGATATTGCTAACTAATGAATGAAATGTGAAATACGGAAGGTTGATCCCAGTCCAGTTCCAATCACTAACGATTGGTTGAAGCGGCAAAAAGGACTATTAAAAATTAAAAAAATATTTACTCAAGAGGACCAAAGCCAACATAGCGAGCTAGAATGATAGCTAACTAATGAATGAAATGTGAAATACGGAGGGTTGATCCCGTTCCCATCACTGACAATGGGTTGAAGCAGCGAAAATACAGTTTAAAAATGAGTAATGTCTATCACCTAATTGGACCAAAGCCAATTTAGCTAGCTAAAGATATTGCTAACTAATGAATGAAATGTGAAATACGGAAGGTTGATCCCAGTCCAGTTCCAATCACTAACGATTGGTTGAAGCGGCAAAAAGGACTATTAAAAATTAAAAAAATATTTACTCAAGAGGACCAAAGCCAACATAGCGAGCTAGAATGATAGCTAACTAATGAATGAAATGTGAAATACGGAGGGTTGATCCCGTTCCCATCACTGACAATGGGTTGAAGCAGCGAAAATACAGTTTAAAAATGAGTAATGTCTATCACCTAATTGGACCAAAGCCAATTTAGCTAGCTAAAGATATTGCTAACTAATGAATGAAATGTGAAATACGGAAGGTTGATCCCAGTCCAGTTCCAATCACTAACGATTGGTTGAAGCGGCATGAGGACGATTTAATAAAAATGAAAACATGCTTACCTAAGAGGGCCAAAGCCAACGTAGCGACATAGAAATCGCTAACTAATGAATGAAATGTGAAATGCGGAGGGTTGATCCCGTTCCCGCTCCCATCACTGACAATGGGTTGAAGCGGCGAAAAGACAATTTAAAATGAGTAATGTTTGTCACCTAAGTGGACCAAAGCCAATTTAGTTAGCTAAAGCTGTTGCTAACTAATGAATGAAATGTGAAATACAGAGGGTTGATCCCGATCCCGCTCCCATCACTGACAATGGGTTGAAGCGGCGAAAAGACAATTTAAAATGAGTAATGTTTATCACCTAATTGGACCAAAGCCAATTTAGCTAGCTAAAGCTGTTGCTAACTAATGAATGAAATGTGAAATATGGAAGGTTGATCCCAGTCCAGTTGCAATCACTAACAATTAGTTGAAGCGGCAAGAGGACGATTTAATAAAAATGAAAACATGCTTACCTAAGAGGGTCAAAGCCAACGTAGCGACATAGAAATCGCTAACTAATGAATGAAATGTGAAATGCGGAGGGTTGATCCCGATCCTGCTCCCATCACTGACAATGGGTTGAAGCAGCGAAAAGACAATTTAAAAATGAGTAATGTGCATCACCTAATTGGACCAAAGCCAATTTAGCTAGCTAAAGATATTGCTAACTAATGAATGAAATGTGAAATACAGAGGGTTGATCCCGATCCTGTTCCCATCACTGACAATGGGTTGAAGTGGCGAGAGGAATATTTAAAAACGGGAATGTTTTCATCTAAGTAGGCCAAATCCAAATTAAGCGAGGTAAACATATTGCTAACTAATGAATGAAATGTGAATTACAAAGGGGTTGATCCCGATCCTGCTCCCATCACTAACAATCAATCACAGGACAATCTTCATAGTGTTATGACCACTGCCTACCTTAATATAATATATACATATTTATAAATAGAGGGCTACCGGCAGTGTATCATTATCGCTAATTATAGCAGTGTCATTTTAACACTAGTTGGTGATTGTACCATCAAATTGTATCATCTCAAAGAGACAGAGGGTCTGATTGTGGTAGTATATAACAAGTAATATCTGGATAACTAAGAATTAGCAGGATAGGTGCTTGTTTGAAGATATTTGAAGAAAAGACAGATTAAAAGTCACACGCTGACACCCGGGAAGAATAAAGAATGGGAGTATGGTAGTATGTAAAGTCATTTATAATGAACTATTTTTTCATCATTTCTACAGCAAAACCATTATTGAAGCAAATAGTAAATAGATATGTTCGCTTTGATATGTTTGAATTGAATTTTGATTCAGGAAGTTTATCATTACAAAACAAGCCATCAAAGTCGATACGCAATATTAGCGATTTGAGTGAAAATAACAAACAGAAACCAAATTTAAGTTTTCTCTCTTTGTATTACGAAATAATTTTTGCGCTAAATTACTGCTGGAATAAAGAGATTAATCATAGAAAAGAAGTTGTCCAAATTTGATGTAATTACAATTTATATCACTGTAAAAGCTGATTAAAAGGCTCTGAAAGAGCGACTATTCACTAGTTATATGCTGGAGAGTACTAGAAGTCTTAAGAAATTGCAAAAATAGTGAAAATGTGTTTTTTAAACATTGGACAAAATTGAATAATTCAAATGTAAAATATTCAGCCAATGTTATAATTAGCAGAAAATGGTTGTAGTTTAATTGGCAACGAGAAACACCCGCGTCATCACAAATTCTAGAGACCGGAGCAACTGACGGAACAGTGACGGAGAAAGCTTGATTGCTTCTTGGTTTGTCCAACGCACATAAATAAGCAGTTGGTAATTTTTAACTCTAGAGAATACGACCCAAAATAAGATAATTCAATTAAGTACGTATGTATATTGAAATTAGCTCATCTCCAATGTAGATTAGGAAAAGTGGTACCTGTCCACGTTTCCTAGCCTATATTGGAGATGAGAAAATCGTGAATTGTTCATAAAAATGGATATATTGTATTATCATATATATATATATATCATCAATTTTAATGTCACAAGTCGAAGTAAATAAATGAAATGTCCGCACGGGTTCTCGTTTAGTTTAGTTTAATATTGAAATTCGCTCATCTCCAAATATACATACATAGATGAGGAAAAACGGTATCTATCCACGTTTCCTCACCTATATTGGAGATGTGAAAATTGATGATTTTTCAGAAAAATGGATGTTTATGGAAGTTTATGAAAAAAAAATTCACAAGTTGTAGTAGGAACATTGGATATTCAACCGCACGGGGACTCGTTTAGTTTAATTAGCAAGCGAAAAACACCCGCATCATCACAGATGATAAGAGACCAGTACAACTGATGGAACGGATGCATCCTGGTTTGTCCTGGTAATTTTTAACTCAGAGAATACGACCCAAAATAAGATAATTCAATTGAATATTGAAATTCCCTCGTCTCAAATGATGAGGAAAAGTGCTACCTAACCACTTATATATTGTAACGTGCGAACATTATGGTGATTAACCGCCGCCTAAAGTACATCCGGGAGTGGACAATGGAGACCCTCAAATCAGGCTGAGCGGCACTTCCCGCTAGTTCTTAGAATCCTGATGAGAGCGTGAGATTGTAAAACTATACGTGCCTAAACAATGCATAAATAAACGGATCGTGGAAGCTGTAGTGAGCAACTCGCCCTTTAAAAGTAGGTACACTTGGTACAACAATATAATATATATATATATATATATATATATATATATATATATAATAACATTCCCAAATAAACCCGTACCTACACTCAAATGGTTTATGCAGTCTGAATGCAAGGTGGAGATAATAGAAAAAAAAAACATCAATTTGACTCAGCCACTGATTGAATTGTGGGATCAGTTATTGGAATATGTTTGGATCTATATGGCGCGGTCGTTCGACTCGGTGACCCTCCATAGAATTGTGGTTGTTAACCTTTCCCTTGCCAAACCCTTTCCCTTGTTAACCTTTCCCTCCACGGTGCCAAAAACATCCGCGCGCTCCGATGATATGTATTTTGTACACATAAATTGACGTAATTCGTCGAGTTGTAGTAAATACATATCACAGGGGAGGAAAGGTTAATAAAGTAAAAATTTGTATTATATGACAGTATAATCCAACTTTGACGGTTAGGTTTAATATAAGCTCATCGGTCAATGGTTGAAGAAGAAGAAGTATGGTGAAACCAGCTTCCATTTGACAGTTGCTGACCGGACAAGGTTGTTTCGCGTAGATACTGTTGGTATTCTACGACATGTGTAGTGATCACGAGCAATGTCATCTTTCTCGGAATGAGTTGAGAGTGAAAACATCCAAAGCCACGCCAATCTACATATATCAATCTCAAAACAGGTGAAAAGTTTAATGATAGAAAAGGAGCATTATGACAGTCTCATACAAAATGGACCAGTCACATCCGACCGAGCAATTAGTTAGGTTGTGAAATTTATACCCCGAACGATGTTGAGTAATTTCGCAGTTCGCAGAACGTTCCCAGTATTTGCATTACAAATTCTACAAACTCACAACATCCATGCATTTAAATTACATTAATAATTCACCTATACATATTTCAACATTTAAAAATTCTAATATGGAATCAAAAATCTATGGCATACATTTTATATAATGATAATCTATGTATGTATTATATAGTAAATATACGATCATTTCGAAACTATAATATATATATATATATATATATATATATATATATATATATATATATATATATATATATATATATATATATTCCGGTCAGTCGTTCCGAATACAACCTCACTACGATACATCCTAATTGAGCCCTAATCATTGGCATTTTGCAATTCAATGCGTACCTAAATCCGTAACAAAACAATTTTAAAAATACCCTCGGAATCCACGCAGACCGGATTCCACACAATATACTATACACAATACACAAATAAGCCTTAAGAATGACGTCATGATAAATCCCATCAATATACATACATACATATACATAATAAAATATCTTAATGACACACTATGAACATATAACACGAATTACACATGTACATATACATATGTATATTGACTTGAAGATACATTGTGGACGTATCGTCGGCATCTGGTCGGTGACGATCTTTGGTTGTTTGTTCTCCTCCGCCACCTACTCCACCGTCGTCGTCATGCATACTATTCGAACGAATACGTATCGGCCTTAACCGATGGTGAACAAACATCAGGTGTCGGTGTTAGCGGCGCATTGCACACAGTCGGTCATGGCTTCTTCGTTGTATCGCTCTACTTGCACGGTGGCCAGGTCGATCCGGAACTTGGTCCTGATTATGTTCAGCGCTTGCTTTAGCGTGCTGTCCGAGTCCGTGTACTGATCTGAAGTAACACAAATCACCGTTTATTATTTATTCAATGCTATAAACCGAGCGATTATTGCATATTTGTTGATTTTATCTTAAACATATTGAAGAATTTTGATGAAGATAGATCAAACCACCCTTTTTCGGTATAAATTTTTGAAAATCATAAATGAATTGTCATAAAATTCATTTAAATCGATATGTATATGGAAGACACTTTAGTATGCGGTCTACCTTTGAATCGCAGTCGATTATTTTTATTTTATTTTTATCGTAGCAACGACCTGTTTATTATCGTTTTTGTTTTTTACAGGGCCAACCCTAACTTAACCTAACCTAACCTGACCCTTAACCGTTTGTCGGCGGCCGTCTTCTATGGAAGCTTTGCGCGACAAGTCTGTAGCGCGGCTGTCTTCCATAGAATTTGTGAACTTTGCACGGGATTTTGAGCCTTATATGCGCCTATTTCAACTGTTTTAAGGTTCAAAATTGGTTGAATATATTACTGAGAGTTGAATGCCATCTATTCAATTTGCTTAAAATTCATATATACCAGTCAAAATTAGTTTTTTTTTGTGGAACACGTCTGTTGAACAATGGCGACGATATGTCTCAATTGTATGAAGAATGATTATTTGACAATTAAGCCAAAACTACGAGATATATTATGTATTTTATTGTTTAAAATAATACTTTGTGTTAAATAACATATCTGGTTACTTGAGTGAATATTAAAATCTGTATTTAAGGTCGAAAACTCGATTGGAAAATTCGCGAAAAAGGTGCCGCCGCATACAGGGCTTGTTCGCTATATTAATTGCCGCGGGCAAAGGGTTAAATAAATAGGTGTTGGCTGCTAAGATATGTATTTTTTTAAAGTTTTATTTCATCAATATTTTCACAAAAAAAACATATCTTAGCAGCCAACACCTATTTATTTAAAGGTCAGGTTAGGCTAGGTTCAGTTAGGTTGGCCCTATTCATTTACGATTAGGTTGTTAGGGTCGGTATTATTCAGTCTCACTGTCACACGCGAGAACTGAGACCGCATATTAGACTAAAAACGTGAAGGTAGATCGCAAAAACGTGAAGGTAGATCGCATACTACTGAAATTGGCACCACATTTTGTATAGTTGGTTCGTACCGATTGCTAAATGAACGGTGAGGATGTTGTGTTGGTTGGTGAGAGACCATATGTGCAAGCTGTGGACTGCTCGTACTCCGGCTATTCCTCGCAAAGCTGCCAACACGCTTTCATATCTGTAAAAATTGAACTTTTAATAACAATTCATAGATTTTCTATGTACGATGCACATTTCGAATCGATTTACCTGACTTGCAGTGGAACGCCTTCCATGAGGACGTTGGACGCTTCTCTGAGTATCTTCAGTGTGGTGCACATGACTATGATCGAAAATACGAACGTGCACAACGGATCCACGATCTTGGCTTCAGGCTAAAATATTAACAATAATTACAAATATGTAGTACAGTATGGTTGTTAAGAGCGAATAACTACAGTTATTTTGGTTAATTAATAAACCATTGCCGGTTAAATAACACTGAGCAGCAAAAAACCAAGTATTTTAGTATTGTAAATAGGTTTTTGAGCTCTTTTTCCTATTATGCTGTGTACATTAGCATTAGAATAATGTAATACTATGATTACTAAGAAAATTAAATTAATATTGTAAAATAGAAAATGATCAGTAGATCAGTAGCTATTAAAATAGATATAAGATGTATTGTGAACATAATTTAGTAATAATAAAAAGCATTTAAAAATCAAAAATCAAATTGACCCATTGAATTAAAATATGATAATGATTTTTGTTGGTTTGCTCTCGTTATAAGCGTTTAAAAAAATGCGTAATTTTTACTGTGCTATAAGTGAGTATTGGAATCAATAGTCAGATGTTTTGTCTATTGATTGTGATTTAATTGCATAAAAATACTTTAATTATCTAGCGAATTTATCAAAAATAAATATTGTTTTTACAATTTACAATTTACTCACTACGTTTAGTAGGACTGGTTTTTTTTATCTCAATGTATTTTTTTTTTTATCTAAACGTACTAATTCCAGCGGTAATGATTTTAAATTGACATGTTCTAGGAGCAATGTTCGTCGTTGAGCGTAGGCGAATGAGGTCAAACGAGTAGGAATCTTCATTCTTTATCTCGCTTTTGCAATTCATATGGTCATCAAAAACAGCATTTTTTAGCTCAATTTAAAATCATTTACCAGTCGAATTAGTATGTTGAGATAAAAAAATATATTGAAATAGAAAACCAATCCTATAAATGTGGTAAGTGAAAAATAAGTGATATAAAATCATAATATCACGGAAAAAAAGTATATTTTTGATTTTTAAAATTCGCTAAGTAATTAATAATAAGTATTTTAAGGAAATAAATCACAATCAATAGAAAAAAAAAGCACCTGACTATTATTTCCAATACTCACTTTTGGCACAGCAGTACTAGATTTTGAGTTAGACTGCAAAAGCAAAAAACCTGCAAAAATTGGGCATTTTTTTAAAAACTCATATCTCATAATTTAGTTGTAGGTAGAGTAAGAAAAAGAAAGACAGCTGGGGGTGTCTTTCACAGGGGTGTGCTAATGTATAACGCCCTCCCCGAGTGAATCAGGTCTTCCAAGACCATGGATGCATTCTTGCGAGGAGCGAAGAGACACCTCTGTGAGGGACAGTACATATTAGTTAAATATAGATATCAATCTAAAGATTTAAGTTATTAAGATGTATTTTTTTTAATTAGCTAATAGCTAAAATTATATATAAATAAATAAATAAATTAACGAAAGCAAACCAACAAAAATCATTATCATATACGAATTCAGTGGGTCAAATTTTTATTCTCCGCTCTGGTAATTATTTTTGAAGCTTAGTGTAATTCATAAATAGTATTATATGAAATTGGGGTTATTTATAAGCCCAGCTAAATGCTTACATATATTGTACAGTGTACAAATCGGTGACAATAATATCGGTAGGTAGTATGAGCTGATTTTCAAGTAACCATTTCGACAATTAAATTAAATAAATTGGCACACTATGATAGGAAACGATCAAACCATTCAAATCTAACCAGCAACACCATAGCATAAAAATCATACATTGTAGGATTTTTCTCTAACCAGGGTTCCGAAGTTTAATCCGGAACCAAAGTTGGTAGCAGCACATGCTAACCATTGAACTACATATACTGCTCGCTATTGAATTAATTTCAAATGAAATTCAATAGATACATTTCATACAAGCAAATTAACTGTGGGTACGTATAATATTAATTTGAAAAAAAAACTTTTAATTGTATATCGTGACATATGTATAACACTTACATAAATTTTGATGATGACCGAAGCGAGGAATACTCCAGCGCTCTGTATCAAATCGCCGAGCACATGAATGGTGGCAGCTCGTACGTTTATACTCTGCTCGGTGGAGACTTCGTGCGAGATCGAGCCGTTGCGCACGGCCGCTGCCTGGAGCATCTCGACGTCGTCGAATCCGCTCTGGATGCTGGCGTTGGCCCCCGACATGCCCGGCACGATCTCCTTCATCGTGTAGTCGCCGTTGATCGAGCTGAAGAGGTTGGTCGTAGCGTGGGGGGCTTTGCTCCGGGTCCCACCGATGAGGGGCTGCTGACCGGTGACGCCGTTGCCCGTCGACGGCTGAACCTCGGCCAGGGCTCCGGTGTCATTCAGCAGGGGGTCCATGGCGAGATTTCGATATCCGTTCTTCGAGTCGCGGTACGATGACGACGATGACTTTGCGTACCCGTTCATGGCGTTGGTGGCTTCGCTGTATTGGAGATGTCCGTTAGCGGCCGGCCTACTGCTGTGACTGTGACCGTGGCTATGGGCATGAGCCAACCCTGGACACGCTCCGTGAAGGATCATAGCCATCCTGTGAATAATCGAGAACAATATTTATTTATTTATTTATTAATAGTTTTGGACCATTGTGGCATTACAGGAAGAACCTAATGCGCCACAATGGCCTACATTTAACAAAGATAATACAAGTAAAAAAAACAGAAAAATTAGAAAGCAGAATAAAAAAAATAATAAAAAGTAACAAAAGGAAAATAATAATACAAATAAAATAGTACATAAAATGTACAAAGGAGAAAGAAAAAGTAAAATAAATCAACAAAATATGAATAAAAAATAAAATGACAGCGAGGCCCAAATGGAAGAGAGTAGATTAAGATTCCACTCATTCATCACATTCAAATTAAGAAAGTAATGATGAGCGCAGGTTACCAGATAAATATGTTAAAATAACATCCGATAATCTACGCTCCCCAAGGTGGAAAATATCACATTCAGGGATGGCAGCAACGATTTCATTGAGAAGTCGAATAGCTCTTGGAATAGGAGCCATTCGAAAAAGAACTGTGCGAGCAGCAGGTAAAACCATCAAATGATGATGTCTACCACGCACATAATTATTAGGGACATAAAGTCCCAACTGTTCCAGCAACAACGGGCATGACGTATTACCACGCAATAGTTGGAGAACGAAACGAATTAACGAGAAGTTTCTCCGAAGTTCAAGGGATTATACCCAAGCATGCCCAAAAGGAAAGGAGTAGGATAGAGATATGGGTAGTACCCATACTCTTTCTTATAAAGAAAACGAAGAAATGCTTTTTGCACTTTTTCTATTATAAGAGAGTAGTTTGCTTCATGCGGATTCCACACAATTGCATTATACTCTAGCTTACTTCTAACAAGCGAGTTGAAAAGCAAGCGAGAAGACAAGGGGTTGGAGAATAATCTAGCATATCTCAAGACAAATCCAATTCGACGAAAGGAAACGTCAGCGACTGTCTTGATGTGGTTGTGAAAGGTGAATTGAGGATCAAAAGTGATACCCAAGTCGACCATTAATTCCACACGCTTCAACAATACGGATCCAATGGAATATCCGTGAATGGTATTGTTAAAGTCGATATTGAATGGTATTGTTATAGTCGATCGATCGTGCATTGTGTTGTAACATTGTAAGGGCGTAAAATAATTTCTAATTTAACCCTTTGAATGCTGACCAACGCCAATCGGCGTTTTGCCAACAAGTCCACGAATCGGAAATACGCCGATAGGCGTTGTTTTTTGAATATGTAAAAAATAAACAAAAATACTATCCGCTAAGCCTTTCCAGGTAGAATTGAAAAAAAAAATTGCATTGAACATAGGTCGTGTAATCTGTGTCAATGTTTATAAAGACTGGTTTACATCGGAATTTCTGAATTTGTAACCATAGCAGAATTTACCGATTGAAATCCCTAGCTGCTGAGTATTTTAGATTGTGGCTTGGCATTTAGACTGTGAGCATTACATTTTAACAACAATGAAGATGGAACTGGTTTTGGAAAAATACATTCATTAATAGACTTATTTTGTTTATTTTATATTGTTGCAAGATATATTAGAGAGTCTAAACACACCTTTACAAAACTCGAAATCCTCGGCGGCAGTGATCTAGGGTTTGTTTGAATTAGCTACAATTTTTATACCTGCTTTCTATTGGATTTCTAAATAATGTGGCGGGCTTTCAATAGAAAAGACGTCAGCACTCAAAGGGTTAACTATATAATATTATTACAATATATAATTCAATGCAAGGTCTTTAATAATATTACTGTAAGTTTTGCTGTCCATAACATTACTTTTATCGTCTAGAAAATATTAATTTTCATTAATATAAAATATATACATATTCCATAAATAAATTAATAACATTTTAACAAAAAATTACGTATTTTATATTAAAATTTCATTAATGTAAATATTTCAAAACACTAAACACGAACTCAAAACTAACAAAAAATAAAAGTCAAATTCTACAATGTTGTATTTCTTGACCAAAATGCAATGCGAAATTGAAACGAAATGTAATTGGTCATCGGGGGTTGATGCGATAGCATGTACATTTTATGTCTCATCGGTATATTTGATCGGTTCGACACATAAAAACAAAAAAAATGAATCTGTATACGTACAATATATTGACGCACATTCCAACTCCGGACACGATCATCATAGCGTTGACTTGAATGTCGTAATTGCCTTCCCACAACCGAAGAATGGCCAGGTAGACGAATATACCGGTGACGAGCCATATCAACAGGATCGACAGCAAAGCGCCTATCACCTCTACAAAATCACATGAAATACAATGCCAAGCGGTGGGTAGGAAACATATGAAAGATTTGCCGACGGAAGATTTGCATACCAGCTCGACGATAGCCGTAAGACATTCGCGAGCTGGGAGGACGTCTCGACAGGAAGAGGGCGCTCAGCGCCAGCAGGAACCCGGCGCAGTCGCTCAGCAAGTGGGCAGCATCACACATGATGGCCAAACTTCCAGCCAAGTATCCTCCAACTAGTTCTCCGACCTGGAACACACAAACAATACGATGAATACTTTGGTGAAAAATTTCACATGTCTTCTCGTCCATCGTACAAGTTGTTCCGGAGACTGCAGACATGCTGACTCGATGGTTTGAAATAGTGCAATGACTTTGAGCTACGGAGCACGAGCCGATGTCTAACTACCGATATCTAATATATGTATGTAGGTGACAATATTACTGGTTGATTTGTGTGTCCGGTTTTAATATGCAAATCTACAGCTATTATAGTTTTATAAATATTTTAATTGGAATTTTTGTATTCTACATAGCAGGCCTGGTTTCAGAAGAGCCAGACGCCAGACTCAATCTACGGTATGTTTGAATTATGCAACCTTTTTTATACTTAATGAGTGAATTTTATATAAAAAGTTCATGAGTTGTAATTTTAATTCGATTTAAATTTCACTATAGATGAAAAATCTATTTATATTTTTTATATACATATGTCACAGTGAAATTATATTTCAAGTGAAAATATGTATATTTTCACTGACGTGTCAGTGAAATCATAACCAGTTACATTTTCAGGGCTAGTTTTATTCATTTAAGATTGGGTTGTTAGGGTTAAATTTATATAGTTAAACGTTGTAAATTCATTGTTTGATACATTTTCACTGCTTGAATTGGTGAAAATATATTTTCACTTGAAATATGTTTTCACATAGTGGTTAGCATATTAGCTATAGACTAGTGGTTAGCATATAATGCTTTGAAGAGAGTGGTCACGGGTTCAAATCCCACTGGTTTCTGCTGGCCAGACCTTGGATTTGTGACTCCAGGTCGATCGTTTCCTATCAAAGTTTGTCAATTTATCTGATTTTCATTGAAACGGTTCCAACAAATTGGTAAGGTTACCCATTTTCTCGCAAAATCTCGAGTTTTCGGCAATCTCGAATTTCGCTGAATTGTATGAAATGCTGCAAATGTACAAATTTGATCATAAATGTCTCTGTGGATGTTAATCGATATGTACTTTGTATAAGAAAATTAGAAAACTCCATTGTCTTAAATGATTTTCTATGATTGTTGTCGACGATTTGACGGAAACTCGTGAGTTCTCAGCAACAAAAGCAACGATGTCTCATGTAGTCGAAGTTGTTTCTATACACACAAAATACTAATAATATTTGTATCAAATGTACAATGTTTCTGGCCAGGAAGGCGCCAATTAGGCAACCTGTTAGGCATTCCTGGTATAATTAGATAAATATATATAAAATAAAAGGAAGTATGTAAAAAATGAATGTCTCTTTGTCTGTCTGTCTCGTATAGGCTCCTAAACCACTCAACCGATTGCGATGGAACTTTCAGGATTTAGTACGGGAAGCTTAATGTAAAAAAAAAAATCGCCCAAAAACGGGATAAACGGAAATGAGTGGCATTGCAACGTAATAATTTCAAATGTTTTCGCGTCGCGACCTGCGTTGTTAGTGTAAAATAAACAAACACTTGAATAATTTCAAATGTGTTCGCTTCCTGCATTTCTCCGACAAATGGGAACGGGAATTGCATGCCTTATTCTGTCATTGCAACGTATACCGGGCTCAGCTATATATTTATATAAATGAACTAATGAGAGCTGTGAATGATTTTAAATTTAGTTATAAAATGCTGGTTATAAGTTACATTATTCTACTTTTAGTATACTAATAAATATAATTCTATAAATCATGAACCAGCGACGTCTAACAACCCTAAGCTTATCAGCACATGTTAGCACCAGTCAGCAATCTGAAACGAAAGATTATCAACTCAAGATTAAACACAACTACAATCACCATAAAAACGCCACACATGATAGTGGCGGCCAGCAATTGAGGACCGGCCGCTTTGCTGATGACTTTCGGACTCCAATGACAGTGGGTCCACAGCTCGGGATTACCGCCAGCCTCCGGGATCGGGATCTCAGTGTACGACTCCTGAAACAGACAACACACCGACATCAACCAACAGAACAAAGACACACGACCGTACTCATACTAGATTAGTTACATCGTGGAGAAGCGGAGCGTCCATCCCGTCAGGCGGCTCCATTCCAGCAGATCCACCAGAGCCCCATCTCTCCCCGCCGTCGGTGCGTATCTCGTCCCAATTCATGTGATCACACATTGTCCTGGCGACGACGGCGACGAAACTGTGCCCACTTATCTCATGTTGTTCTTATCAGCGGGTTCTGCAAACAGAATACGAATGAACTGCGGCTCTCTATCTGTATATCGTTCGTTCGGGTATAAACTGTTTTTATTTATTTTTTGTTCTGTACGATTTATCATTTCCTGTCGTCGTCAGCTAGAGGTGGGGGTTTACAGTTAACGAGGATGTTTATTCTATTTCGTGAATGTGTGTACTGTATACATGTGTATTATGTATGCGGCGATGACTCAAAGCAAACATTGAACAATTTGCATTCTTCGTATGTGCCATATTATAATTTTTGACGTGTTTCAGTGGAAAGTATGTGTGTTTTACAGTTGATTAGCATCGATACAATGGTGCTTGATTTTAAGCTTCGGTACACATTGTTACGAAACGAGTCAAACTGGTATTTCGGTGGCGAGACGTTATGCTAGATTTCAATGGGTCAATGCATTGTAAAAAAAAATTGAAATTAGCAATGTGATGGTTTTTTGTTGTGACAATTTTTGTTTCGGTTCAATTTCTTTAGAAAATTTTTCGTTTTTATTTTTAATCTATCTTTAATTTATACCCCAGGTAACCCCAATGCACCTTCCTGGCCGGAAGCATTGTTTATTTTATCGAGGTAAGCCAGTTATCTATAGAATTTTTGTTATTAATCCACAAGAATAGTCGAAATATGATTTTTCAATGTGGAATTTTATTTAATTCTCATATAAAGACAATTTAATATATTATCCCTATTAATTCAATTCATATTCGTGTAAATACGAGTAAATACTAGTACGAGTTTTTAGCTCGCAATTTTACCGATTTAAAATTCAGCACACTTCCAATTAACCCTTTTAAACGAAAACAAAAAATAGTGTGGCCAAAACACTATCCCAATAAACATGTTTCAATAGAAAATATTCAATATAAAATAGTATTAACAGTGGGAAAAAATCCCAAGTGAAAATACGTACTTTTGACTTTTGATTTGAACTGGACAACTACTTGGAGAGATTTGAAGGCTGAAAAGTACTATAAATGAAAGATAAAATACCCGACTATAGATTCTAATATTCATTTTGAACACGAAATCGACAGATTTTGAGACATCAACCGAACAACACCAAGATATAGAAAAATCGCGTGATTTAAAAACACATATATCTCCGAATCTCGAGCCAATCAACATTTTTTATTACCAGTTTCGTGTTCACTGGGCATAGATCTATAAGAAAATTCATATCTCGTCTCTGAACCAAAAAAAAAGTCGTCATTTATCGAACAGTGTTATTAATATAATCAGCAGTGTGGACTAGTTGTTAGCATATATATGCTTTCGAATGGTTCGGTGATTATTGGTCACAAAGCGCTCGCCCAAGTCACTAAAATCTCTATAACAGAACATCTGGCAGCCGAAAAGCCCATCATACTAACGAGATTTCGAGTGCCAAATATTCCATATATGCGATTTTCAAGGCAAAAACTGTCTCTTGGGCGATTGTAATGTGACTAATAATCCAATTACCCTTTCGAACATAGTGATCACGGGTTCGAGTCCCATTGGTTGCTGCTGGCCAGACCATGGTTTCTGACTCCAGGTCGATCGTTTCCTTTAAATTTTGCCAATATATTTGATTTTCATTGAAACGGTTCCTTTGGCAACCTTTACGCATGACGATTCATATAAAAAAATGCGCTGAAAATATAAGTTTATCCGAAAATGTAAGTAAAGTAAATAAAAAAGTGACTCGATAATATTTTAAACTAGTAAATATTAGTTGATTGTGTATTCATTTTAAAAGTGAAAGCACTTTCTTTGAGACAAAACTTAAAAATGTATACTAAACTTGATTTGTTAATATCCTTAGCATACAGTTTGAGAGCGACTGACTCAATGATAACAAACTTGTAAGCTAGAAAACGTTTCGTTGAAATTCTCATAATTTACAGCAAGTATATTTAGATACGTTTCCTTTTAATGTTTAAAGTAACTAACGATAAGTCTACGAATTCCGTATCTTGATAATATATAATCGATTTGTGATATATACGTATGTACATTGTTTCATATCTTTAGGGATTTTCGTAAATATAATTCGAATACAATGGATAGGATTAATGTTTATTTTTTAACTATCCATACATATTATGACAAAAGATATTATGCCTGAAAAAAATCTGAAATACATCTAATCAAAAATACTATTGAATTCAATGTATCAAAAAAATAGTAATTATTATTAAAATATATAATTGTATATCAACTGTCAACTCGCCAGTTGTGGCGCCTGTTAAAACAAACGGAAAAACTCCAAGGTCAAAACTGTCAAAAGCGCGCACACGACATTCGACCATATTTACACCGATTCCGATACTGCAACGGATGAGAATCGCATACCAAAGCTCAGAAATCACGACCCATTGTATAATGAAACACTACAAACCTAAACATATGGAATTGGACTAGAATCCAACTGGAAAGTGATTGGTGATATCAAAATCGGATTGTAATGACGTATTGTAATACTCACGGTGCAAAAAGACCCGTGTGCAAATACAGGATGCAAATTTTGGTCATTGTGTGGCGTTAAGCGGGGCGAACGTACAGCGAGTATTGACCGCGTGATAACGTTACTGTCGCTCGCAGTGGAAATTGGGGCTTTTGGCGCGTGAAAAATAGAGGGGAGGGGATTCCGATAGAGAGGAGGATACGCGGGGGGCTGCGGGGGCGCGAGGGGGGTAGGAGGGCGCAGCCTCACCTGCCGGCGGTGCGCACCCTCGACCGGCCACTCGACATCCCGACACCCCTACCATTGTGCTTATAACGTAACCGATAACGACCATGCATTCAAAAATGAAAATTTGATAAATTTCAGAGATAACTCTGAAATTTATCAAATTTTCATTTTTGAGTTTCGTTTTTATATGTATTCTATCGGTCTCCGTGACGAGACAGAATGTTAAATTACAGAAAACGCAAATATCGGAAGGCAAAGATCGAAAATCGAAAGATGTTAAGTCGAAAGATCAAAAAAAAATGGTGCATGGTAAACGGTACATACTCACGTACATACTCACTTAATGTGCGCGCGCAGAATACGGGAGGAAAAGCATGTTCCTCTTGTTCCTGTTGTATCCTGTTCGCGCAAATTAAGTGAGTATGTACCGTTTACCATGCACCTTTTTTTTTTGATCTTTCGACTTTCGATCTTTGCCTTCCGATATTTGTGTTTTCTGTAATTTAACATTCTGTCTCGTCACGTAGACCCATATAATGGTCCGTACGCACCAAACCAACGACGATTTTGGGCCAACTTTTAAAACCAGTAGCGTACAAAATATTGAAATAAAAATTAAATAAAAAAATTGAAATTAAATATCAAAATTAAGCTAACGAGCGAGATTGAGCTAAAATTAGATCATCGTTGATGTTTTGAATTACAACAATGTTTTGAATTACGACGAAACGCATTACAACCAGAGAAATATTATAATTACGAGCGAAAAAAACCTTGTTATTGTTTCTTATAAGTCGTCACGATACACTACTGTGTTTCCCCCTTCGGAAATATTTAACCAACGACGATTTTGGGCCAACTTTTAAAACCAGTAGCGTACAAAATATCGAAATAAAAATTAAATAAAAAAATTGAAATTAAATATCAAAATTAAGCTAACGAGCGAGATTGAGCTAAAATTAGATCATCGTTGATGTTTTGAATTACAACGATGTTTTGAATTACGACGATACGCATTACAACCAGAGAAATATTATAATTACGAGCGAAAAAAAACCTTGTTATTGTTTCTTATAAGTCGTCACGATACACTACTGTGTTTCGCCGTCGAATGAAATATTTAACAAAAAAAATATCGGTGATTTGTCAAAGGGTTTTTTTTTCTTTCGTCGAAATAAAATTAATAATCACACATTATCCGATAAATTTTACCTCTGAGATGGATTTAATTATTTGATTTATTTCGATGAGAGAAACAATTGAAGACATTATCCGATAAAATTTACCTCTGAAATGATTTAATTAATTGATTTATTTCGACGAGAGAAACAATTGAAGACTAAAAAAATTTCGTTTGATAAACCGACAACGTGTCGGGTTGGGACCATCACTCGGTCACCCATACTAACACATGATATATTCTCAGTAACTGCGCATTACGGGAAAGTAAAAATAATAATTCTTTGATTTTTTTTCGATCTTAGTGCGTATCTACGTAAGTCAAAACATCTTCGACAAACAAAAGTCGAGGATTACCTGTATGTGATTGTTGATGATCTAATTTTAGGTCAATCTCGAAAATTTATTTAAATTGGGCATGTTCTGTTTTAACTTTCAATATTTTATTTTAAATTTAATATATTGATTATAATTTTATTTTCACATTTGAATTTAATTTTACTATAATAATAATATTTTTAATTTTGATATTTGATTTCAATTTTTAAATTTAATTTTTATTTCGATATTTTGTACGCTACTGGTTTTATCCTGCTGGTTAAAACGTTGGACCAAAATCGTCGTTGGTTTGGTCCGTACGCAGCATAATATATATCAGTGGCATGCGGTGAAATTATCTCTCTTTTTGTCATATAGCCTTGTTTAATGTGCGCGCGCAGGATACGGGAGGAAAAGCCTGTAACTCTTGTTCCTGTTGTATCCTGCTCGCGCAAATTAAGTGAGGATGTACGACGGGGGGAGAGAGACTTTTACCGCACGCCACTGATATATATATATATATATATATATATATATATATATATATATATATATATATATATATATATATATATATATATATATATATATATATATATATATATATATACTAACCGTTTTTCATATGTATTCATGATAAACGAATATTTTCGACTTTTTCACGGTCACCCATTCTATATATGTACATATTGTGCGCTTTTTGAAGTATATTTGTCACTGCCGAATACGCGTTATTATTTAAGTCAATTTATTATTATAAGGTGGGTGGTTGGGGTAGGTTAGTGTTCATTAATAGAAATGGAAAATGTGTGCTTTAATTTGCACAGTTCGATAGTGTAAAAGCGTCTGTAAAATATAATCATCCTTACTCGCTGAATTGTCCTGTTAATGGCCTCTTAAATAAAACAAACCGTCTTTTGAAACAAGTAAATTTTTAAGGGGTGTTTTTATGATAATTGGACTATTCGTCACATTTCGGTGGTCCATTTGGCACTCAAGTTCTCGTTAGTATGATAGTTATCGTTAGTATGATGGACTTTTCGGCTGACAGATGTTCCGTTATAGAGATTTTAGTGACTTTGTGACAAGTAATCACCGAACCGTTTTTATAATTGAATTGAAGTGAAAAAATTAAATTTTAAAGCGCATGTATCTTATTGCATCTTTTTTTACGCAGGTTTGTTATCATCAAAGCCACTTGTAATATCGCAAAACAAAGGATCTTGTGCTTTTTCAAAACCTTATTTTTTTCTTGAAAGATTCTGCTTCTATTTTTCCTTGTATTAGGTGTAGGATTAAAAATTTTTCTACTTAAACTTTATTTTCTTATCCATTTCCCTTATGATTAAAAAGAAGAAACCATTGTGGTGGTTTATAGAGTATATGAAACAAGATACATATGTAAGCCGGAAGGGCGCTAAAATATTTTATGATAAATGAAAAGAATTTATTTCAAAATCAAAAAATATATTGTTAATTTATTTATACTTTGTAATTAATACTTGGAACGAAATGCTGAGTAGTTCCAAAAATACCCACACTATTTATTTATAACTTAAGCTCCATGAAATAGATATGTATATGTACGCTTCTTATCATACAGGTTTGCACAGTCAAGTCATCGATTACCAAACATTTATAGACTTTTCAATATTTGGAACGCAAATAAAACAGAATATGTTCAACAACGTTTTATTTCAACACTGCCGATTACAACAACAATCAAAACAATATCATTTAGTATTTTTGTACAAAAAAAAAAGAAAACAGGAATACGAAAATACTTCAATCAGAATTGAAAAAGTGGGACATACAGTTTGAACAAAATCGACTCAATTCAATTACGCAACGAATACAAAGTACAAATGAAATAAATATATGCTAGCAGCACCATTAAAAGGAAGTGACGTAATGTCATCGAACAATACAATATAAAGACTTATTCATAAGCGTGCAATTTCATACATGTAACAAATAAAAAAATAATAGAATTTGACTCATTAATAAAAGTAACAAAAATAAAAAAAATCTATAGGGAATGTACAAAAGCATTCGATGTTAATTAAATAATATAAAACGCAATACACATCAATGTATTGTTTTGTATAAATTTACTACTGTTATCCGAATTACATATCTACACAAATTTCATTGAAAATAGTTTCAATGCAAAATTTCAACATTTCATGTCCGGCTAAGCCAATTTATATTGTCCAGATATTGGTAGCATACCACACGTACGTACGATGTGGTAATTAAAATTATCATTAAATTTTGCAGATTGTGAAAAACGGAGGCACACGTTTGATATGGAATGGAAATCGACAACTATTGCGTAATGGATACACAATTAAAATTCAAGAATAATTAACAATACTGTGTCGCTTATTATACGGGTGTGTATCTGATTAGTATATTTGACTTATGATGATTAGTGCTATTTCTATTACTCTCTCACTATACATTTGTATTTAATTTCAAAGATCTAACCCCTCGCCATGTAAAAACAGTGCTAATATGTTTTTGGCCAGTATTAAAAAAAGTTCATATTGCCTTATTTTTAGTCAATTCAATAAATATAAAAATTTATTAAATACGTGTACATATAATTCTGTATAAAAGCCATTTTGTCATGTAGTGATGAATGCAAGGTCTAGTCGTTGAAAAAAATTGAATCTTCAGTGCTTTCGTTCCAACAGTATTACAATATTGAAAAAGTTGTGATGCAAATCGACGCCAACTGTGAGAATAATCTTCAGAAAAAGATTTATCATCAGAGCAATGGCGCCGACGTAAGTCACAGGACCGAACATATCCCTTAAAATTTTTTTCAGTGATTAAAATTATTTTAAACTATAAGTATATCAAAAGGGAAATGCATTCCCGGACGACGACAGACGTATAGGACCCGCATTCAACTCTCTCAATCTCGGATAATCTACAAACTCTTTGCCATATCTGTAAAAATAATAGTGATAATAAATAAATATTTATAATACAATACATACAAATGTAAAATACTAACTTAAAGATAATTGCAAGCGTTGATCCAATCATAGCGCCCCAAAACAGAAGGTAAAGTAGAATTTCCGTCGAATATTCCGATGGGAAGATGACGCTTGCAAAAAACATAGATATGGCAATCAACAAGACGGACGGGAACTGAAAAAAAATAAATCAAATAAGCAGCTGTACAAGTCTGTTATGTAAGCTTAACTAAAAAGATGTAACGAAAAAAAAATCAATAATTAAACATACATACACGTTCACACATACCGGCTATGAGAGCATTTTCGATGCAAATTGAGCGCAAATGTAGGGACGCTTATACAAGATAAAAGTTCTACTTCTGGTTGTCGGATTTTGTTCAAACTCTTTTTATGACTTAAAATCACTATAAATATTGTAGCGTATGCTAAAAGGAGCCGCCGTTATAATTGGTTTCGAGGATTATCTCCAGGCGTAAGTGCAAGTCGGCTAACAATGAAAGACCCCCGAATGCACTTAGCGGCGGTAACGAAACTCGGTCGCATTCCCGTGGAGTTCTTAGAACTGACAACGCCAAAGCGTGGGACTGCATATCCGAGTACGTGACTAAACAATGGGGAAGTAACCGGACGTCGAAGATGCCCTGAGCGACCTGTTCTTTATAAGGAGGTACTTGGACCATATCAAGACATTCTGGCGGTGCGTGTATCTCCAGAATCATCAATAAATGCTGTGAAACGACTTTGGCCCTTTACTTGGATCCTCCACCCACCCCTACGCAACAATATTATATACATTAAATATCAGGATAATGAAAATAATTTAAAAGGTCAAAATAAAATAATGAAATATTGTTGTAAAAAAAATTACTACTTCCAGTTTACAAATTCTGACCAAAAACTTATCAACCCTAAGTTAGTACATAGAGAATACAAATATAAATTTTCAGCTTGATACGTTCAGGGGTGTGGAAAAAATCGCGTAGTCATAACATATTTGACTTTTTTAAGAGGGAAGACATCTCACTTCCGGTTTATTAAATTTAGTAATTTTTATTTTTATTTTCGTCAAATTATTACAAGGATTATATTTGAATTTTCTCGTGAAGAGCACACATGTTTTAGGGGTCGAAAATCGGTAATTGGACTATTCGCCACATTGGGGTGGTCACAAAGACAATTTTTGTCATGAAAATCGCGAATACACAATATTTGGCACTCAAGTTCTCGTTACTATGATAGTTATCGTTAGTATGATGGACTTTTCGGCTGCCAGATGTTCCGTTATAGAGATTTTAGTGACTTTGTGACGAGTAATTTGTGACCAGTAATCACCGAACCCGAAAAAACTGCCACTTTCGGTTGTCGGATGCTCGTCAAATTTTATATATAACTTGATGTTAGTTAAGAACTTCTAATATGAAATTTCAGTTCAATAAACCAAAGAGTTTCTGAGAAGAACATAAAAAACCTCGATTCTTTAGAGTAAAAGTATTACTTCCAGTTGAGGTAAAAATATTACGGTATAAAATTTATAATTTCTATTACACGTAAAAATTTTTTAGTCCGATTCGGTTAGCGGCTTGGGAGATAATTTAATTCAAAAGCTTAAAAAAAAAAGAGGACACCTACATATGTATATATAAGAGGAGGTACCATTTCTGATCAACTTAAAATTTTGGAAAAAATTTACATCGAATCGATAAGAATTTCAGTAATCAATACTAAGTTTCAGTTCAATAGGACGAACGATGTACAAAAAATCCCTGAAATACACAGACACACATTTTTTTTAAATCATGAAAACGTGATCAGTAATCGATTCTGAGTTCGAATTAGGCAAAATGTCGAGTTCGAATTTTTACATGATCACAAACCTTCATCTATTGTTACTACACACATAGATAAAGTAACGAAGCTTCTTGCTATAGCGTTTGTGTGTACCAAAGTACCAAAAACTATTCCCAAACATATAAAAAACTTACCGTGATATATTTCCAATCTTTATCTTTACGAAGCGGACACGGAATGGTGACACCTTCCCCATCCTTGACTTTGTAATGCCCCAAAAACAAATCTATAGCATCCTGTCTGAATCCATCAGAGAAGTTATTCTTATAGTATCGACACATTGAATTGTAGCCGTCCTTCAGCAGGCCTAATTTGGTCCTCTTGCCGGTGCGAGTGAAGTCCGTCTTGAGGGCACCTGTGCCGCTGTACTGCACCGATATATAATCAGCATTATCAGCCCAAACCTAAATACAAAAGATAATTCCATAATACAATTCAAACATACAATAAGATTGAATAAAAAAAAAATACATTTACAGTACCATTTTGAAGAGTGGTTCAAAATTGTCATGAAGTTTCACATTGTCGGACGATTCGAGGATATTGAAACGCTTCAACACCGAGTCCAAGGATCGTCTCGCCAGCATGGATTGCACGACATTGGTACGATCCAAACAGTCTATACAGTTAGTGCGAAACGTACCCGTCTGCTGCGAACCCAACGCTCCGTTACGGCCCAACAAAAAGTACGAAAACTTATCCTGTAACATTATATAGTAATATAAATATCAACTATACATAAACATGTAGGGTTGGAATTGAACAAAAGGCTGATGTATGGGCTATGGCTGAGAAAGAGTATGTATGAGATGTAACGGTTAGTCGCAGTTGGACCTGCGCTCCGCGCGGTCGGTCGCTAAACCTCCGCACGTATCGTCTTAATAAACAACATGACTGAAAACGCACGTGTTTGATCTTCACCTAAGCCGCCACATCCCAACCGTTCATTCCTGAACAGCGTCATCCGTCAGGAATCTCTACCACATACATATATAACGACAAGAAGCCTACTTTTATACCTGTTCGTGGTCCAAACGATCGATCAGCACATCCAATCGATGCCACTTCAAATTGCGACACTCGGAATGAAAATCGAAGCTCTCGTAGCGTACGGCCGGATCACTCAATTGATTGATCGCATTCCTATAAGCCGTCTCGAGTGCTTCCTCCGATCCAGTCTGATCGATCTGCAATCAATAACTCTTCAGATGAAATGCACATCGTCACTTTTTGTGCGTGTTGATCTGCGCAATAGTACTCACGAGATTGACGAGGACTTGTTCGCCGTACATGCGAGTCTGTTCGGACATGTGCAGCCTACAAGCGGCCATGTGATCTTCTTCGGGATTGAGTCGCGGGCGCGGTTTGTACTTGAGATTGGGCAGTTGAGACCAAAAGAGCGGGATCGAACCTCGAGTCTGGACAAAAGAAGACCGCGATCCATTGTATTCGACTATCTGTTCCGTCTCCACATAGTTGGCGACGTGTCCCTAGAGACAATATTACATTGTTATTGTGCT
The DNA here is from genome assembly GCF_051622035.1 of Arctopsyche grandis. Classification (NCBI taxonomy): domain Eukaryota; kingdom Metazoa; phylum Arthropoda; class Insecta; order Trichoptera; family Hydropsychidae; genus Arctopsyche; species Arctopsyche grandis. The sequence goes on from NC_135357.1 coordinate 35,351,218, forward strand.
GTATTAACTTTTATATATATAAAAATGTATAATATGAATTATTTATGTATTAACTCGATGGTCGATGCCTCTCATGAACAGTCTGGGACCGGCTCTTTGAATCGATCGGCGTGATATTAGCGTCCACGTGAACATCTTTCCGTTAATATTACATTCATTAATAGACACAACTAAGATACAGTTAAGGAATACATGTATGCAAAATTTGATATTCGTTCATTATTTAATGCCCGCTTTAACCCTTTGCCCGCGGCAATAAATATAGCGAACAAGCCCTGTACGCGGTACCTTTTTCGCGAAATTGGCAATCGAGTTTTCGATCTTAAATACAGATTTTAATATTTACTCAAGTAACCAGATATGTTAATTAACACATAAAGTATTATTTTAAACAATAAAATATATAATATATCTTGTAGTTTTGGCTTAATTGTCAAATAATCATTCTTCATACAATTGAGACGTATGATCGCCATTGTTCAACAGACGTGACCTTTGCCCGCGGCAATTAATATAGCGAACAAGCCCTGTATGCGGCGGCACCTTTTTCGCGAATTTTCCAATCGAGTTTTCGACCTTAAATACAGATTTTAATATTCACTCAAGTAACCAGATATGTTATTTAACACAAAGTATTATTTTAAACAATAAAATACATAATATATCTCGTAGTTTTGGCTTAATTGTCAAATAATCATTCTTTATACAATTGAGACGTATCGTCGCCATTGTTCAACAGACGTGACGTCACGTAAACGAGGTTTCAGTATGGTTCCACAAAAAACTAATTTTGACTGGTATATATTCATTTTAAGCAAATTGAATAGATGGCATTCAACTCTCAGTAATATATTCAACCAATTTTGAACCTTAAAACAGTTGAAATAGGCGCATATAAGCCTCAAAATCCCGTGCAAAGTTCAGAAATTCTATGGAAGACAGCTGCTCTACAGACTTGTCGCCCAAAGCTTCCATAGAAGACGGCCGCAGGCAAACGGTTAAAGGTCAAAGAATTTGATCCTTAAAGCCCTCAACATGAGGCCAACGGAGGTCGGAGAACGAGATGGTTGTCCAGCAATATTGCACATGAACAACCCCACATCACTGCTCTATGTACATATATAAAAAAACCACACTGAAATCAGATAAATTGGCAAATTCTTGACTTGAAGTTACAAATATCCAAGTTTAACCAGCAGCATTAAGATTATACTCGGAATAAATTCTTTTCAATCGAGATCAGCCCACGGGATCGAACCTGGCGATCTATCGGTGCTTAACCCTTTGAATGCTGACCAACCCCGATTGGCGTTTTCCCAACAAGTTCAGATTCGTGAAAAACGCCGATAGGCGTTGTACTTTGAGCATGTACAAAGCAAACAAGAATACTACCCACTAAGTCTATCCAGGTAGCATTGAAAAAAAAACTTTATCTATTGTTACTACGTACATAGATAAAGTAAAAATGCATTGAACATGGGTCGTGTAATCCGTGTCATTCATTTGTCAACGTTTATAAAGACTGGTTTACACCGGAATTTCTGAATTTATAACCAAAGCATAATTTCTCGATGGAAATTCCTAACTGAGTATTTTAGATTGTGAGCATTACATTTTAACAACAATGAAGAAGATGGAACTAATTTTGGAAAAATACATTCATCGATAGACTTCTTTTGCTTATTTTATATTGTTGCAAGATATAATAGAGAATCTAAACACACCTCGGCGAAATCCTCGGCGGTAGTTATCTAGGGTTTGTTCGGCTTAGCTACAATTTTTATACATGCTTTCTATTGGATTTCTAAATAATTCTAGTTGGAAATGTTGGCGAAATTTTCAGCATGGCGGGCTTTCAACAGAAAAGACGTCAGCACTCAAAGGGTTGATTAATTTCTAAACTGTTAAACGAGCAACCTATGCATGTACATACATTTGTAAACTATATCTTGAAACCAGATAGTGGACACAACTTTGGGAAAACTCTTATCAGAATATATAGACAGCGAGCTCTCTATACATTCGAGCGATTTTACAGGAAAACGCTTCAAATTTATTCTGGATATGTTCTCATAATAGCCAAGATCTCACCAGAACTGTGTTTATATTAAGCATATCAATATGTTATTGCCTAATGGTGTTTTAGTGAAAGGATACAGCCTAGCATGATGGGCAAGACGAATCTCTGAAACTGCGGGTCGTTGAACTCTTGCAGCATGTGACCGTTCCACATGAATCGTGGGTCCGCTCTCTTCGCCATCGGCATCTGTATGAACTCCGGAGACGTGTTGTACAATCGTTGCATCGTATGCGTGAGATCATATTCGTACGAGAAATATATGAAAGGCGTCGACAAAACACTCTTAACCATTTTCATGTACCGGTTGTCATCTTCCAACTGAAACATACCGACAAAAAATTACCACGTGACAAGATGCGAATAAAGTTCAATCTAATAAATATAATAAGTATGAAAAAAACCTGCTGTGCATCGGCGAGAGAGCTCGGTGCCGAATATGGAAGAATGTCATAAGAAGCTAACTGGAATATTTCTTGCTTGTTTATATCCCCCACCTGGAAGTAATACACGTTGATGAGAAGTAACTTATATGACATAATAATAATAGATTAAAATCAGTACTGTCATCCTGGGGGTTTCTATAAGCCCTTTGTTCAAAAACCTTTGTTTGATGTGTTTATAAATAATGAAATATTTTACGGAGAAAAAAAAACGCATTTCAAAAAGTATGTGTGTGTGTTTTGAATGATTACTTGTTTATTTATATTACTCTGGAAACAATGGTCATTTCTAAGGATTTCAAAAATACCGTAATTTCCGATACCGATATTATCGAAATAAAAAATAAGGATACCGGTAATACCAGTACTTTTTTTTTAATTAGCTAATTTTTAATAATTTAATTTAATTTAATAATAATTCTAACTCAGCTTTAAACGGTTTAGAGGTGGTCGATAATTTTGTCTATCTGGGGTCACTCATATCTAACAACGGCGGCAGCGAATTGGAAATACGGCGCCGGATTACATTAGCAAAATCGGCAATGTCACAACTAACGAAGATTTGGAAGAATAGAGCCATTACAACTGCTGTCGAAATCCGTCTCGTGAAGAGTCTCGTTTTTTCTGTCTGCCTTTATGGTGTCGAGACGTGGACCATGAAGGCGGCGGATAGACGGAGAATCGATGCCTTCGAGATGTGGTCCTGGAGACGGCTACTGCGCGTGCCTTGGACCGACAAACGCACGAATGTGTCTATTCTTGAAGAATTAAAAATCAAGGATAGACTGTCAACAATATGCCTGAAACGTATATTGCAGTTCTTCGGCCACATTGCACGAAGAGGTGAGGAGAGCCTGGAGCGGTTGGTTGAGGTTGGTAGCGTCGAAGCCAGAAGAGCCAGAGGCAGATCCCCCGCACGCTGGACTGACCAAGTATCTGCAGCGACGGGCGCTTCCACGGTGGCAAGTCTTCGCCTGGCCGAATTTAGAACTGAATGGAGGCAGCTGGTTGACCGGACATCATAGTCACGATCCTCAGTGATGAGGGAACCGACAGCAATATAATTTTTAATAAAAAAAACCCAAACATACAAATACAGGATATTCGGGCACAAAACTGTGAAGTAGGTACGTCCCACGTGTAAAGGATTATTATGTTTCGTAAAAACTAGTGTTTTTTTCTTTTTGCAATTCCGATACCGGTACTTTCAGTATTTATTTTAATTAGTTAATTTTTAATAACAAAAAAAAATGTTTATTGAAAAATACGTTAAAACCATACATACAAATACAGGATAATTTACCTGATTTCATTGTTGAAACGGTACCTCATCAAATTGGCAAAACCATCCAACTCACTATGTCACCACTATTTGAATATGATTTCTAATTTATATACGTACAAGTTTCATACCATAGATGTCGCTCAGGGGCAGCCCGTAATGGCACAATGGGTATAAATAATAAAAAAAAAAATAGTAATATAATATAGCATTAGTTATGCGGTTGAAAACAAATAGTTTTTATACATAACTACATTATGTATTGTTAGAAATTTTCATTGGAAACCCGTTGTTACGGAGATTGGATGACACCACTGATTAAAATTTGCTTCGATTAGCATTACTTGGATCCTGTGAGTGGCTACAATCAAATAGTTTCCGGACAAGAGTCTGATCGTACCGAGGATGCCGCATACTGGCCGATAGCTCAACTTCGGGTCGACATAGTTCTTTTCATCTGAAATATTTGAACCGTCTATTAGTTTGATACAAAAGCATAGCTAGAAATGTATATGATTGGTATTCTTACAGACTACGGAAGCTTTAGACGTTTTCTTGTCTATTACGAGCACCTCTTGAGGTTCGTACGCCGATTCCACGTAGAAAAAATCTGGTGTACTTGTTCTAAAACATACACAATACTATGTTATAAGACATACAATATATTTTTTGTACTAAAAAAATTAGAAGAGTTAGATTTAATAGAAAAATTAATGTAGTGTGTTTTTCATAATTAGAAGAGAATTTAGCAGTCAAATGAGAGTAAACGTGTGATCATACAACTTCATGTCAAAGAAGGGACAGGTGGGGGCTGCAGCACGTTGCATCGCTAGCCGATAAAGTGCTTGGCTTGTTTGTGTCATCGAATCGAGCATTCTGAAAATATTTGAGTTGAAAGTGTTGATATACAACTTATGGCTCCTCTTAGGGAGTAAAAATGGGCTGGTAAATAGACGGGTGAATCAGAACTTCACCAATAAATCCATAAAACATGAAATACTTCAAAAATATTGATGACATATGAATATTAAAAACTAAATGGAACAGTTTTTTGGCCGCGCCTAAGTGCCTTATACAGAAAGAATTTGTATAGTTTGATATGTCATACATATTAATTCACATATCACATTTACCTAAGATGCATCTGATCTCTGAAACTAGCATGATTACAGCTATTGAAAGGTGCTATTGAGAGTTTTATGATAAAACTGCAAATGGGATTATAAATTTGATTTTATAACATTGTAAATACAACTTCCAAGAATTGTTACCAATGAAAATTTACTCTTTTTATCTGAAGCTTAGCATTTATGATTACGTTTGGGATTGTAAAACTTACAATCAGATGAGAAAGAAAATATTCCAATTTAAAAGTCGATGCTATTTCTCCACATAAGAAAGACACATCTTCAATTAGTTCGATCCGATTTAAATAACAGCTGTCGTGACGTGAGGATTTTGTTAATTAGCTGACAACTGACGTCACAACATCACATTCAATAACAGAGTTGTATAAATACGATAGAATCGTTTCTAATCGCATTGGACTTTGAGCCCGATATGTACAGTGTTAAAACGTTGCACAAAAAGGGTAAAGTTTTATTGGAAAAAAATAATGATAATTAAAAGAGCGGTCTGGGTTATATGACGTATTCAAATATTTGACATTTACACAAGTGACAGTTGCGGTAACAGTGATGCTGTTAGCTTTCAAGGGGAGCAAAATAAACATCAAATGATACGGTCATAAATATTATACGTTTGGAATAATTTTTCTATTAAATTTTGAGAGAAATCGCCGGTCAAATAAGTAGATTAGTGATCTTACAGCTTCATGTCATCGTACAAACAGTCGAGAGCCTCCATGACTTCGATGTTGCCAGTCGCAGTTCGATGCTGCCACTGCTGAAAATAGTATTCAGTTATTTGTTTCAGTGTGGCAACCGCGCTGAAAAAATAGATTCGGCGATAACATCCCAAATGTGAATGTGGCCGTCGACATATACAATATTACTTACAATATTTTCTATAACTAGTTCCTAAATAGCAACCACAGGTTGCAATATGGGAACTGGATATGGATATTATTTTAAGTAATATTGTTGGTGTCGACGGCCTCAATCGCTATCAGGATAACCGCCGATACGAAAATCGTGCGTGTGGATCTCCTGTCGCGCAGGAAAATTGTCGTAGAAAAAACTGCCCAAATATTGCCCAACAAACTTTTTTTTTTACGAGATTTTTTTTATTATCGATTAGATATAAGAACTTCGCATCTTGATACGGACATACGAGAGCAATATTTGGGCAGTTTTCTGTGCAATGAATTTTCGTGCGACAGGAGACCGCGCGCGCGATTTTCGTAGCTGCGGGTATCCTGGTGGCGATTCACATTTGGAATGTAACCCGTTAACCAAAAAATATTGCCATTGAAGCTTGATTTATATTTAGCCACACATTAATTGAATGAAATTAATTGAATGTTGTTCTCTTCGTTTTCATATTTTGTCAAAAATGTAATGTTATGGAATAAAACTTGATGGATTGGCTCGAAGCCATCACGAAATGAAGGCGTTGATAGCTGTTCTTATAAAATAACAATTAATGAAAGGTTATTTTTTATAGAGCATTCAGTTCAGTAAACATGGTGAATCAAATTTAGTTAAATAGTTAGAAATATAAAAATTGGAAATAGAGGAAATGCGGTAGTGGTTGACACCTTGGATTTTAAAGTTGAAAAACAAAACTCCTTTAATATCAATGGAAAACCTTTTATGCTTTCGATGGTGCTCGCGTTTGCTACTAATTGATAGTAATATAAATACTAATTAGTTAAGAATTGATGTTGGCGATCTTTTCAGCCCAAATATCCAATAACTATTTAATATAAGCAGTGACGTCTCTTGACTAAGTGCCACCCTTAGGTAGAGTCCAAAAAGCTGTGGTTTCTAAAAATACTGTGGGGAATCTACGATATGGTAAAGCCCGTATTGCCATCCTGCGAGTTGGCATAGTTCGGGTATGTTGGTGAACTCCACTTTACTTCCTTCCCACCCGTCATTTAAATAGTCTTGTTCATATTACATATAATAAAAACACCAAAAACTGTATACACATAAACATGTCAAAATTGGCATTTAGTGCAAAAGCAAATAAAAACATATGTACTTAGGTTTATTACATAAAAATACTTTTTGACCAACAAGTATATAACTCCTTCCCCTTATTATATGGTAGATAAGAAATATAAGAAACGAAAACAATGTATTTAAATATGAAGCAGGTGAGAAACTCTCCCCATGATTGTCAATTAGTCAGCCCCACTAGCATTTCAAATAGCAGAAATAATATAGGAAAAACATTATTGGTATATAGATCATTGGAAAGTTATTGGCCATTTGGATTTCTTCGGCACCTTGATAAATGAATGTCTATTTTTGATGAAATAGAAGGCTCACAAGTAACGTAAAATTATTTTATTTACTAAAATTAATACAAACGTATAAAAGTATCAAAACTTATCAACTGATTACTCTATCATATTTTTGAAGTGAAATTTAAATAAAATTTCTTATTAATAATTGTTTTTTTAAAAATAATTTTAAAATTTTAAAATAATACTATTTACACAAAAAATAGTTAAAATATATGAAAAAAATGTTCTGGAGTCGATTTTTCAGCACTGGCCTTCTTCGTTTTGAATTTCTTCTCCTTCTATTTCATCCTGGACGAATTCAGAATCATCGTCGATGGCTGCCTCTTGATATTGTTGATATTCAGCGACTAGATCGTTCATATTACTCTCAGCTTCAGTAAACTCCAAAATATCCATCCCTTCTCCCATGTACCAGTGCAAGAAAGCCTTTCTTCTATACATAGCTGAGAATTGTTCAGAGATACGTTTGAACAGTTCTTGAATGGCGGTAGTGTTACCTATGAATGTTGCTGCCATTTTCAAACCCCTTGGTGGAATATCGCACACGGCAGTCTTGACATTATTCGGGATCCATTCAACAAAATAGGGGGAATTCTTGTTTTGAATGTGGATCATCTGCTCGTCTATCTCCTTCATGGACATGCGACCTCTAAATATGGCTGCCACCGTCAAGTACCTGCCATGTCTCGGGTCACAAGCGGCCATCATATTCTTGGCGTCGAACATCTGCTGAGTTAGCTCTGGAACTGTCAGAGCCCTATATTGCTGGCTGCTTCTGGAAGTTAACGGGGCAAAGCCTGGCATGAAAAAGTGTAGACGAGGGAACGGCACCATATTGACTGCCAATTTCCTGAGATCGGCATTCAACTGTCCTGGAAATCTTAAACAAGTCGTCACTCCAGACATGGTCAGCGAGACTAAGTGATTCAGATCCATATACCCAGGAGTTGGCAACTTTAGGGTCCTATAGCAAATATCGTACAACGCTTCGTTGTCTATGCAATAAGTTTCGTCAGTGTTTTCAATCAGTTGGTGTATGGAAAGGGTGGCATTGTACGGCTCTACTACCGTATCTGAAACTTTTGGCGAAGGTACTACCGAGTAAGTGTTCATTATGCGATCTGGGTACTCCTCACGGATTTTACTGATTAGCAAAGTGCCCATGCCAGATCCAGTGCCTCCTCCCAATGAATGGGTCAGCTGGAAACCTTGCAAGCAATCGCAATTTTCGCATTCCTTCCTGACGACGTCCAACACTGCGTCCACCAGCTCGGCTCCTTCAGTGTAATGTCCTTTGGCCCAATTATTTCCGGCTCCCGATTGGCCGAATACGTAGTTATCAGGTCTGAAGAGTTTACCGAAAGGTCCAGACTTAACTGCATCCATAGTTCCTGGTTCCAGGTCAAGAAGGACAGCGCGAGGTACGTATTTACCTCCATTTGTAGCAGTTGCAACTGAAATTTGCGCAAAATAAATAATTTTAGATAGATCAGTTTGAGTACATTTGTATAATCATGGTTCATATTTTAAATATTTTTTTCAATTATTCTACTGATACATTTATTTTTACAAGCATACATACATACATACATATACCGGGTTTGTATGTAAGTTACATTTGCACTCATATTTAGATATTTTATAATTTAAGAAACGGCTTTTTACTATTTCGTCAAACTTTTATTACTGATAAAAGGTTTTAATAAAAAACACACAATTACAAAGTACATTTAATATATTTTCTTTTCTTAATTAAATCTCCTTACAAAATAAATGCAATGAGATCCTTGTGCTTGTTTCGAGGAACATAGTTTTTTAAAATTCGATTCAAATGATGCGAGATATATCCCTAAGTCTGGAGCTGCATTTAATCTATTTCTACATATGTATATAGGAAAACGGTATCGATTGCCGAATTTTCAATCATCGACTATACATATTGACGTTGACTATGATTAATTAAGATAATATTTATCAATTATATAAAAAATATTTCTATTTTTATGAATGTAATTCATTCAGTCCTGAATGTCCGCCATTATTGTTATTTTTTCACCAACCATCAACTGCGTACCACTAAGTGGTACGTGTACCACGGGTTGGGAACCGCTGGTCTATTGCATTCAGCACTGTTGGAACGTGTATTGTGCTTTGCCATTGACCTAATCACCATTCGATGACGTCATAACGAGTCCCCTTGTATCCTGCTCGCACACACGTAAGGCTGTGCGACAGAAAAAGGGAGAATTTCAATGTACACCATTGGTATGTACCTACAAATACATGGATGATGATGATGATGATGATATGTGATATTTTCCAAAAAAATCATCACAGCCCATAAAAATGTCTAGATTTACCATAGAAGTAGAATGCATAGAATCGCTCTCAGCCTCCAAAAATGTTGCTACAAAAACTCTGCGCGGCAGAGTGTGCTCATTGTTTGCTAAACTTCTTCTCTCTCTCTCTTGTCTCTCTTCTGACTTTCCGTCTCTCTCTTCGATGGCTCGCTTTTAGACGATACTTTTGTTAACAATGACCATTCTACTTCTATGAGATTTACTGATAAAAACTGATTTACCTATAGTTAATTGATTATGATAGTTCGAGTCTAAATAACTAATTGAAAAATTGAAGTTTTTCCTACAAAACAAAGCAGCAGACAATTATCGGAGAGTCAACGAGGCGATTTCCTAGCATCTCGAAATTGCAATTTCCTGTCTCGTTCGAGCTAACGGTGAACCTAAATAATTGGTTCCTGAATTACGTGACTCTAAATTTGTAGAAAATAAGACCAATTACCCGATGCTTCATTGTAGTACACGCTGATTCTCTCCAACTGAAGATCCGAAGTGCCGACGTAAGTTCCAGTGGGATCTATTCCATGCTCCTCGGATATTATCTCCCAGAACTAGAAGTAAAAATACGAACAGTTAAATTGCTTCAACTTGTCTTGTTTGGGTGCGCTAAGATTGTTTTTAACATCTCCCCCGACTGGTTTAAATTAGATCAACGCGTACGGCGAGCTCAATTGCTGGAATTGAGTGACAATACCCTCATATTGGAGGTCAAGGGATGCATTTATTGGATGCAATTCGATAAGACTTTTGCAGGGCTGCTCGTAATGCGAGACTTTGGCTATCCTACCCTCAACATTTTTACGTTGGAAGCTTTGTATGTATGTACATATGTTTGTAGTACATATTGCAAATATTTGCAACTAAGTAAATTAATACTGAAACCCAATGAGTGTAATCGAGAAATCGAGCTGATCGAATTACGTTTTCCGTATTATTACAGTAACTCGCGTTACAAATTTGCACAAAGAGTGAAATTGAAACTAGTTATTTTATATAGGGATATGCGTAGACAAAGTTTTGAAGTTTTTGATGAATTTGTCAAAGTTCAAATTAAGAAGTAAGAATTGTAAATAGGTTTTTGAGCTCTTTTTCCTATTATGCTGTATATTAACATTAGAATAATATAATACTATGATTACTAACAAAATTAAATTAAAATTCTAAAATAGAAAATGATCAGTAGCTATTTAAATATATATAAGATTTATTGTGAAGATAATTTCGTAATGATAAAAAACAATAAAAAATCAAATTAAGAAGTAGTTGATTTTTGTTTTATTATTTTATCTACATACATACTATATACATATGTATGTACGTGTGTACGAACTATTAATAGATGAAGTATTGTGATCTTGAGAAAATTCAACACCTAGATTTTGATTGATTTGTATCTAATATCGATCCCTGATCACGTTTTAATGGTTTCAATTATTTCATGTGGTTTTGTGTAGGTTTTCTTAGAGGCTTTTGCTTTTTTTGTGTAGATTTTTCACAAACTCACCAGCTTAAAAATATACTTAGCTTTGCCTAGGTCCATTTTATAATACCCCATCATATTGTTGAAATAACTATTATACATATATTAAATAAATTGAAACCTATTTTGTACGACTCATATACATATGTTTATTTACGAAATAAAATATTTCTCACATATGTATGTCTGTCTGTCTGTTGCATAATTACTTAAACAAACTATGGGTTTATAATTTTGAAATCATTTAGTTCTTATTCAATGCTGACATTTCTGAAGTCGTACTTAAATTTTGTATACAAAGCCTATAACTTTTCAAACACACTGTCAAAAACTGTATTAAAATTGAGTAAGCATTATTTAAATATTCATGGTTGTGTGTTGGCATTGATTTTGATCAATTTAAAACCAATAAATAAAAAAATGTGGCACAGGACATTGTTTTGAAACTTGTTCAAATTAAATATATATTAATTGTTGCTTAAATTCAATATACTCCCGATGTAGATATTTATTTTTTAATATTGTTTATATGAATCGACGTTGAAATCTACCCACACAAAATAACAATAAATAATTCAAAATTCAGAATTTTAAATAAAAATTTCGTTTACGCCAAATTAATCAGTACATATTAAAAATAATAACGTGTTATAAAGTATGTGTATGTACCTTAATATTGTTTGCAATATAATAATAATATTACGATGTAATATAAAAATTTCATAAACAAACTATAATTAATATACATATTTAAATAATATACCTTAGCTCCAATTTGGTTGCCGCACTGGCCAGCTTGTAGGTGAACAATTTCCCTCATTTTCGACTATTTTCAGGACGCTTCAGGAGTCCTTCAGGAACTTTGCTGATCGGAACCCACCAACCGGTCGACCGAGCAACAAAACGTCAGGGAACAAACTGAACGCAACATCGTCTGCACTGTGGCAATATAACAAGAGCCAGGGTTGGCACACATTCCAGGAATTAAATAAAACCAATTGAAGAACTACGATTTCAAGATTATAAACCGATAGTTTCAAAATAAGCAATATAATTTAAAAATAAGCAACATACATATGTGTGTGGTACAAACTTTTAAAACTTATTGACTACATACATATTGTTTAATATATAACAGGGTTGACGACAGGGGGGGGGGAGTCGGGATTAAAATTGAGAAAGTATTATTTAAATATTCATTGGTTGTGTGCTGGTATTGATTTTGATCCTTTTAAAACTAATTAATAAAAAAAATGTGGCACAAGACATTGTTTTGAAATTTACACATTTTCAGCCATAAAACTAAATGCTTAAATTCGATACACTCCCGATGTAGATATTTATTTTTAATATTGTTTATATGAATTTACCCACACAAAATAATTCATAATTAATAACAGGGCCCGGATTATTCGAGGGGCCCCGTGTCGGAAGCCGTGCCTGTCAAATCATACTTTCTTATGAAATTATTTTAAAAAAGAATAACCAAGATATGTACATATATGTGTTTTACCGGTGACCGTCACCGCATCGAAAAGTCGAAAATGTTCGTTTACTATGTATACATATGAAAAGCGGGTAGTATTTACATATATCAGTGGCGTGCGGTAAAACTCTCTCTCCCCCCGTCGCGTCGGTGAAATTATCTCTTTTTGTCGTACAGCCTCACTTCATTTGCACGAGCAGGATACAAGAGGAACAGGCTTTTCCTCCCGTATCCTACCCGCGCACATGAAGCAAGGCTGTACGACAAAATGAGAGATAATTTCACCGCATGCCAATGATATATATTATATATACATAGTACCGTTTACCATGCATACATAAGATATAATCGCAGAATAATTTCATCAAATGCTTAGCATAAATGCAACTACCGAACCATGCTGCTGGCTTTTGTTCGTTGTTCTCTTTAATGGCATTTGTCGATCGGGTAAGCTTTGTGTTTACGTCTATTCAGAGAAGAAATGAGAAGAGTAGTTTTTTCATTTCGTGGATTACAAAAATTCACTTTTTATCTAGTACACAAATGTGTGCACCAAGATCATTAGTATTTATACTATGCTTGTTTCCATATTTTACATTTAGCTGCTACGCCTGAAAATCACGGGGATCCGACTCTTTTCAAAAATCATCTGGTGGTTCCCAATAATTAATAAGTGAATTAATTGTGGAAACAAGTTTCCTTTTCTCTATTTTTTTCTGTATATTTAAGTGTAAATTTGTGTGTGCAAATAAATTTGTGTTTTAAGGTTTTATTATAAGCAATATATAATATTATTAGATGTGGAATTCAATTAAGGCAGTGGTGATAGAAATTGCAATTTTTTTCGATTGGTGGTGAATGATTTTCTAAAACGATTTGTTCCAAAATATAACCTAGCAGACTGAGAATGACCACTGAAACCGACATAATTATTATATTTACACTAGTGTTGTGCTCGTTGATTTCAAAGGGTGGTTTCGGAACGGAATTAATACACGAATTAAAATAAAGATATATTTTATATGTATAAATATGTATAATGTAAGGTAATTTATAGGCGCGCAATATTAATCATAATAAAAAGTGGGCGCATTACACGCTCACCGAATGTGTGTATGTGTCACCCGTCGCTCGGCCTGACGTCGCACATGCCTGTCGTCACTCGGCCTGACGTAACATGACGCTCCACCAACCTCCCCTCACTTCCCCGCTTCCACACTTACCACTTGACTCTAATTGGCTGTGTGTCCACGGTTTGGCACATATTCACATACATCCCGTCCATTTTTACATATTTTTTTTTTTTACTTATAAATTAAGTGTTATATATAATTTAGAGCACATAAATATGTATGTAGTTTAGGACCACTATCTAACAATGTGTTATCATTATCAAATTTATATTAATCTTTATCACTCACTCACTCACTCACATATTTATTATTTTATCTTGGAATTTAATTTTTCAAATTTAAATTAATTTGATATTCAGAATTGTAATTAAATTTTTATCTCTTTTGAAAAATTATCAAATTTATTCATTTTAACTTCTTAATAATATCATACGAAATGTACATGTACATATATGTTCAACCCTAATGAATACCCAACCCTTTCAATTGTGAGTATGCACGTATACATACAAATACATATGCATCGCAAAGCAAATATTCGAAGCCAGACATTCCCTAATTATTGTGGATTATTGTTGTTAGCATTAATTTAATATGAGTACCGTTCACTCTGCTCTCTCATCGCGAACAATTGACTAATTATTAATATTTAGAACACGAACAAACTCTACATGCGTCGAAAAACTGAAAAAATGCATTCATAATCGTTATCTCCGGTCGAAATTTGGCCCCCATGTAATGGTCCGTACGCACCAAACCAACGACGATTTTGGGCCAACTTTTAAAACCAGTAGCGTACAAAATATCGAAATAAAAATTAAATAAAAAAATTGAAATTAAATATCAAAATTAAGCTAACGAGCGAGATTGAGCTAAAATTAGATCATCGTTGATGTTTTGAATTACAACAATGTTTTGAATTACGACAAAACGCATTACAACCAGAGAAATATTATAATTACGAGCGAAAAAAACCTTGTTATTGTTTCTTATAAGTCGTCACGATACACTACTGTGTTTCCCCCTTCGGAAATATTTAACCAACGAAGATTTTGGGCCAACTTTTAAAACCAGTAGCGTACAAAATATCGAAATAAAAATGAAATAAAAAAATTGAAATTAAATATCAAAATTAAGCTAACGAGCGAGATTGAGCTAAAATTAGATCATCGTTGATGTTTTGAATTACAATAATGTTTTGAATTACGACGATGCGCATTACCACCAGAGAAATATTATAATTACGAGCGAAAAAAACCTTGTTGTTGTTTCTTATAAGTCATCACGATAACTACTGTGTTGCCGTCGATGAAATATTTAACAAAAAAAATGTCGGTGATTTGACAAAGGGTTTTTTTTTCTTTCGTCGAAATAAAATTAATAATCACACATTATCCGATAAATTTTACCTCTGAGATAAATTTATCCGATAAATGTATTTAATAATATTATTTCCCGACAAGACGATGGATTTTACTAACCTCTTTTTTTATCGAATGGAAGCGAATTCATGAATATACAAATACAATCTCAAATCAACTCATACCGTATAATTGTTTTTCGCTCGTAAGCAGAGAAATGATATACTTTACTGTGATTGTGTATATACTTTACTGTGATTGTGTATATACTTTACTGTGATTGTGTATATACTTTACTGTGTTATTGTATATACTTTACTGTTCTACTCTCTATTTTTACTTTATCTATGTACGTAGTAACAATAGATGAAGTTTCGTGATCATGTGAAAATTCGAACTCGAGATTTTGACTAATTCACACTCAGAATCCATTACTGATCACGTTTTCATGATCAAGAAAAAATGTGTATGTGTCTGTCTATTTTGAGGATTTTTTGAACACTGCTAATCCTATCGAACTGAAACTTAGTATCGGTTACAGAAATTCTTATCGACACGACGTAAAATTTTTTCAAATTTTTAAATTGACCGGAAATGGTACCTCCATTTATACATATGTAAGTGGCTTCTTTTTTTTAAGTTTTTGAATTCAATTATCTCCCAATCGAATCGGACTGAAATCTTTTTAAATGTGATAGAAATAATAATTTTTATAACCTTATATTTTTTTAATATTTTTATTTGAACCGGAAGTAATACTTTTAGTCTAGAGAATCGAGGTTTTTTTATGTTTTTCTCAGAAACCTTTTAGTTTACTGAACTGAAATTTAATATCTAGAAGTTTAAGCGCAATAAAAAGTTATATATAAAATTTGGTAATCATCCCTCCCTCATCCCTTTTTTCTTTATGTCGTTGGCATGGCAATTGAAAATATTTGCTATTTCCTTCAATTCATCATTTCTCTTGGTTTTTAATTTGTATTCTTTATGTGTCGGATTCCAAAGCGACGGCTTTTCACGGTATAAGTCTATAAGTAATATAATATCTTCGTTTGTCCACTCTCTATTTTTTTTAATTAGAACTTTCTCCATGTCGTACTAAAAATTTACGTAGCACAACACGTGTATCTTCAACACTCACAATATTGAAACTAATAATCTTGACTTCATCCTTCCGAACGCTTTGTAAGCCAAAAAAAAAAACAACCGGATGTGAAAGATAAAAAAAAATATCATTTCGACGAGAGAAACAATTGAAGACATTATCCGATAAAATTTACCTCTGAAATGATTTAATTAATTGATTTATTACGACGAGAGAAACAATTGAAGACAAAAAAATTTCCTTTGATAAAACCGACAACGTCTCGGGTTGAAGAGATCGAAGACGTCACCCATACTTACACATAATATATGCTCAGTAGCTGCGCATTACGGGGAAGTAAAAATAATAATTCTTTGATTTTTTTTTCGATCTTAGTGCGTATCTACGTAAGTCAAAGCATCTTCGACAAACAAAAGTCGAGGATTATCTGTATGTGATTGTTGATGATCTAATTTTAGGTCAATCTCGAAAATTTATTTAAATTGGGCATGTTCTGTTTTAACTTTCAATATTTTATTTTAATTTTAATATATTGATTATGATTTTATTTTGATATTTGAATTTAATTTTAATATAATAATAATATTTTTAATTTTGATATTTAATTTCAATTTTTAAATTTAATTTTTATTTCGATATTTTGTACGCTACTGGTTTAATCCTGCTGGTTAAATCGTTGGACCAAATTCGTCGTTGGTTTGGTCCGTACGCAGCATAACAGGGGCAACGACCATCACCGATGATAATATTCATATATTTCATTATGGCGATGTATTTCCGAAGAGTGATAAAATGGCCGCAACTGAAACGTTTTACGAGACGATAAAACATGGAAGATCTTCCGCATAAGCATCGTCATTAATAGACCAGATAAATGGCGCTCTGAACTTCGTTGCAGTTGCACGTTGGAGTACGTAAACTTGAGAGGTTTCTCCCTTTAACGAACCGTCATTGAAACAGTCTATCATTCGTTCTATTTACAATGGGCGTAATTGATGATAACAGTTTCTTTTAGTGGAAACAAGCTTTTCGTTTTGGTGAAACACTTGAGTTATTTCATCTTGATAAGCTTACATGAACGCCCCCCCCAGAGTTTTCAAAACATTTTATCTATTGTACGATGTTCGATAAATTCGGAAATTTTAATTTCAAGTTAGTATATAGGGGTGTGTTATAAATTATTTTTAGGGATTTATTTCGTATTATTTGGAGTTATTCCATACAGGTGAAACATAGGTTAATAATGGTAATATGTGCGCGTGATATAATTTTATGTTATTTTGAATTGATAAAGAATTATGGCGATTAAATATTGGGTATATAGAGGATATACCCCGCATCGCCTTGAATTTCGCTGCCTCAATGTGCGGTGCCCATCTCATTCTTTTATCAAACGTTACTCCTAAATATTTTATTACTGATTGCCATTTCAGACTTTCTCCAGAGGGGATTTTCAGATCTGAACTTGGCTTATGCTTTCTAACACTAAAGAATATCAAGTATGAATGATTTGTATTGCCTCCCAGTTGCCTTTTAAATTTTTCGAGGCAAAACAAGTTTAATCCAAACTTGTTTTAAAGATTGGATTCAATTTTAAGTTAAAAATATTATTTTCAACGAATGCTGAATTTCATGGTCGTGTAGTTGAAACTTATTACATTTTTAAGCATCGTATTTAAATCTTATTAATTAATTGTCGGTTATCAATTGTTTATTTTTTCTGTATGAATTTTAAAATCAATATTTTTTAGACTAAACGCAAGTAAAATTGATGCACGTTGAACGATTTTATATTTATGTAAAATAAGCGCCTTGAAAGAAATAATTAGACTCGAAATAAAAATATAAGAATAAATTAAGTTTGAAAAACGCAATCGTAAGAACATTCTTGTGATTCATGGCGTCTTAGATTAGTTTTGAGTAAAACCACATTCATTGTTTACCAAGATGCGTTTATTTTTTGTAAGCTTAGATAAGTAGCCGAATTACAAATAAGAAACGACTTTGAGCAGGGTTGTCAACAGCTAGTTGCATTATATATGTGGTAAAATAATTCACATCCTCTGCAGTAATTTTAATAAAATGTATGAAATCTTAATATTTGACACTTGTAAAAAAAAATATAAGAAAAACATTTCAATTTGGATTAATCAATATGCTTGACAAACACCCCTGGATCGATGTTACAGAACCCATTATTTAGGTTTAAAAATGAAAAACAAACTTCGCTTCTAAGTTTATTTTACTTTAACGAGCAGACTTTTCGAACGTTTCTTTTGTATCTTTGCATAACAACAGGCTAATAACGGAGACGCAACAGTTGCATCTCTCCAAAATCAAAGATGAAACGTTGTTCTTTTTGGAATACCTTCGTTTGATCTGTTCAGAACTAAACCGACACTATATAGTATATACAGTTCACATCCACTGCTAGGCCTGATCCTAGACATGTGGCAAATCGGTTTCCGGAAAGATGCACTAAATTGCACTAAATAGTAGTGCAGTTTTAATTTTCAAAGGCGCTCAAAAATAACTTACGCGATAGAATTTCACAAAAAAAGGTTAAGAGGGCTGTATACCCGAAACCTTAATTTTGTTACCGTTCCTTTCTTCGATATATATATTGAGTGTATGTACATATATATTGAGTGAATGCGACAATATATATCAATATATATATATTGAGTGAATGCGACAGTTGCGCTTCGACCAGATAAAACGTATTTTAAATTGACAAAATCGAGGTTTCGTATTCTCCTATTTTCTCCTCCAAAACTGGACCAATTTTTAAAAAAAATTCATCATCGGTATGAGAAAGATACTTTCTGTGCATCTATCGGCGTATTTTTTTTAAATCGACCGTTAAATAAGCACGCTGGACTCGTTTAGTGGGTGTAAAAAAGAGGCGATTTTATAAATGTTTGGCGGCTCCTAGCTCCTATAAAAAATAATTAATCAAAAAAAATAAAACGATAGATGCACCCCAATGGTAGATATCCATAGCATATTAAAAAATAATTTCTCTAGTGCCATAATTGAGGAAGGGAGAAGTATAGTACGTTTGTATGGACAAGGCGCTGCTGTCCAGCCCTCTTAACACCTTCAGATAACATACATACAACTACCCCTTGACGCTTTTTTTTTAGAATTCTATTGCGTTAGTTCTCCTTGAGCATCTTTGAAAGTTTGGATGTCTCGAGAGTGCAACTATCTCGAGTGCATTTTTCCGGTCACCTGGCAAATCGGACTCACACCGTCAGCCGATGGCATCCAAGATAGATAGATTTATTTATTACAATCAATTTATACTCGTCATTACAGATCGCTCCAATGCGACGAGTATACGATAACAGTCAGAATATAATCAGAGTACATAGAATATAATAATTAATCATGTACAGAAATAATAATCATAGAGACATGTATGGATTATTTTTTAGATTTTGTGCACAATTATTATTACAATTTTTATACACATAATAAACACGAAATTATAGAGATGTCTATAGATTTCAGATTACTGTGCATAATTTCTAAAAAATTATACACATAGATTTGTGACAACAGGAAATGATCTATTACCAATTTTCAGGAACCGTTTCAACAATCGTTTGATCAGATAAAATTGGCAAACTCTGATAGGGAAACGATCGATTTGGAGTCACAAAACCCCCAAATCTAACCAGCAGTTTGACGACTCGAACCATCGTTCTCAGTGGTGCTAAATATATACCAAATATATATAAGCCAAACTGCTGGCTAAATGATGTCACTATCGCTAAGTTATTCAGTGTTTTGGGGTACTTTTGAGGTTTGTACCGAGCCGGAACTTCATTATTGTCCTCGATCGCGAACCGGAACGCCCCGTTCAACGTTCTGGTGACGCATTTCGTAGGTATTCCTGGATAATGGAGCTCTCATCTCTGTCGCACTGGAGGAGACACCGAAATAGACGCTGGAGATGAACGACCGTCTGCGACAACGGGACAAAAAAATAATGACATGTCGTGGACCCTTCGATTTATTATTTCATTTTGTGACTTCTATTTCGGTGGCGTGCGCTGGAGTCGAAGTCGATCGTCTTGTCGAGGAAACGGAGCGTTTGCGTTGGCGCCATCGAATTACAGGATGGACCTAATGGTTTTAATCCCGTCATCGCCTGGCTTTAAGCACGTGTGATCCAAATGCAATAACTATTGTATCTGTATATATAGCATAGCATAGCATAGCAGCAGCGTTGATTTGTTTTGTTGATGTATTCAATGATTGCTTCTAGCCCCCCACAAACTTTTTCTGATTTATTGAATGTTTCTCCCTATTTTCGATTGAGTCTTCATTCTTCCTATCTTCTATTTAGATATTTATTCTTGTCTTTCAGAT
This sequence comes from Arctopsyche grandis, assembly GCF_051622035.1. Classification (NCBI taxonomy): domain Eukaryota; kingdom Metazoa; phylum Arthropoda; class Insecta; order Trichoptera; family Hydropsychidae; genus Arctopsyche; species Arctopsyche grandis. Next base: position 35,371,761 of record NC_135357.1, read on the forward strand.
ACCAGTTTGTGTAGTCCTAAAAGAAGCACCGACATTATATGTACATATGTATATACATACATAAATGTATATGTACACCTATAAAATCAAAGAGAAACCAAGCACGTTTCTAAATTTATTTATTTATTTACAGTTAAGTTTTAGTGACATTGGAGGTCGATAATTCGAATATCGGATATAAAATTGGTTAAATATTCAAATAATTGAGTATTCGAATATATTATGTACCTATGTACATATATACATATATACTTACATATTGTATTGTATTTACATGTAATAATATGTACATACTTACAGAATACATTTTAGACATCTGTTTATATGTATGTTCAAAAATAAATAGGGATATTTTATGCTAAAACAACAAATGAATTTCTTTAAAATTTTGATTGTAATAAAATATTGTTTATTGTGATAAAAAATAAAAAGTATATTTTTTACTCCAAGTCTTCCCGACAACCAAGATTTCATGCATCCAAGGTTTGAAATAAGTCATATTTGCAGTAGCGGCGCGTTAAGACAAAATACCGTAAACAAAATAAAAAAACTTTCTTTCAAAACATTTACCTATGTAATATATAATATGTACGTGATGAATGTTCCGTTATATTTGTGGATACCAACGAACATATTTCCTTGACTACACAATGGCGCTTCAAACTTTCGCATCGATAAAATCGTAATTACGAATATTATTATTAAGAGGTTTTTTCCCGTTGTTTTTTCACAGTAAGCTTCCCGGACATGCATACAACAAATCTTGAAAGTTATAACGTAATCGGTTGGGTGATTTAAAAGCCTATACGAGACAGACAGACAAACAGACATTCGAATTTATATACATACATATTTATGTAGATAAACTTTAGAAGCAAATCTGCATTCAACTGTTTAGAAGCAAACCTGTATTAAATTCTAAACGATTTTGATTTATAAAAGTCGAAGCGTAGTTCAAACGAAGCATGATCAATTGAAGGATGTCTATTGATTGATGTAAATACAGAGCTTTTCAATTTATGTACTTTAAATCTTGAAAACGGTGATAGTGGCTCTTTTGAAAGAAAGTTGCATAAAGTATTTCCCTGACGTAAGATTGTTTCATATCAAATAGTGTTGATAAACAAGCTGTCTTTCAAAACGTCAAACAAACGGTCCCCCTCTTCACAGCAAGTTTTAATTATAACTAACGTTCACTGTTCAAGTCTCATGTGAGTTTTCGAGTGGTGAAATTTTCAATCTTTGCGTTTCTTGTTTGCTGCACATCAATGTGAACCGATGTGTCTCCGTGGACTTTGAAATGCTGCATCTACATATCTACTTCCGTCGCTCTCAACTATCCACTGTATTTACACGTGCATCTTTATTTTTGGAGTCGTCGTTTCCTCTCTGTGTGTGGGGCCGATGAAACTAGAGACGAATTGGATGAAGGTGCAAAACCAAAAAAAAAACAACGACGTAACAAGGTTGACATATCCACAGTGAGAATTCTGGATTTGATGTATTTTCATATTTAAAAATCGTTCAGACCTTGATGGTGGTATATTTAATTTAATTAATAAAATCAATAATCAGAAGATAATATGGTGATTAATAAAGAAAACAAACAGTCAAATAAATTGGCCCTTTTGCGGATATGGAAAATATTTAATCAGTATCTTTATTGTGGGTTTATGAATGATAGACATATGTATATTTACATATTTAGTATAATTATTTGAAATGCCAGTATAGTTATACTAGCCAATAAATATACTATAGCTTATCAATAGCTTAGCTGTTATGGAACTTCCAAATTCAAAATAAGCTGACATTACAAAAAAAAATGTTTCTCTGGACTGAGCAATTAAATTTAAAAAGAGGGAAATATGGTGTTTTTTACTATAGCTAATTTTAATCCTATTTAAGATTAGTATTTTACAAATAAAGTTAGAATTTATATTGACAACTGCTCAAACCACTTATATTATTATAATAGAGGATGCATATTATATTTTATTTTATTTTACATAGATATATACCAGGATGGCTTAACAGGTAGACCCCAATGCGCCTTTCTAGAAAATTAATTACAAACATTGCAGCATTTTTGTTGCATCAATCGCTGTATTTCGATTGTAGACAAAAGAACATGAAATTAACAATTAATTATTGAATTCATCCATGGAGACATATATGGATTTAGACTTGTACATTATTCTTTATAGATTGTACACAAATCAAATTCAGATATTTGTGACATAGCGGGTAGGTTGATTTTTGCCAACTTGATGGAGGAACCGTTTCAACAATTAAACTCATATAAATTGGCAAACTCTGACTTCGAGTCACAAATATCCAAGCCTGACCAGTAGCATTAAAGATTAGCACGGTCACCTCTTGGTGCTAAACATAAACGCAACCACCGAAACATATGTTGGAAACAATCTGAATAATCAACAGATGATTATTTTCAACATATTATATGTTGGAAACAATCATTTGTTGACAGTGGTGTCACCTAAATGGTTTCCACGGGTTTCCGGAATCAAAAGTTTCCGAAAACCCGTTTTTTAATTTAAAAATTCATATAATTTTGTAAATTGAATGAACTTTCATATAATAGTGCTTTGGACGACAAAAATGTATAATATATACATATATATTTTCAAAATAAATTTTTTGTAATAAATTTGGAAACCCGTTGTTCCAAAATTGGGGGAGACACCACTGTTTGTTGATATAAAAAAGTTGAAACATTAAAATTTCATGGAATAGTTTGAATTTAAAATAATTACTAGTGACATCTAGTGAATAAAGTTAAAAGCTTTTTGAAGTCGGTAAATTAGTATTAAAAATAAAACATAGGTGTCTATGTAACAACATACTAAAAATAATTGAAAAATTGTCAACATAATATAAATTGTATAATGAGCATTGTTCAAACATTCTGAATTGAAGATTATTTATTAATATATTGCTTGCAGATTAAATTTTTTAATGCCTTGTGGCGGCACTGAAAGATTAAATTAAGCTGCGCTCATGTTATAAAAGTAAAAAAAAAACAACAGCAAGTAATTCAGATAACAAAATCGTATTTATTTCTATCTCTAATATTATGATAGATTTGCAATCATCAAAATCGGTATTGAACTTGAAATATTTCCCGCAGGTTCAGTGTCGTTGGCGAATGGCGGGTTTGTTGGCCCAATTACCGCCGTGTGAACGACCTTGTGCCGAGACGGCCCGATCAATATTTAGGTGTCCTCCTTGCTCAGTGCGCGTTCTATTGAATAATTGTGACATTTCTCTACTTTTTATTGTTATTATTACTCGGAGCAATCGCTCGCTTCTCACTTGCACATTTGGCCAATTGGCGATGGTCGTTTCATTGCGGACGCTGTCGGCCAAACACCTGCGAAACGAGCGGCTCAGATCTAGACGCGATCCGAGTCAACCATAATCGTGTCGAATTGGAAAATACTAAAAAAAAGAAAAGAAAAAAAAAACACTTATTTTCGAAATTTTTAAATTTTTAAAAAGCACTTGAAAATTGAAAAAATAATTTTTAAAATGTTGAACGGAAAAACAATTTTTTTTGTTTAAACTCTCATGGCGAAAAAAAGTCAGCACTCAAAGGGGTAAATGGTAATAGGTCACAATACATAAATTGAAAGTGTTTAATTCCAGTTTATTTCTACATACATATGTACGTATGGTATACACTTAATGTATACATTTGTATACACTTAATTATATCCACAAAGTGGCTTCAATTCATCGTTAATTTTTTTTCATCAAGCCTTCTAATGAATGTCGCATACAAATTATAAAATGTCAGTTCATTTTTTGAGCCAATATTGCGTGTGTTTCAGAAAAATGTAAGATGTAGGCTATTAAAAAGGTATACATAATAATAACATGATAAAGTATAAGACATACATTACATATCTCTTTTAATAAATGTTCTATTCGTATTTTGAATGGCTCGAGAGTATGTGAATAAATTTAGTTCTGCAAATTTTGTATTGTTTATTTTCTTTATGACTAACTTAGATATAGGTTTTTTTTTTTACCATTTATCCTGTCAGATGGAGAGTATGCTACATTTCATATTGGAGTCTACAAAGTTTTAAGCTCGTAGCATCAAGGTTAAAACCGATGTTATATTTTGTATTTGTTTCATTTACATAACAAAATTTATATGCATAATCGTTACTTTTTATGTTTGAGCTCCATTCCCTCATCTCTCCGTATTTTCTTCGCTAAATTTATTCAAGTTTCAAGGCCTAAAAGCTACACTACATTTCCATAATTCCATAACAGGCTAAAAATATAATTTATTGATTAAAATTTTTCTTTTAAACTTTCCCAAACATAATAGCAAAAATAAAAGTCGGTATTAAGTAGCAACTAGTATATTGATATGCCAACATGTATGTTAAATATCATTTATGTACGTATATAATATCGCTATTCTGTCTGTGTGTCTGTATGTGTATCAGCGATACTATAATAGACGTTTCGATTCGACATACATTATATGTACGTCACATCTAAAACATTGCCAACAAAATGTACGAATACAATAACAAAAGAAAAAACTTCTATAAATACTATTTGCTACCAATGTTTCCTCTTGGCAGAGAATTTACCGCCATCTATTGAAAATTTATTCAACTAACCCTTTGAGTGGTGACGCCTTTTCTGTTGAAAGTCCGCCACGCTGAAAATTTCGCCAACATTTCCTACTAGAATTATTTTGAAATCCAATATAAAGCAGGTATAAAAATTGTAGCTACTCCAAAAAAACCCTAGATAACTACTGCCGAGGATTTCGACTTTCATAAAGATGTATCTTGAAATATATCTTGCAACAATATAAAATAAACAAAATAAGTCTATTATTTTTATGAATTATTATGAATGTATTTTTCAAAAAGTAGTCCCATTTTCTTCATTGTTGTTAAAATATAATGCTCACAATCTAAATGCCAAGCCACAATCTAAGATACTCGGCACTTAGGGATTTCGATCGGGAATTTCTGCTATGGTTATAAATTCAGATATTCCAGTGTAAACCGGTCTTTATAAACATTGACACGGATTACACGACCCATGTTCAATGCATTTTTTTTTCAATGCTACCTGGAAAGGCTTAGCGTGTAGTATCCCCGTTTACTTTGTACATTTTCAAAATATGTACAACGCCTATCGGCGATTTTCAGGCCCATGAAATTGTTGTCAAAACGCCGATCGGCGTTGGTCAGCATTCAAAGGGTTAAAAGAAGGTATTGACTGAAATAAACTTAAAACTTATGGTTTATTTAAAGTCGTTTGAAAGACCTGCCACCTTCTACATTGTCTGTAGTTATGCACTCCGAGTATACAAGCGGTAAATCGTCGTAAGAAATTGCTCAATGCTATCTGGAAAGGCTTAAAGAGTTGTATTCTTGTTTATTTTTACATACTCAAAATACAACGCCTATTGGCGTATTTCAGGCTCATGAACTTGTGGGCAAAACGCCGATCGGCGTTGGTCAGCATTCAAAGGGTTAATTATTTTTTTATTGGTGTTTTATATTGTTTATATGTAGGTAGTTTTTACCATTTTTCATATTGAACAATGAAATATAAATATTAAATTAAATATATTTAAAAGGCATTTGAAAAAAAATCGACCGCGTGTGGATTGAACACAGAATCGATACAATTATTTTTTTATTTTTTTATTTAATAAATTAATATGCCAACACCCATACGATGATATTTCATCGGGTACAACACTAGTGTAGATATAATAATTAAAAAACTGATACCGTTATGTTTATAATATGAACATATGTACATTGCACATGCATATCGCACACCCACGAAAGATATGAACTAATCAATTTCATTTTTAATTAAAATTGTATTTTATGTGTGTACAAGTTGGTCACCATGGTTTGACCGCAACGTGTACCAATTAGAAATTTGTTTTATTTTTTTTATTAAATGGAAGCATTACGACATCGTATCGTAGAATCGTTTACGATACGATTCAAGAGAATTCAATCTTTTGGCCGAAATCGATTGAACATATTTATTTTTATATTATACAAGTAAATATCGATAGAAATCAAGAAAGTGCAATAGCGTGCGGCAACGTCGGCATCCGCCGCAGTCCATATTTGGCCGCAAGCTCCGTATTAAGCGCCATTACGTAATGCACATCCTTCGCGCTGTATTGTTCTCATTGTTTTAACGCATCAACTACTTTTTTGATCGCTTGCACACGAATTCCCGAACAGAAGTACCAATAGAATGAATAAAACTCGACTGCTTGCCGAATATAATTGTGGTTACTAATATCCGGTCTTTAAATCTGAAATTCTACAATTAGTCAAGTCTTTATGGATGATAGGGTTACCATATGTACCGTTTTATATACCGTTTTTGCATTTTTACTTAGTCAAAACCCCCTTTGAGCTAATTTTCAATTACGGCGTAGGTTTGTAGTCTAATGATTTAAAAGCAGAGAAATGTTATATTAATAGAAGTGGCTTTAGGCGTCATATTGCTGTCAAGTGACGATTGTCCACAGACAAGCCTGAATAATTTTAGAATCAGTCGCTATTTGATGCTTGGTGCTCGATGTATGTCCGATAAAAACTTCTCTGTATGTTTATATTACTCGCAAGATGGGCAAGCATCGGTAAAAATTGCACAATGCATTCAAAAATACGTAATAAACAACATGGGATACATTTTTATAAGTAAATTGATCCGATTGTATTCCGTGCGTTGTAGCATATTTATAGAGACGTACCGCGTAATATTGACAACAATTATTTATTTGTAAGGGCCCTTCTATTATTGTTACATTTCTCTGTTTCTAAAAGCAAATTTTTTTGTGATCCAATATGAAATCCTCGTCGTGTGAAAACTATTATTAAAATTCCATGAAAATTTTATATCAAAATTCAATAAAATAAATTGAAGAAAATAAATACATATGTACATTCGTTTATTCACCAATCCTAATCTAATAGTTGTGGTTTGTGTTTATAATTTAAACTATATAATATTTAATACTAGCTGGTATACCCGGCTCTGCCCGAGTATACAATAATGTCAATGAATATATGTAAAGCAATTAAATTGTGGCAATCGTGAAATAATAATAATTTTAATAAGGAGTAATTTTGAATGTCAGTTTTTTGAATTTTGGCCGTAGCATTGATATGAAATTGAACCATGTCGTGCTTTATCGTCGATAAACGTTTTTATGGATTCGGGCAAAAAATGAAAATGATAAATCATTTTATAGATATCGTTTATGTGCGGAAATGTTGAGCAAAATTGTGGCGGGCGAAAGACGTGGGTTGACAGGACCAAATGTCATTAAAATATTTAATCAATAGTCAGCTCTTACACGCAAGAAACGTATTATTAATACTTTTGCTATGACAACAACTAAAATGATAAAATGTTTAAATATCTTTAGGGCTTTTGTATTGTCAGAAATGTTATTATTATTATGTTCTTATTTTACTTGGAATTGATGTATGAAGAGCAGGATTCTTGACCCACTTAAAAATATCTAATTTTCTTGAAATTTTGCGTGCATACAGATTTTATTCGATGATAACATTATATGCTATCAAAATCTGAGCTGACCCCCTCTCAAAAACAGATCATATACATATATAATATCGCTGTTCTGTGTGTCTGTGTGTCTGTGTAAGATAACGCTCGCCGTAATATAATAGTCGTTCCGATTCGACATAAATATGTACGTCACAGCTAAACCACTGCCAAAAAACGGATACGAATATAATAACAAATGAAAAAAACTTCTATATATACTATTGGCTGCCAATTTTTCCTCTAGGGAAATAGACGGCGCTAAGTCTTTGAGGGTTTACCGCCATCTATTGAAGATTTATTTAATTAATTAATTTTTCTATCGGTGTTTCATATTGTTTATATGTAGGGAGGTAGGTAGTTTTTCACCATTTTTTTTCATTTGAAAAAAAATCGACCGTGACCGTTAATGTCAGTTGATTGAAGCTACATATATACGTATATTGGTTACATGGTAAGTATTTGTTTATTTGGTTACCATATCAGTATGTATTTGCATTGAAATTGTATGAAAACATACATACATTTACAAGGATTTAAAACACTACCCAGGAAAATGCACAGTATTAAATCTCCAAAGGGAAAGTGGTGCTAGTTAGAGAAAAACATGTGCGTATTACATTTTGACAGATACGAGCTTGGCGAAATGTCGAAATCATAATAATTTTTTTTCAGCGTAAGTGATGATGTCATTGTGCAAAAACAGGTTTTCGCCGTACGACCGTAAGTAGCTATACGTAGCTCGAGATGGGTTCGCCGCAGAAGTGAAGAAGTTGCAGCGGCAGAAGCAGCATCAGCAGCCAGGTTGCCATGTGGACGAGAAAGCCTACTTGAGTACTCCCACTTGCGAAAAGACACGATCACCCACTCTGCTCTACGGCCGATGATGGTGATGATTCACCGCCAACGCTGCTCTGAGGAAACGCTTCTTATCTTCGACAACCATAATGATAATGGTGATGATTTGAATGCAGGACGTGCAATTGAGCTGGCGGTCACAATACTCAGCATCACGTGCAGAATTTAAATCACTACTGTACTCTCACTTGTAGCATATTGTACATAAATCATTAATAGTTGGAGATATGGACACATCATTCATCCAACTTTGGATCTGACAGGGGATATATGTATATTTATTTATTTATTTATTTTATTTATTTTATTTATTTGGAAAATTTACAGTTTACAGTTTATTAGATTGATAGTAAAAAAAATATAATTATGTTAAGTAAACCATTAATAATTTTCACATATAGGTAAAAAAAGAAAAGCTCAAACATTTAAAATAAGAAACAAAAATGATAATAGAGTAAGATAGTTAAAGAAAACAAAAAAAGAAAAAAAATAGAAATAACAGTATAATAAAAATATCAGAATAATAAGAATAATAATATGATAAAAATTATGAAATAATATAAAAAATATAATATATAACAAAAAACAAAAAGACAAAATAAATACATCAAAATAAAAATTCATAATCATAATCATAAACTTTCATTAAAATTAATCATCGAAAAACAAATTTGCAATAATTACTCTAGCTTGTATAGCATTAATATTAAATAAGTCAAACATAGAAATTGTTAAGATTAGTGTGTTGACGGTGGAGCTTGCACGCCAGATGAATGAGCTTCTTCCATAATTAGAAAAAGTATTAGGTATGTAAAGGAGCTCATTACATCTAGTCATTCTATTTGGTACACGCAATGATAGTCTGCTCAATAATTGAGGACAGTCAATCGAGCCGTTAAGGATGTTCAAAATTGTTGAGATGTCAGCTATCTCCCTTCTTTTGACAAGAGGAAGTAGATGCTGACACCTACAAGCATCTTCATAGGAAGTATAGGTTAATCCAAAACGGCTACTGACGTACCTCAGGAATCTCTTCTGAATGCGCTCCAATCTGTCTCTTGCACCAGAGTAATCTGGGTTCCAAACTTGGGATGCAAACTCAACAATACTTCTTACGTATGCACAATATAGTATTTTGTATGATTTTATAGAAGTAAAGCATTTGGAGGACCGGATGACGAACCCGAGGGCCTTCGACGCTCGAGCTACAACATTGTCAATATGTTTACTAAAGGATAGATCAGAGTTTAAAAAGACTCCCAAATCCCTAATTTCCGATACCCTTGTGAGTCTATGTCCGTTAATTGAATGAGGAAAGTCAACTGGACATAGTTTTCTGGTGAAGGTTATGCAGGAGCATTTTGCTACATTAATTTCCATATTTATATATTTATTATGTATTTAAATATTTTATATATATATGCTATTTTCGAATTAAGCATTAGCATGATAGGCAGTGGTGTCACCCCAATTTTGGAACAAAAGGGTTTCCAGTTTACTTTTCAATTTATAGAATATCCTCGACAAGAACCAACCTATAGAGCAGGCAGGGTTTAGGGCAAATTTCAGCACGACGGACCACCTCCAAGTAGTTGGCGAACTAATCGAGCGCGCCAACGAATATCAACGGCCATTGTGCCTAGGTTTCGTCGATTATGAGAAAGCCTTCGATACAGTTAGCCATAATGCAGTACTTAACGCTCTACAAACACAGGGAGTGCCGGAACCCTATGTGGGACTGTTAGCTGCAATATATAAGAATGCCACAGCTTCTTTTTCAAAAAAAAATTTTTTCAGGTACAGATAGATTTAGCATAGGAAAAGGAGTAAGACAAGGAGATACAAACTCGCCCAAGTTATTCAATGCGGTGCTTGAGGGAGTTTTCGGGAACTTGGATTGGGACACAGCCGGAGTAAGCATCAATGGTCGCTTCTTGAGTCACCTTCGGTTCGCAGACGATATAGTTTTAGTAGCTCGTGATTCAGCTGACCTACTTATCAGACTAACACAGCTGGACAGGGAAAGTAGAAAAGTAGGATTAAAAATTAGCGTAGATAAGACCAAACGAATGTTCAATAGTTATTGCATGCCTGATAGCATCCCATTAGATGATAAACCAGTAGAAGTAGTAAATGATTATTTATATTTAGGTCAAATAATTGACATGTCTGGTAGTAAAGATGAAGAGATAAAGAGACGTATGAAATTAGGATGGAGTGCATTTGGACGGATGAATGCTGTTTTTAAATCAAAAATGCCACTGTGCCTGAAGAAAAGGATCTTTGATCAATGCGTTTTGCCAGTGATGACGTATGGATGGACACTGAACGCCAAGATGCTAAATAAAATCCAATGCACTCAAAGAAGTATGGAACGCTGTATGCTTGGCATAACGAGGAAAGACAGAAAGCGGAACACGTGGGTGAGAAGTATGACAAGGGTAGTGGACATAGTGGATATAGTGAAGAGATTGAAATGGCAATGGGCGGGTCACGTAGCTAGGAGGATGGACGAAAGGTGGACAAAAGAAGTGCTTGAATGGTACCCGAGAGAATGCTAAAGAGTAAAAACAAGACCGCAAGGAAGATGGGTGAACGAGATTAGGAAAATGTGCGGAATGAGATGGATGAGTGTTGCGCAAAACAGAGACGAGTGGAAGCGTGTTGGAGAGGCCTTCATTCAGCACTACACAGCTAATTTTGCTTGTGCATAACGGAAAAAAAGTATTTCTCTTTATCTGCTACGTAATCGACTGTGACCTTTTCGAAGTTGTAATCGTCGAAAATAATTTTCGAGATTTGATTAATTTTTGACAAAAATTATATGAATTTTTAGAATTCAAACAACAGTTTCCGGAAACCTGTTGATACGGACTGAAACCAGTAGATATTAAAATACTTAAGCATATAACTTTGATAGTTTCACTTCCTCTAATTTATCTATATCGTATATAATTCTCCTGGATTTGGTGATTATTCCGCAAAAGCCACTAAAGTCACTAAAATATCAATCATGGAACATCTGGCACCTAAAAACTCCACCAATCGAAAGTACTCACGCGAAATATTGTACTAAGGAGAACTCGAGTGCCGGATGTGCTGTGATCGAGATTTTAGTGATTTGCGCGAGATCGCATTTTGCGGAATAATCCATTTACCAATATTGTCCTATCTGATAGAAGGGTATGAACTTGCTGATTGTAAATATTATAATGTATGTATGTAGATGCCTAGCTATGTTTTTCTCACCTGCATGTGTACGTACGCTCGTGACGAATACAGTGATAGATTGATAGTTTTCTACAGTTTTGAAAGACAATTTCGCATTAGACTATTTTCCATGGCAATCATCTACATATCCAGCACATATGAAACAATCGCACGAGTGGGAATAAAGGGTCTTTGTTATGAATTTAGCATAAAATTTCAATGCGACAAGCCATTGTCAGCTGAATCTCTATGCGAAACACGTCTTCGCAAACAATACACGGAGAAAATCTAAATAGATATGGCAACTGTGCGTCTGATCGAATCGAGAAAATTATATTTCGGGTTATATCACGAGTATTATCAATTCAATTTGTTGTGATTTTGCAACAGCGAGTGCGTGCTCGTGTCGTCTTGTTGGCAATTTCTCGTGTCGAAAAACAAGATTCCATATGCGGCAGTGAAAAAGTGTTACCATATGGTCCAAGAATGTCATTCACCAGTCAAGACCGGTCTGATGATGGCTTTGGTACTTCTTTGTCCAACGCCGCAGAACGGTAAACAAACTTTTTAACTATCAGCATTTGAGAGGAAAACCTATTCCACCTGACACATATCTTCACACACAAGTCTAAATATAGTGTTCCAAGGTCAAACCGCTTGTCAAAGAAAGTTTTTGGATTTTGAATCGACAATCAAATACCAAGTGGAGAGTAGACCAAGCGCAATATTCTTGTATAGGAGTATAGTTCCAAAACTTTTTTAGGGAATCATGATTTAAAAAAATAAAAGACACCTGGATATATAATATTATTAATGGATGTGTGAAGAAGATTTGAAAAAGTTTTGGTAGTAGATTTTTAAAATTTCATTATAAAATAATTGTTATCAGCAGTACATTATTTATTTATTTATTTTAAACAGACCATTGTGGCATAACAGGAATTTCTAAAGCGCTACAATGGTCAAAAAATATAACACAAAAAAGAAAAAAAACAAAATAACAATTAAACATAAACATAAATACATCCATACATAAACATAAAAAATAGCATTTAATAATAACAGATAAAGTAAAAATATCAAATAAAATATAGCGTAAGGAATGCCTTGCACCTACAGCCAGTTTCAATAAATATGTAAGAAACAACTACAAATACAAAACATCCCTGTAAGGCCCAAATGGAAGAGAGTTAATCAAAATTTCACTCATAAATCACAATCAATCATGAAAACAATGATGAGCGCAGACTACCAGATAAATGGGTTAGAGTAATTTCCGACAATTTACGCTCACTAAGGTGGAAAATATCACATTCAGTCTCGGCAGCAACGATTTCATTAAGAAGTCGGATAGCTCTTGGAATAGGAGCCATTCGAAAAAGGACTGTGCGGGCAGGAGGTACAGCCAGCAAATGATGATGTCTACCACGCACATAGTGATTAGGGACATAAAATCCCAACTGCTCCAGCAACAACGGGCATGACGTATTACCACGTAAGAGCAGGAGAACGAAACGAATTAATGAGAAGTTTCTCCGAAGTTCAAGGGAATTATACCCAAGCATGCCCAAAAGGAAAGTAGTGGGGTAGAGATATGGGTAATACCCATATTCTTTCCTATATAGGAAACGAAGAAATGCTTTTTGCACTTTCTCAATCATCAGAGAGTAATTTGCTTCATGCGGATTCCACACAATCGCATTATACTCTAGCTTACTTCTCACAAGCGAATTGAAAAGCAAGCGAGAAGACAAAGGATTGGAGAATATCTCAAAACAAATCCAAGTCGACGAAAGGAAACGTCAGCGACTTTCTTGATATGGTTGTGAAAGGTGAGCTGAGGATCAAAAGTGATACCCAAATCGACAATAGATTCCACACGCTTCAACAAGACGGATCTAATGGAATATCCGTGACAATAGAGCGAATGTGCACGTCCATAGCTCATAATTGCACATTTGTTTAAATTAAGTTCAAGGCCTAAACTAGAACTGAACTCCAAGACAGCGTTAATATCAGCTTGAAGGAGAGAGGCTTGCCTCTCATCCTTGACAGCAAAAAATAATTTAACGTCGTCAGCAAACAAGAGACATGATGCATTACATAAAACTCTAAGGAGGTTATTAATAAGAATTGTAAATAGTAATGGGCCTAAAGTGGACCCCTGAGTAACACCAGATCGAGTAAAAAATGAAGGAGATTCATAAAGACCATATCTAACAAATTGCTTCCTATCACTAAGATAAGAAGCAAA